>NC_052408.1:8715265-9030765 GCF_009389715.1 Phoenix dactylifera | reverse complement strand
ATCATTTCTAGAAAACTTTGTAGACTTTCATAGAAGTTAGTTAAAGTGCAGGAGTTACTATGTATTATGTTCTGCAATCCTGAAATCTTTAAATTTTATCCATGCCTTCGAGTCGAATCCCTCATTCTATATAGATTGAAAATCAGGTAATGTTTAATATTCATTGAAAATCATATCCTTCGACTTACTTTTTGGACTTGCTTTTTATATTTTAGTGTTACCTGAACCTGACAAAAATTGGAATTTTTGCTGTCTCCATGTGGATACGACATGACATGTCTGACATGCATGGACGGACTTGCACTATATATCAGTGTTACATGAACATGATGAAAAATAAGGATTTTTGCCGTCTTCCCATGCAGATAGGACATGACACATGTTACACATGTAAGCGATGTTGGTGACATGGCTCTGTTTCGGGTTGGTGGTGGTGGAGGGCAGAGATGATAGCAAGAGCATCAGGGAAAGATGGGGGTAGATGGAGATGAGAGTGAGAACAATAGAGAGAAAGTGCACACCTATTCTGTGGCAAAAGATGGTGAGGCGCGGATAAGGGAACTGCTCGTGCATCTGGAGGAGGTTGTCAGCGCCATTGTTGGGCTTTAGAGGGAGAGGGCGAGGCATGCCATCACTGGTAATACTATGAATAAGACTAGAAGAGGAGGCTATCATATTTGGATTTCGGGAGTTTCACATTGGGATTAGATCTGAACTTTTTTGGAAGCTCTCTCTCCCTGCCCATGCTTCCGCTTGGATAAAAGAGGGTTTCTTTCCTTCTCAATAATGTCAAAAAGGGAAAGGGGAGAGTTCTGATGTACTAGAGGAATAGTTTAAGTTACAGTGGATACCAAGAAAAATTATGCAATGACTAATCTTTGAGAAGCATGTATACAGATTACTATGTGTACCAGACACCGAATTCGCTTGGTTGAAGGACCAGGGCTGCATTAAATTACGTGGTGGATTAAATGAAGTTCAGTCAAAAACATGGATAATGGGCCTAAATGAAATTATGGTCAAAAATTAATAATTTATCTAGAACATAATATTTTTAAGCCCAAACAAAAATAAATATTAAAATGATAGCCATGTCCTTGTATCCCATTTTTTGAGCTTGGCATGTCAGATACTTTGGGACACTTGATAAGCGTGTCCCATGTCCAGGTAACGCTGGTATATATCCTGCTTTCTTGGCTACATCATGAACACTACCTCTGGTTCTATTATCATAACTTTCTTTGCTCATTTGTTTGCACTCCTATTGATCATTATACTCTTTCATCATAATTTTGTTTACTCTGTACAACCACGTCCACTATCTTCTCTGATGTATTTTACTTTGATTATTGTATATCCCCAAATTCGTGTTGTTACTCTATCTAGGGATGTTTCACATCCCTATGTTTGCAATTATGTACCACAGATAGCCTTGATTGGCCTGAACATTCTTGTCTACAACTTTCTCACTTTGAGCAGGGTGACAGCATCTGTTACAAGCAGCACACATGAGACTAAAAGCAAGACAGTTTTTTTTATCGACAAGGACAAGATATATCTACAACTCAATCAGTTTATTAAGCCGGTATTTGCATCATAGTGCTCTGTACCTAGGAACTGGTATGTGGAGAAATCACCTCATCTGTTCTTTTTATGCTCTACAGATTCCTATTATGGTAATCATGAGGGCCATGGGAATGGAAAGTGATCAAGAGATTGTGCAAATGGTAGGAAGAGATCCAAGATATGGAACTCTCCTCCTTCCATCACTTCAGGTAGCCTGTTGTGTTCCAATAAACATGCTTACTATTTAGATGTTCGTCCTATGATTTTTTAATGCAAATGCTTTGTACTTTAATTATCTTGAAATTCTTAAAATTGTTGGAGATTTGCACCTGATAATAGCCATTTTATACTAATATGCTGGTAAATTTACTGATTGACAAATTAAATATCTTTTCTTAACAAATTTTTCAGTTTTTGTTTAGAAATTTATTATCATGTTTGCATTTTAAAATAACCATATTAGTGGTGGAACAGAATTGTCATTGTTTAAGGGGAATAATGCTGTTCAATGTGCCCCTTTCTATAATAGCTGTGATCTTAAAAAATGGTGGTGAGCAACACTTATGACTAATAAATATAAGTTAGTGGTACAAAAACTGACAGACATTGGTTGTTTCACCCATTAGAAAAGATTAGCATTGGTTTATCATTATCAGATCTACCATAATTGTTAATGGCACTGCCTACGTGCATGTTTGGGCCAAACAGCCTAGTGCCAGCCCATCTAAACCTTTGTTTGTTCTCAGGATTTCTTTTCCCCTTTTCTTTTCTTGTTTGAGCCCCTCATAGGACATTTGGGAGAGCAGTAGTGGCTACTTCCAACTTAGCAGCAGCCAATTGGCTGGTCAATGGCTACTAGTGGGTCAACCATTGGTGATGGGTGACCACAGCAGTGGCAGTTGCTAGTGCTAGTGCCATCTCTCTCTCTATTCTTTTCTTTTATACCAGTCTTTATCTTCTTATTCTTCCTCTAATTTTCCATCTTCCGTCTACTTCTTATTAAGCCATCCTTCCCATTTTTCTGCTTTTACTCCTTTATTCTATTTTCCTTCTCCTTTTCTTCTATTTTTTTCTATGTATTAGCTGTTGAGTTATGGCCTAGCATCATGCTCGCGTTGCAATGGCAGCAATGATCTTGTTGCTCTCAATGATCTTGTTGCTCTCCTTATAGATTTTGATCTTTGGACATTTTTGGTGAAGAATAAGGTTTAATGATACGATGTATGGAGGAAAAAGAGTGTATATATGATATAAGCACATGCTTATGCATATTGTAAAGTTACATATGTAATTGAGCTTGGAGGCTTTTCCTCCCTAGGCATCCACCTAATCCATATAGATGGTCCACTATTTGTGGCCTTGCTTAGGCATTTTGGTAACCTTGTATACTGTCATATCTTCATAAGCCAATAGCTGGATTGTGTCATAATAATTTGCTCTTGCACTGGAGTTTGAATGCTAGATTATAAAAGAACTATAATATTTATTATAGGTGTCATTGACTAGGAGGCTGCTTCGTAAACAATAAGAAGAGAAAGGAAAGCTCTTTGTTCTTTGGTTGTTTCCTTTCACCTGGAAATGTGAGGCATGCTACCTTGGTCTCAAGTGTTAAGTAAGGATCCCACTAATAGCCATTCCCTTTATCCATATTGCTCTCCCTTCCTATTCTTGAATTGGAACTGGAGCAAGAGGAAAACCATCATGTGTCTCCATGTTCTGTTCCCTTTCAAGGAAAATGTCCTATAAGAAAATCAGCTATGATCCGTCTCTCCATTCTAACTCCTTTTGAACCCAAATCTTGGAACTGGAGCAAGAGGAAAACCATCATGTGTCTCCATGTTCTGTTCCCTTTTAAGGAACATGTCTTTTTAGAAAATCAGCTATGATCCGTCTCTCCATTTTCACTCCTTTTGATCCGTCTCTCCATTCTAGCTCCTTTTGAACCTAAAATTTTGGAATCACAACAACCCTACTCAAATCCTTTTTTAGTGAGGCAGGCTCCCTTGGCACACAAGAAGATATAGGCCATGATAAATACGGGAGTATAGTGAAGAAGAGAGCTTGCAATTGGAGAAGAAAGCCCACAAGGATGGCCTAGTG
The DNA here is from genome assembly GCF_009389715.1 of Phoenix dactylifera. Taxonomy (NCBI): domain Eukaryota; kingdom Viridiplantae; phylum Streptophyta; class Magnoliopsida; order Arecales; family Arecaceae; genus Phoenix; species Phoenix dactylifera. The sequence goes on along the minus strand of NC_052408.1, from coordinate 9,027,099 downwards.
CATGAGGCTCCTACCACTACAGGGTCTAAGGAGGTTTAGATGGATGCAGCTTTACCCTCATATGCGGATGGGCTGTTTCATGTTTCGAACCCGTGAACCCATGTTTTGAGCCTTATCATTGTGCTAGGGCTCACCTTTTGCAATTGGAGAAGAAAACCTAAGATCTACAAATCCTCCAAATGACCCATAAACCATTGTAAGCTGCATATTTCTCAAAAGATCAATGACCTATCTTGGGTGGTCTTAGTAATGAATGAAGAAGAGTAGTTTCTTTGAGACGATCTTAAGCAAAAGTGAACAAAATGATGAGTGGTTGGAGGTACAAAGCTCTACCCCATCACTTTGCCTTTCTCACATTCTTTCTCGTTCTCTGTTTATATACTATTCAACTTCCATTATTCCTCTTTGTTTGTCTTCTCCTCTATCCCTTCTTTCATGTTGTCCAAAATCCAAATGGACTTGCTTGATTCACTAATTCGTGGAAACTGGAAAGCTTTTGAAATTTTGGATTTAGCTTAAACCCTTATGACCTCCATGCCATAGTGCATCAAGTTCATTTTGGTTGGAAGTGAAGTGCCAATTGACTACGTCCAGCCTTGAAGTTGACCACTTTTTGTAACACTTTAATGGTAAAAAAAGATAAAAGAAAAAGAGTAGAATGGTTAGGGAGAGGCAGAATGATAGACCACCCCTGTTTTGACATCTCTCCGTCCTCTCCAGTTCTTTTCTTTCTATCTTAGACCCTCACTTTGTATAGAACTGCAAATGCTGTTGTTCCATATTAGTGATGCTTTTGAAATTAGTGGAGATTTTGTATACTAATAGAATAAGATATATTATGAGAGCGTCAAAAGAAGTCACTATGACTTGCATGCTATGGTTTGCTAGAGGATGATATTGGACCTATAGATCATCTATGTATTACTTATGTATTGTCAGTGTTTTATTACAATAATATCTACATTGTGGTCTGACTTTGTAGTTTCCATATCAAAATGATCTGATTTTGTGATTCCCACAATTTGTGACAGATAACTAGAATAATTCCCCACATTAATTGCTCATTGTTATGATCATACAATTTGTGGTTTCCACATTGAAAATGCATGATCAACTGTTTCTACACAGCACGACTTGGTCATTCTAGCCCATCATCAACATTCAATTTTGTGTCTATAACATTAACGTCCTCAAATTTCGGCGATTCATGCAACAAAGATGACCAATCGCCAAGGGCTTTACTTCAATGTCATTCAATGAACACATTCTTTACATCAGCAATATTGGATCATTACAATCTCTATCAAACAACTTGATCATCTTGATCAATGATTGCCAAAATGTCTGAGTTGGGCGGTTCGGCCTATATCGAACCGAACCGATGTTGATCTAGAATGCTTCAACAGGTCAAGTCAGTTCGGCTATAAAATCCATCTCCCGTTGCCTTGTTTGATGGTTCAAGAGCTCGAAGGGCTCTCTCATTTGCTTTCGATAGTTTGAGGGTCTCCTTTGCCACCAAACGTCGTTTGCTTCACCGGCAAGCCTCCCCTACTCTCTCTCCCCCTTGCATCCAAGATGGCTTCTTCCTCTGCTTTTGCCGCTTCTTCATCGTTGGGAAGAGCTAGGGTTTGAATTCTTCTCTCCATCTCTCTCTCTCCATGGTGCGTCCACAGCGGCTCCTTCCACTACTACTGCGTCTTCACCATCGGGAGGGGTTCGAAACAATGGATCTTCTTCTCATCTCTCTCTCTCGCTCTCTCCCCCTCTCCCCCTGCATCCATGGCGGCTCCCTCCTCCGCTGTTGCCACTAAATCGTCGCCAGGAAGAGCTAGGGTTCGAAATAGGGGATTCTTCTCCCCATCTCTCTTTCCCTCTCCAATCTGCATTTAGACGACCTCCTCCCCAGATTCTGGCCCTCCCCCTTCTCTTTCTCCCCCTTCCTCCCTCCCTCCCTTCCCCCCCCTCTTCCTCCCTCTCTCTCTCTTCTTCTCTCTTTCTTCCCCTCTCTTCCTATTTTCGAATATGCCTCGGAATGGCACTGTACGAACCCATATTATACCGAACTGATCGTCGGATGACGTGACCTTCGGTATCGGTTTAGTGAACCTTGATGATGATCATGAATTTACTGCACGTAGTCACAAGGATACCTACAATCATGGAATATTTGATCTACCATTCTTTGTACATGGATCTGCATATCAATTGCCTTAATTTAGGCATAGGTTCATTTGCGTACTGATCATTTAGTCTAGTATTGATTGATGTGTTGCTAGAAACTTTGATTCTTGTGCCAATCATCTAATATTCACATTGATCGCTTTGATTGCCTATATCTTCATGCCAATAGCTTTGATGGCATTGTTTGCATCAGCCTTCATGCTAGCCAAGGTTGTCCTTGTGACTATTGAGGTGCCTAGGCTATCTTGTCTAGGTTCTTGGCATGGTATGCCGTATCGGCCCGAATTGGGTGGTACGGGGCGTACCGTACCGGTCGGACATTGGTACCCGGTATGGGTGGCATACTGACACTTGACATGCCAAAAAATTCAGTACTATACCGTACCGACACTGTGCTAGTGTGACACCGGTACGAGGTCTGGTACCGAGACGACGAACTTTGTTTCTTGGGTAGTTGCACCATTAAGGCACTTGGTGCCTTCCAAGCTTTCAAGTAGCATTATCACCTAAAACTGCATTTTTCTACTTGGTGGGTGCCTTTTTCTGAATTTATAGATCAACCTAAATTTTCAACCATATTTTCATATATTTGATATGAAATGCATTTACTAGTTAGTAACTTGGATGCATTTAGTTAATCTTGTAGTGTATGTGTCTTTGTGTTTTGTCATTCATATGACCATCTTTGTGGACATGCTTTTTTTATTGTTGCGACTATATTTGCTTTTTAGTTTCATTTTTCTGGGCTTTTATAATGTATTCCTAAATATATTTGAAGATAGATCATGTATTGTTGCTAGGAATCTTTAAATATTTTTGAATCGTCCAATAAACAATTATCACGTAAGTAAATCTTAAGTAGCACCAAAGATCACATTGTTGCATTGCTCAAGAAATTAATGATCTTAGTATTTATGATTACAATGTTTTCTTTTTTTATTATGTTTTCTTTTAACTGTATGCTTGTGATAATTTGCTCATACAAGGTTATTGTACCTTTTCTATCAATTTTGAGGAAGTTTGACATTAGGGGCTCACTTGGCTGCTTAGGCATTTTGCCTAGGCATTTTGTGGGCCACTACCTTGAGTGGCTTAGGTGTTTTTACAACCTTGGTGCTATCTTCTAATTGCTTGTTGATTACCTAATCTTATTTCTATTAACCACTAGCATCAAGGCATGTGCTATGCATGTTGATGGAAAACCTAGATATGCTTTCAAATTCATGCTTGGTAAAAAAATATTGTTATTTTGCAAAATTAAGAAATCATATGTAAGAGCCATAGCATTTTGTGACTTATTGATAAATTTGATTCTCTATCAACCAACAATGTGAGACCATTAACATGCTTAAAGCTAAACTGCTCGATGTCCGAGCAAAACATGGTATTCTTTCTACTGCTATGTTAGTACCAAAATGGTTTAAAAATGAATAGTTGGTAATTTATCTGATATAGAACAATGATATTAATAAAATGATTTGTATCATTTATTAAAAAAATGGATGTCTTGCTCTTCTTTATTTTCTAATTCTGAGTTGATGACCTATGTAAAAAAAAGGGATTTTTGGATTTGAAGAAAAAAGGAAATAAAAAATATGGAAATAAGTTGTAAATTTAAATATCGTAATTTGACTATAATATTCTTTTCACTTTCTTGGCTGATGCAAGTTTGAAGCTGCTCTATAATATTTTTCTTCTTAAAGCAATCACAGTTCTATTATTGCAGTCTTCATATCCACTTATGCTGCTTTCATTTGTATTGTCTTGACGTTATTTCCCATCTTAGCATCATTGCTCACCAATAATGATTATTCTAGTGTTCTCTTAAACATACTTCTGCTTACATGTCAGGAATGTGCCTCTGAGAGAATATATACTCAACAACAGGCCTTAGAGTACCTTGATGGAAAGGTGAATTGCATTTAAATATTATTTTTATGTTTAAAGTTGAAATTTTGAAATGGTCAAATTGTGAACATCTTACATAATCAATTAAATGTTTCTTGGTGGCATGTATTTATATACAGAAATGTGTATTCATTCTTTGAGTTATGATGGAACATGTCTTTTGTAGTTCAAGTAACATCATTTCATTTAATTGGCAAATTTAAGTTATTTTTTCTCATATTTAAATTGTTATAAGAAATAATGGGTCCTAAACTATTGCAATGATAGAAAAGGATAATATTATCCAATTATGTATCTACTATTTGTTTCTTGATCTCAGGTAAACTTATGTATACATGATACAACTGTCATTCAAATCTTTCTAGTTGGCAATATGTGAAAGCTTGAGGGCTAACAGTAAATAGTGCACCAGATGACCATTGTGCAGTGAAAAGCTTATGTGCACCCTTCAGAAATTTGAGGTGGGTTGGAGTTGGGATGGAAAATTTGAGTTGCATGTCAGGACGGGTTTTTCTTCAAATGTATTTCACACATTTCAGGTATGATGCTTTGGCATCAGAAGGTGTATTCAAACCCAACAAGTCCACCAAGAGAACCAATCACATGAAGCCCCTTCAGAAGCCCATTTCATAAAGCCGATGTCATGAGACTCCTTTTTGAATTCTCACCCTTCAACATTTATTATGCTAGGTAGTAGTATAATGATTGCCTCATCTAGTGTTATAATTAGTACTTGGAATTTTTGTGATTTATGTAGTCTCCAGCAGAAACAGTAGGATATTTTAAAAATTTTCATGTCATTAGTGTTGCAAGCATGGGGATGGAGGCTTGTTCCATTCTATGCTTGTATGTGCCTAGCCTTGCATGAAAGAATGCTGGTTTTGGTTTGATAATTAAATAATTTAGCCATTGGTCTTGGATTTTTGGTGTATCTTCTTGATCCTATCCCTTTGATGGATTCCTTCTCAATGTAGAGTGTTTATTTGGGTTTCACTTGTGCTACCTTTTTTATGCTACTTACCTTCCATTTTGATGTTTTATCCCCTGAATTTTGGCATTATTATTGGTATCAGAGCATAGGCTATCATGGAACATAATACTGAGGAGGCAGGTGTCCTTGGTTCAAGTCCAAAAGGCCTTCAAGAGAAGACCATTATATGAAGCACCTTTAGGAGCCCATTCCCTAAAGCTCATATCATGAACCTCTGTTTTGAATTCTGATGCATTCAGCATATATTATATGTAGTTGGTTATTTGTTACATTTAATATTATGATTGGTATTTGGACCTTTTTTTACTTGTGTTGTCTCCCATGGAAACATGAAGAGATATTTTTACAATTGCCTTGTCGTTAATGTTGTGTACATAGAATTAGAGGCTTGTTTCATCCTATGCTTGTATATGACTAGTGTTGCATGAAAGATTGTTGCTTTTGGATACTAATTTAAATGAGAATTTAACCCTTGGTTTTAAAGGAATTGTTGGTATCTTCTCGCTCCAATTTCCTTAGTGGATTCTTTGCAAGTGAAGAGTGTTTATCCGAGTTTCACTTGTGCTACCTCCTAATCTCTGACTTGACATTTTATCCTCCTAGTTGCAGCATCATTCTTTATGATTTTGCAAATTTATCTGATATAAGCCTTCTTAAATTGTTGTTGGTATGTATGATATCAGTTGAACAAAGACATAGCTAAGGTTTTAGAAGACCAAATGTTGCAGTTGGTGGTTGGTTGGGGGCCTGTCCGGTTCCTAGGTGCTAGGTTTACATAAAGTGCTCAGAGTTTCTGACAACAATACCATCCATAACCATAGCAGCAACAGTAGCTGTTATTTCTGCTGCTGATGGTGGGCATCTAGAACTATGATAGTGGCTTGGTTGTCGTGATGAGAGGGAGAAAGAGAATTGAAGAGAAAAATATACATACTCATGAGTCATGCCCTTCACCACTAACTACTAGCCATGGTTGCTTTTTTCTCCTCTCCCACTTCTTCTCAACCAAATCTAGTACATGAAGGATGACAAGGGGTGGGAGGGAGGCAATGTCAACAGGCTTAATATGCTTGAATGGGTGGGATCAAGGTTTGCAATCTTGTTATAGGGTTCTGTACTAGTATGTTACCAGTTTGGTATGATATGGTCGATATGTTACACCCTGGATCGAGACAGCTCCTAGCTCCTCTTTTCTCACTCCTTGTAATGGCACCACCTGAAACTGGGCGGTACGGGTTGGTATTCAGTGGAATGGGTGCTTTTGCTCAGCTCAAACTGCTTTGTGTATTGACCCGACAAACTGACCTTGTGCCGCACCAGTTTGGTACGCCATGAACCGGATGATTTGGATCAGTTTGCAGTCCTTGGGTCGGATAATACTAGGCACCTCGATATATTTCTTGTTAAACTCCTTATTGTTTTATTAATTCTTGATTGAATTTGTTGTTGTTCATTTTTTTTTAAAACGTGACTGAAAATTTCTGAATTTTTTATAGTGTTTTGTTACAAAAATTTAGAATTAGAACAGATTCTTTAAAATTACTGAAACTAACCAAAAATGAAACAAAATTTATACGTTTGTATTGAATTCTTGTATCGTAACAAGAAGGTCATGAAGAGTGGGTTTGCCATGATTTCTAATCATTTCTACTCGACCTAGCGATTTTTTTGACCATCATTATGTCTAATTTGTAGGTTAAATCAGTCGAAGCAAATAAGAAAAATGAAGGGGGTTGGGGTGGGTGGGGTGAAGGGAGGGGGAGGGGGTTGAGAGTAGAAAAATAAAGATAAACAAAAATCATACCTTAGCCCTCCACCACTTGCTATTGCTGTCATTTGTGGCAGGGTCATTGCTGCAGCTTTCCTCTTTCTTTCCTCCTCTCAATCAATCATAGGACATGACAAACAAGAGAGATTTTTTTTTTCTTGAGTGGTGGATAGGGTTGTTGAAGGGTATATAATACACTTAAAAAATATGAGATGCTATCTTACTCGGTATCTAAATTTCCTTTTTGAATTTAAATTATTTTTTTATTTTTCTATACAAATTCCATTGTTCTTCACTTTTATATTTTTTCATATTAGTTGATATTTTTTGGATTTTTGCATAGTTTTCAAAATTAGATCAAAACAACTGGAGCCACTGAAACTGGCAAAATGAATTGGTTTGTTTGATATTTGAGTTTTTGTATCTTCAGAAGGTGGTCATATAGATGGGTTGCCATATTTTCTAACATTTTTATTTGATACAATGATTTTTTTCTTGATTATGTAATCTATAAATTGAGCCCTTGGCCTACTCTCATATGCATAAAAAAGTGACAAGAAAAGATTTATATTTTCTTGTATTGACAGAAAGTTGTTCATGATGCTTGGAAATCTATTTATTTGTATTATTGTGTGCTTTGATATGCAAGGTTTGCAATCTCGGTACTGGAATTGTACCAGTACGTCATCGGTTGAGTACAGTCTGGTTGTTATAATACGATAGCATCTTATGCCGAGACATCTCTTGGTCCTTGTATTCCTCACTCCTTACATAGTATTGCCCAAAATCGGGCGGTAACCGGGGTGTTTCTGCTTGGTTCAGACAGGTATGGACTAATTCCCATGCCAAATAGCAAACTGACCTAGTTCCGCCCTAGTTCGGTAAGCTAAGCCCCTGACTAGGTGGTTCAGGTTAGTTTTGCAGTTCTTGTTTCTATGGTTCAATAAGCAGTGTTCTGGCCCAGCTAGTTAGCATGGATGGGTACAGAAGTACCCATAAATTTATAAGTAAGCAGTGCCACTAACTTGCCAACATAGTTTGGATGAGCACTTAATATTTATAAATGATGACATGAGTCATGCTTAGGCGAGAATATTGAAGTATTTTGTATCACAAAACTATAGGAAATAGGGTCTTTGAATTATTTATTTGATGGACAACTAAGAATTAACTACAGAGAGTAATGTATAATTAAACTAAATAGTTGGGCATGTGCATTGCTGATCTAATGCTATATTATATAGGCTATATGTAGATGATGCGGCAAGGTTGAAAGGTTCTTGATGTTCAATTCTTGTGACCTGTGACTTGTGACTCCTTCAAAATGAAGTAATTTTGTTGATGCAAAAGAAGCCTCAGGTTCTATTAATTAAATCGACATGAATTTTGCATCTGGTTTTTTTACCTGAACAGTTTACTAAAACATACAGACGAGGTACAGTATACTTAAGAAAGGCCAGTAATAGAGGGATGAAACCTATTAACTTGACCTAGGGCCTATATCTTGATACATTAGTTGCATGTCTAAGATATGTTTCTTTTGCCTCACTTTTTTGGCTTATAATCCATTTTCATTGATTATCTAATTTATCTTTTTTTTCCTACAATTATTCTTTTGAGAGGCATACCAGTACTTAAGATGTCTAAAATACTTTGATTTTATGTATTTAATTTATATGATTAATATAAGGGTCATATTGCATTTGCTTACGATTAGTTTGGCCCTGTTAGCTATGCTTCCGTGTACATGTGTCTCATTATCTTTATGCAATTTGCATCATTTGTTTGTGTATGCTTATTATGATTTACATCTTGCTTCTTTGGTTTTTGCAGGTGGGAAGTGCTAATTCAGCAAGATCTGGGAATAGAAAGGTGATAGTCATAATACCCTATTTACATGCATTTGCATGCAAACAATCTAATTTGCAAGTACATATGTTGTCTGTGAGTATTCACAAACAACAAACTCAGGCTAGTAACTCCATATCATGTGGATGTGATATATGAATTTCATGTACATAATTATATATATATATATATATATATATATATATATATATATGTATGTATGTATGTATGTATGTATATGATCCACAAATACTCTTTGTCCGCCTATATGCACAATTGAGTGTTTGTAGGTGCCTCTGCCCCTATGCATGAAAACCTGATGATTGTCTGACTTTCTTGCTCTCTTGTCTAGCAATTTGCTTTATTATTCTCACTATGTGATATGTGCAGGAAGGATTAGCAAGGGCTATTCTTCTTGATGTATTCCTTGCAAATGTGCCGGTGAGTTTTGATTTATTTCTATCAGTTTTGTATCCACCAATCCTTATGACCAATATCTACATAATAGTCCCATCTATGCTGCAGGTTAACCAAGGTAACTTTCGGCCAAAATGCATATATGCTTCTGTAATGTTGAGACGCATGATGGATGCAATCCTGAATGCTGACACCTTTGATGATAAGGTATGTAACATGCTTAGATCTCTGTGCTTCACTATATTTTTAGCAATGCTTTTGTTGCTTCGGACAATATTTTGCTTTCAGTTGGATCTGCTATAAAATTGAGTTTTTTCATCAATATATTGTACTTCCTGTTTGGGTATGTGTGACTCGATCACGTGGAAATCTCCATTCCCATTATTAGACATCTTCAGGGAACTCTAGGATCCCTAGACAAAATGATTCTGAGATCAGCCTCATATGGCTGGACTTTAAGGCTTTATGTGCCATTGCAGTTCATTGCTTCTGCATTAGACCCTTGCTAATCCTCTGACAATTTCTTACCACAACTTAATAAACTTATTATTTATGTACGGTGCGTACCCTTACCTGACCTTCAGTCCATGACTTGGTTAGAGTACAAACCTTGCTAGTCTGTTCTCTGCAATGGGTTTTATTAAAATATAAGCCCTTTTGAAGTAGGCAGTGATTCAAAAACTGCTACCACATCTTTACCATCAGGATCTGGCAGTGACAAATACTGACTTGGTTGATTTTGGGACACCTTAGACATCATTTTGGTCATAATTTTTGATTACATGAAAATATATATCCCACTCCATTTGTTTTTTCTCAATTGTTTATTTTTTGTTATTCTTTGTTGTTTCCCTTTTAACCACCATTACATCTATTGATTTGAATCTTTGAACCTTTCTTCTCAGTTCGCTACATCTTTTAGTTGACTTAAATTATCACATTTGCGATTCTGCCTCTTTCTTCCCTTCTTGCAATTAGTAAGTTTGTCAAATGAATTGGTAAATGGCACAAGAAGTGCAATATGGATATTAGATTGGTTTGATAACTCACAATTAATATTTATGCAGGATTATGTGGGCAACAAGCGGCTAGAGCTGTCCGGGCAGCTAATATCTTTGCTCTTTGAGGTGATTTGCTTAAGTTACAAGTTTATGTTAGTAGACAGGCTACTTACAAGAAGTTCTTTTGTAGGATTTATTCAAATCAATGAATTCCTTTGCTCTAGAGCTTTTGAACAGAGCATATGAGCATGCTAGTCGTTCCAGTCCTTTGGATTTTGTCCATGTAAGTCAGGAAATTTCAATATTTTGATTATTCAGTTCATTAACTGCTGTCATTTCAGTTACTGGAAATTATATATAACAAATTGTACTGCAAACTAGAACTTGTTCAACTATGAGAAATTTTTTATGCTTTTGTAAGCAATGAGCAACAGAGAATTTGGCTCATGCTCTGATGTTGTATTAAAGTCAAAAATTGCTTTTCATGTACTCTTCTATTTTTCTTCTTCATGAAAATATTTATTCAATGGTTAACTTATCTAAATCCTCTTAGCTTTATATTGCATTAGGTTTGCTCATTTTCTGATTACTTACTGACTCTACATCTTTTATCTTGATAGCCTGTGTGTGATGCATAGCAGAACTAGAGAGAATGGTCTCTGCCTAATTAAAATATAATATATAGTGAAGCGGAATAATAGAATCATGAGTTTGAGATTTGGAGTCTCAGATGTACTCACTGATGTTGTAGACTGACACTGACATTTTGAAAAGGGATTCATGAAGTATAAACTGTTTATTGAATTTATTAAGTACCTTTCTCCTTTTCTCCTAGCTAGTGATTTTTTGTACACACTTTCAACAATATTACCAATGTGTCTTATCTTGTCGAAATAACAATAATACTTCCAAACATGAGCTTTGCAACCGAAAAATTTCATTACCTATTATTCTTGGTTTCTGTATTAAATAGATGGTATTTCAATCATTTCTTAGCTTGTGAAAGCATCTTCTTGATGTCAAGAAACCCTATTAATAGTTCATATATGGACATGCAGACATTCATACATGTGAGAGCCCTGAAAGAGAATTATAGTTTATATTTGGACATGCTGTACTATTCTCCACATTGCATTTATGCAGTTGGAAAAGCCTATCCAATCTTCCTTGATTATCTTTTTGAGGCATTAAATACTCTTTTATAAATCATGATTCTGGTGACTTTTAAGCAGTAACATATTGTTTTAAAAATATCTCTGGATCATGTTAAGTCGTTGTATCACAATCTTGTACCTCTTGATAATTGATGAACCTTATGGGGCATTGTGGATTTCAAGACATACACTTATATACATACATATATGGATTTCAAGACATATACTTTTATACATACATATATGTACATATGTATTTAAGCAAGTACGTACGCATGTATCTATGGATAAGAGCTGATGCATTTGATGCTTCCTCTGTATGCTGGCTTGCAACTGTTCTTTAATTGAATTTGAAATCATTTGGTTGTAACGTTCGGTTATTAACTTGGTGTTGATGTGTCATTAAGCTGGGCCTTTCTTTATTGAACATCTATATTCTTTAATAGAACATCTATAATGCATCATGGATGTTATACATCAATCTTCTCTAAAGAAATAGATATTTGTTTTTTACTAGAAACTTTTTCTGCTTTAATTGGTTGTTCTCTGTTTTGATATCATCTTCCGTGTCTATTTTTTCGCATTGAATTTGCGTCTGATTTACTTTTGTTCTATTATTAAACCTATTTTGACAAGTTCCACCGATCTATGTTTTAAGCATGCTCTTTTAGTTGGCATGTGGATTCTGGGTCATCCTAGTATTGAATCTTATTTTTCTATGGTGTGAGTTTATCATTACCATTGACTCATTTTTATCCTGCTTAAATCCTTTCAGTATATAAAGCAAGATTACATTACAAATGGCTTAGAGAAATCCATTGCTACGGGAAATTGGGATGTAAAACGATTTAAAATGCACCGGAAAGGTGTGTCACAGGTAATATTTTATTCTCCTTTTTGTTACTTTCTCATTATATTTCTAGTGCAAAGTGTTGTTTCATTCCTACTTTTTGCAGGTTCTTTCAAGGCTGTCATTTATAGGAGCTTTAGGCAGCATGACACGCATATCACCACAATTTGAAAAGACTAGGAAAGTAAGTGGACCAAGGGCTTTGCAACCTAGCCAGGTGAGAAAAATGTTGCTTGTATTTGCTGTAATGATTTCCTTATAAATTTTGTTGACAGCAATGATATCTATTTTCGTGGATTATTTATATTGAATCTATACTTTTAATTTGATAAAATTAATATTCTTCTGAAACAGTGGGGCATGCTTTGCCCATGTGACACTCCTGAAGGAGAAGCCTGTGGATTGACAAAAAATTTAGCTTTGATGACTCATGTCACAACTGATGAAGAGGAGGGCCCATTAATTTCTCTGGTTTGTTTGCTTCTTCTTAACATATTACATCTATATCACATAAGGTCTATTTTACTTTTCAGGCATTAAATCAATAATTTTTTGAATGGATTGCTCATAGCGATGCATGCTTGTGCACAAATGTACTGTCAATATACTGTTTTCAGTAATTTTCTTGCTTCATGTGCTGCTATTGCTTAACGTCTTTCTTGCTTTAGTGCAGCATATTAGTCAATTCTAAGTCAGTCTTTAATTAATATCATAATATCGTGCCTCAAAGTGATTGATGAAGCGTATGCACGTCCTTGTCAACTGCTATTTCAGAAATAATATAAGAATATCAGTTATACATTTGGATTGATCTATGTGCTGTTAGATTGCTCCATATTATATGTGTTTTTCAGAGTTGCCTATGTTAGAAGAAATGATTGTCGCAATCTCAGTACTGGGCCCTATACCGGTACCACATTGGTACAGATTTGTATGCCTACTTAGGAGGTTGTTTCAACATACTGACACTCGGTATGCCCCTTGTTCCAAGTATTGGTTTGGCACCTATATGGTATGGGATAGTATGCACTGCTATAATGAACCTTGGTTTTGTGACCTCCTCTCAGCTTTAGTGTCACACCTTTTATGAGATCCTCTTTAGTTTTTTGCAAAGGCGACTTTGCTTGTGAGAGGAGTCTATTGACTTTCTTTTAGGTCATGCAGTTTAATTTTATGAACCAAGGAACAATCTTGCAAGGTTAACGAATATCAAGAAAAGAGAGAATGGAGGTAACAACATTAATTTTTTAAAGCGTTGAATACCAACTCAGTAGCTACTAGAACTTTATCCCACAGATGGAATACATTTAGAGAAAAGTGAGAGCATATATGTAAAGTATCAAAGAAAGGGCATGCGGGAATCACCTAGTCATGTTGTACTAATCATTTAACTATGCAAGAAGATTATACTTCCGGGAGTAGCAGACCTTCATATGTCCTGGAAACAATACAACAGATAAGACATTCTAGCTCCTAAGGGAAAACATAATTTAACTAAAGAACTGCAGAATTATAAGCATTTGATTTAGTTATTTGAATATTCAAACCTATAATTTATGCTGGAGAAACTCTAGATAAGTGCTTAATGAAGTATGGAAAATAGCAAAGCAGGTAGATAGAACATATTAGATAAAAGAACTGACAGTGCATCTAGGTATGGGACAAGATAGAGCTCCCTTGTTACTATACTAACATGCTGATGGGATTGACATAATTTCCGAAGTATAGAAGCAGGTACTAGGATAGACTCTTATTGTGTAGTTCTTCAAAGTTCAAAGCAACGTTTGATGGGCTGGTATTGGACTCCGGACTGGTTGACTGGTGGCACGGCCATACGTCGTGCCGTGCTAGCCTTGTACTGACATAGTAGAAGAGGCGCGGGAGAGGGAGAATGGAAGAGAGAAAAAGAGAGAGAAGGGGGAGGCCGAGGGAGGTTGGCGAAGAGCCAGTGGAGGGCCGGGGAGCTGCCGCGCGGAGGAGGCAGAGGCCGGAGACCGCGGAGGAGGTGGAGCTGGGGAGCCGTAGAGGAGGAGCTCCGCCTCTGGTCCTCTGTTTTGTTCGAAATAGGGGCCCAGAGGGGGCCCCTTTTATTTTTGCAAATTTTAAGTAAAAATCGGCAAAATTAAGTTAAGTCGGCAATGAGTTTGCCGATTTTCACTTAAAATTCACAAAAATAGAAAGGGACTGGAGGCAGAAGCCCCTTCTCCGCAGCTCCTTGGCCTCCGCCTCCTCCACGTGGCAGCTCCTCGGCCACCACCGGCCGGCCCTGGCCAACCTATCTCTTCCTTCCTCTCCCACTCCCTCCCTCTCCTGTTCTCTCTCTTTCTCTTTTTTTCTTCTCCTTCTCACCCTCCATCGCCCGTCTCGGTTTCGTTGCCGGAACCGTCTCAGTCCACCGCCGGTATGGCTCGGGATGCTCCGAACTGGGCGGTTCGGGACAGTTTCGCCAACCATGGTTCAAAGCATTATGTTATTGCTTATTTCATATCAGAGTCATGACCATGGTGAATAAACATTTATGTTTTGTTGGAATACTTTATGCACCCATAACCAATTGCTAAATTTTAAGTGGATTTAGTGGTACAGTTATGTAAACAACAACCATTAATTGGATATTAACATAATATTGTTTAGGTGTCAAATGCTCAGACATGGTTAATAAAAAATAATGAAAAAAATATGCATGCTTGTAAAAATATTAGTAGGATTTGAGATAGTCCAACTTGTCTAGGCATCATACTCCAATGCTAAGCCACAGATTAGTGTCAAGTTCCCAGCAATTACACCACTACTCACGCACCAATGACACCTATCTGTTTTGTGTCCCTAATCGCAACCATTAAAATTCTCTAATCTTGGAACACTGCTTCCCTGTTATTGGTCCTCCTCCTTTCCTCCCATGGTTCTTGCTGCTACTTCTACCAAATTAATGCCCCAAAAGATCGTCATCTACTTTCATATTGCACTAATTTTCATTCTTTTGCATTCCCTTCTCTACAAATCATCTACCGTGTCATAAGTGATTGTAACTATGTCAGGTTAGCAACATTAATTTTTCATGAGTTTTCTTTTTTGCATATTCTTTTTTCTTACTGGTGTAGGGATTGCAACCATGCATGTTTTATCTTTGGTAGTCATATTTATAGAGGAGTGAATTTGTAGACATCTATTGGGGGTGTGGGTTGCATTACATTATCTGCCACCTTCCAATTCTATCGTGGCTCAGGTTCTGTTTCTGCATCCCTTTTGTGGGCATTTAGGTTTACATTTCTATTAATGCCTATCTTTAAGAATAATATATCAACATATTACCTGAATTCAGGGTTATAAGTCTGAAAGATAAACTTAAGGTGTTTCCAACCATAATTAAGAATGAACACTTTCCTACATGAGAATGTTAATGAGCAAGTTTTGTTTTTCTGACTAGTTTGTGACTGTGTAACGCACAAATTTTGATTCAATTTTATGGCAAGAGAATAGAGCATATAAAAACAATTTAATCGCAAAAGCAAACTAAAAATGAATGAAACCCAACGTGGTTATAATTAATGTTTGTGTATATTATTGCATCGTATTGATTGCAAGATAAAATTTCGCTACCAAAATTATACTTAAACTCTGCTCATAAAGAGCAAGTAAAACTAATCAGAGAAATAGAGTAAAAGACAAATATGCTAATGTGCGGAGTAGGAGGAAGTTTGGGCAGAGCTGCTAGTTTTTGGTGCCACGAAGAATGCTGAAGATGACTGCCAAGATTGGTTAAGCAGCATAACAAGCTAAATATGGCTGATATCTTGCACTAACTGGAGAAGGGCATTGTCTCAAGACTCAGCCTTAGGGCAATGCCATCATGACATTGAAAGAGATACAACTAGAAATCTTTAGGTTTTCAGGAAGGTATTAGAGAGATTACTTTTATATTTTTTCTATTAAAAGAAGAGGGGGGGGGGGGGGGGGTTCAGGGATGTGAAAAATGGTGTTACATTGCGCAATTGTCTTTTCTTTTTCAATCTTGAATATAAAATAGAGAGAAACTGAGTCCCATTAACTCTTTTTCATCTGATCTTCTGATATCATCATGCCAATATAATGACTGTGGCATCTGAAGGGCTGGTACCTTTTCCTCTTGAAAATGCTAAAGCAACCTTCATGCCATTAACTAAATGAACCTTGGAGTAATTTGTCTTGCATTAAATTTTATTTACTCGAACAATTTATACATTGTTACCATTAAATACAATGTGTATAACTGTACATACTTAAGTTAAAAGCAAATTGGATCTTAAGGTTTACATAAGTCGGATTTTAATTACAGTGGATGTAAGTAGTAAACCTTGATAACAGAGCATTGTTGTCGTAGTCTTTATTACTTGATTATATCTAGATGAACAGAAAGAATGTGTTGATGTGAAGTTGTGTCCAAAGTTAGTTTAGTGTATGACAAGTCATAACAACAAAATATAGAAGTGGTTACACAATTTAATTTTAGGAGAAAGCTTAGATGGAATTGGAAGATGCAGGTTGAGGGCCAGTTGATTGCTTTACTGTACATTAATAATAAGAATAAGGAGAAAGAAAACATTGGGAAGTTACTTGTTGGTTAGGTACCACAAATTTCTTCATATATTTTAAGTAACATCCATCAAAAGTGTGCTATAATGATGTCACAACAAGGCTTAGTAGAACGATATGGAAAAAGCAAAAAACTATAATGATACACTTTTCTTGGGAAAAATTATAACTTTTCTATGATTATTTGCTCGAAAGTCTGTCTTGATGTCCATGATGATTAAATTAAATTTGATAATACAAGTCTATCAATTTTTTTTAGGAGGCTCTTTTCTTTGTGTATCTGATGGTTTTCACATTGTCTGCGGCAGTGTCATAGTTTAGGTGTTCAAGATTTAGCACTTCTCTCTGCAGAAGAACTTCATGCGCCGGGTTCATTTTTGGTAATATTTAATGGGCTTATACTTGGAAAACATAGGCAGCCACAGGTATAGATCATGCAGTATAACTATCTTAATTAACTAATTCTATAAATTTCAGTTTGCTTGTTTCTGAATCTTGCTCATGCTATGCTACTGGTTCTCAATATTGCAGCGTTTTGCAAATGCTATGAGAAAGTTGCGTAGATCGGGTAAGATTGGGGAGTTTGTTAGCATTTTTGTAAATGAGAAGCAGGTATCTTTCAGAGTTTTGCTTTTTCTTGCTTTATTTTCTTTATTTATATTCAGTTGGATGTGTACTTCATTTCTAAATGCAGTAGGGATCAAACTTATTTAGTTGTATTAGTTGCTATTTTGTGAAGTGCTATGATGCTGCTAGTTGTTGACTAATATTTGATTTGATCTGATACTAAGAGAATGGTAATTTATGTATTTTTGTCTACTTTGAACATTCTCTCACTGAAATGTGCAATTTTTAATTAAAACCTATCATTCATCTTCATTACAATCATAATTGACTATGGAACCTTTTCTGGTATACAGCTATATTTACCATTTTCATTGAATTACATGGATCTGTTATCGTTAAGATTGATGACATGTGCTTTCTAAGAATTTTGTTTGGGGCTTGTTCTGCCATTTCATGAACATCATCTATCTGCTGTGCTTATTTGCCTGTGGACCAGCATAAGCAAATTGTGTTTGCAATTTCAGCAGTTCTTCTTGATAGAAGTTGTGCTGGGGTGATTTATCAACTTTGTGCTGCTGCCATTAATGTTCCCAATTTGGATGTATTGTATATGTTGTATTGTTATTTATAGCGTGTTCATGACTATCTGTGCTTTCTGTCTTCTGCTTAACATGCATGTAGAAGTCGCTGCTTCATTTTGGGTTTATGTTTTGATATCTCTTTCTAACAAGGAATCTTGCATTAATGGCCTTTTTTTTTTCTTCTTTTCCCAAAGCCTATATTGCTTTTTGATGCCCCTTAAAGGCTGATGTTAAGACTTTGAGATCAAGTTCTTACTTGCACATATGTCTCGTTATAATAATTTGTTAGCTTGAACTATCTATCTGTCATGTGGCAGTGAAGATTTGAATTTTGAAGCATCACATGTGATAATATTATCCAGTTCCAAAATACTGGTGCCGGCAGATATTCATACCCAACAAAGAAAACCGAAAAAAAGAGAAAAGATCGAAATGCACCTACCGAAAAGATCAAAAGGCACCTACATACCCTATACATCAAATTCTAAAGTAACAGCTGTTATAAGGCAGTGAAGATTTGAATTTTGAAGCATCACATGTGATAATATTATCCAGTTCCAAAATACTGGTGCCGGCAGATATTCATACCCAACAAAGAAAACCGAAAAAAAGAGAAAAGATCGAAATGCACCTACCGAAAAGATCAAAAGGCACCTACATACCCTATACATCAAATTCTAAAGTAACAGCTGTTATAATGGTTTTAGAGGCCTATCCTTATGTTTCTTACATAGGCAATGGATTTCTAAAATAATAATTACTATTTAGCCATCATCCTGTTAGAGTGGCTGTTATATAGCAGAATTTAATGCTGCTATTTTACATTTCCACTATTCATGAGATAGAAACAATACTTAATTATATATCATTTTCTAGCCACTGACATAATCGGTAATGCCATTATTTTACTGTGATTTCCAGTTATTTCTTGTAGTAATGGCAAAGGATAGTTGTTCTGACAGCTACTATTTTTATCCAAGAGAACCCAGTTCAGGGTTGAACTGACAAATAGTTGCATATGTTTGTTATTCTCATCACACCCGTAGTTAATTATTGTTGTTTTTCACTTCTCCTTTTTATGGAAGGAAAGATGGGAGAGGGGAGGTGGGTTCCATTACATGGGTTATTATTCAAAGCTTGGTGTCAACTAGACCAATCAAATGTTTTTGAGGATTTTTTTTTTTTAAATGATTTAAGTTTTGGTTATAGATTAGGTATGCTGGCATTGGAAGTACCAAACTGAAGGATATGCCTATGATCATGACCAGCAGTTGTTATGCATTGCACAGTGAGCAACTTCATGCTACTGCATGGGGGTTATTATTGTCAAGTAAGGTGGGTCCTGTAGTCTTGCCAGATATCAGGATGTATATCAGGCTTAGTCTCTGTAAAGCCGAATGGCTAATAACTATAGATGGGTGGTTGCTGTTTGGGATGAGACTGGAGTTTCACTTTACATGTCGGGATATAAAAAAGTTATTCTCGTAGATCCTGCAACACTTTTCTCAGCTGAGAGAGGCCCAAGAGGTGTGCATCTACCCAGATGGAGATTGTTTGGCAATCCATTCTTTAGCTATCCTGCTCAAGAATTTTATTAAAGAATAAGAGAATCAAGTGGCCAGCATTACTAAAACCAGATATGGGCTCAATTAAAGGGTTGAAGATAGACTTCAATCCCAAGTTAGCAGTTGCATCCCTTCTAATAGAGAAGGTTTTTGTTCAACAATTGGGAGTTGTTTCCCCATGTATTTGATACATGTAAGTCTAAGGGTCATGGTACACCATACCAATTGGTACCAGTGCATACCAAGCATTTTGCACTATATCGGTACTGAACTGGTATGCGGTAGGGGTGTACCGAGTGTCGGTATGCCGAAGTGACCCTGTACTGGGGATACTTACATTGTACTAGGATGGTACCAATATAGTTCTTGTATCGGGACGACAAACCTTGCTAAGAGTGCATTTCCTCATGAAAAAATAAAGGGAGAAAAAAGTGAAGAAGAGAAGAAAGAGGATTTTGTTTGAGCATGCAATTACTTGGTGAACATGGTCAAGGATTCTATTGGTATTGTTTCTGACATGTAGAATGAACATGAGTTATTTCGTATGTGACTAATTATTTGAATTCTTTTTGCATGTACAATGCACTTGATTTGTATAAGAGGAATCACATATGAGCATTACTGATTTGAGTGGAGGGGTTATTTGGTGGATGTCTATGACCCCACTGGCTGATATTGGTTAAAGAAGAGTATTTGATTGGCTGTTGTGATCTAATCAACCAATAAAATGGTTAGGATTGAATGTTCTGCCATCATCTTTTTTATATATGTGAATTTATAAATACACTCTTTTTGGCACATTTGTCTTAAATATTAGTTGAAGATAGACAATCAGCATAAGGTTATATGCATGGAATGCCGTACCGGTCCGGCCGTGGACCGGTACCGGAACGGATAAAAAACCGGTATTTCCGGTTTTTTATCCGAACCGGCCGGTACGGGTGCGTACCGGCCGGTTCGGGCCCGTACCGGCCGGTTCGGAGCCCGTACCGGTGCGAACCGGCCGGTTCGCACCGGTACGATTTTTTTTTTTTTTTAGAACCACAGCGCCGCGCGCTGTGGTTTTTGAAACCACCGCGTACCGGCCGGTACGGGACCGGTACCAGCCGGTACGTACCGGACCGGACCGGTACCGTACCGGTCCGGCCGGCCACCAGTACGCCGACCGGTACCGGTACGGCGGACCTTGGTTATATGTATGGTAAGAAGAATGTCTATAGCGACTTTGCAAGCTATAATCATGCAACAGCCTCATTTGAAGTACATTTACTATTTCATTGATCCCTTATTTTGACCTTCATGGCAAGAAAGGAAAAGAAAGTTTCAGCATCTGTTTCTTCCACATCTGTCCTCACCATAGAAGATATCCAATATTTTTCAGCGGCAACGTTTTCAACAACCTTAACTGATAGTCAGGATTCTCTTCAAGATACAAAAAATAGAATATCCATTGCTAGTGCACCATTTATTATCCACATTACCATTGTGAAACTACTCATCCAATCATGTGCAACTCTATGCTAGAGAAAAGAGTAATGTTCAAGTATAATGTTGTGTATGTTTCTTCCCTTTCAATTAAATTTTTTAGTCAACTGGCTAATTGAGACAATTGAAAAGGTGGGTTTTATTAGAAAATAGTGAGCTTGCAACAAATATGAACGACATTAGCATATTCATGTGGGCTTTGAAGCTTGTGCCATTTAATATATGACGCCTAATAGATGTTCTTATGATATGTTCTGTGATTCTGTCCTCTAACATGATCCATGGCTTATGCTGGTACTGGTAGATTTTGAATTATATTTCCATGACTTTTATAGCGTACTTCAATCAGTTGCCCATTGTGATTCATTATAGCTGGTACTAACGCTATATCAAAATTTTGAAGCATTGTGTTTATGTTGCCTCGGATGGGGGTCGTGTTTGTCGTCCACTTGTGATTGCAGACAAGGGCATATCTAGGATCAAGGAACATCATATGAAAGAATTGCGGGTTTGTGTATTTTCTAGTTTATGACTGATTAGCCATCTTGTATTACCCACATCATAGTTAAAGTTTTTATTATGGCTCTTTATGCAATATCTGGTTTTAGGACGGAGTTCGCAGTTTCGATGATTTTCTACGAGATGGATTGGTCGAATATCTTGATGTTAATGAAGAGAACAATGCATTGGTTAGCATATATACTTATGATCAAGTATTTGTAATTTGTTTATATTGTAGAAGTAATATTTTGATAGGCATGTTTTGGATTGTGTTCGTAATAGATTGCGCTGTATGAGTATGAGAATGATAAGGATGACTCGGAGAAGGAAAAGGATGATGTTAAGAGAAGCTCCATAACTCACATAGAAATTGAACCATTCACAATTTTAGGGGTCTGTGCTGGTCTAATTCCTTATCCTCATCACAACCAGTCTCCACGCAATACATATCAGGTTTGTCAATCTTTTGCATTGTATGTTAATTATCTGTCTTTAAGTTGAGAAAATTTATAATTACCTTTTGAAGCTAATACTTCTGTCTGTGATAGTGTGCAATGGGGAAGCAAGCTATGGGAAATATTGGTTATAACCAGGCAAGTGGCAATTTTGCTTAAATAAGTTGAGTTTTTTAAAAGAATGAAGTTGTAATTTACTGCTTCTGGTTTTGGTTAGATAGAAAAGGAGTTTCCACTGTTTTTTGTCTTTATTGTATGTGAAGTGAGTATTACCTTTACTGATCTTTGTTTGAAGTATTTTGAATATTCTAAATGAGTTCATTGGTTTGATGTTTTTATTTGTTTCATGACATGCTAACAGTTGCATAATTGATCTGGAGAAATCTTTATATTTGATATTTTAT
Organism: Phoenix dactylifera; assembly: GCF_009389715.1. Classification (NCBI taxonomy): domain Eukaryota; kingdom Viridiplantae; phylum Streptophyta; class Magnoliopsida; order Arecales; family Arecaceae; genus Phoenix; species Phoenix dactylifera. Next base: position 9,004,851 of record NC_052408.1, on the reverse strand, counting down.
GATCTTTAATTTGATGTATGCAGAAACTGTCCATCTTTAAGCACTTCTATATCTTATTTTTCGATATAATATTTTCAGATGATTACCTCTTATTGTGATAACTCCATAAAATTTTTATTCTTTGCACTGGACTAGTATTTTTACTAGTAACAGATCTTCTGACAGGAAAATCAAGCTTTTCTGAGCACAAAACTGTTTTATACCGTTTATGTTTTGTAGGTGTTGCAGTTGGAAGATCTATTTCTAGTAGAAATTACTTTCGTGTTACTGCATTCAGGAAAGAATTGATCTTTTTAATCGCTTTGATAGTTAAAAAATGGAAGTAGCTATTTGAGTATTGAAATGATAATTCCTTAAAATATTTTCTGATTGGTTGTAGTTATCTATTGATGATGACCTTAATCTGTCTGGTTGCTAGTGGAACTTTGACGCAAAAATTCATGGAGAGATTACATGACAGTGATCATGTATGGTGTGTGAACTATGACAATGTTAGCATGCATGTATAGGAAATATGATAGTAACAATGTACAGTGTAGAAAGGTTTGCGGAAAATAAAAAAAGAAATGAAGAGTTATAATTATTGATAAGCACAAGTATTTCAGTTGATTTCTGCTATCTTTGGTGCCAAATGCATTTCTATTTTTTAAATTAGTTGTTCAAATGAGATATATTCCAGTTGCAATAGGGAGGCATGATATTAGACCAATCTACCAGAATCATATATGATCCCTACATGGAGATTTGAATTAATAATAGCAAAAATAATATATAATACCTATTTTCATTTAATCTTCAAATTACTAGGAATGCTGTTGTACACCTGTCTTGTCATCATCCTGAGGGTGTCATTCCTTTTGCCCAAATCTTGCTTTCCTGAAAGTGCTTTTCATTTTCTTCTCATGCTGAAAATAAAGCAAAGCACATTCTTTTGCTACTGATGCAGTATTATGAACCATAGTTACCAAAAAGAATGGAAAACAATTTTTGTTTCTGAAAAGTTGTTGTTTTTTTCCCAACATCCTTCAGATCATGCAAATGGTATAATAAATGAGTACCTACTAGCCGTTAATCTTGTCAATGCACCAGTCAGTATGACATTAATCTTGTTAATGCACCAGTTGTTATTGATCTTGTGCCAGAAAAGTGAATTGACTTGAGGATCGTTCCCTTGTAATGATTATCCATCCTGAAATTGTTACTTCTTTTTATATTCTTCTGCTTTTTTGAAAAGATATTGATTTTCTTTTTTGACTTTAATCTCTTTACAGCTTTCTCGAGCAGACACTTTACTTTACCTGCTAGTATATCCTCAACGTCCATTGCTGACAACAAAAACAATTGAGCTGGTATGTGTTTCACTTTTTGTGATGGATAGTTGGATAGGTTCCTATCGTGGCACTTACTATGAACGTTATTCATTTAGGTTGGATATGATAAGCTTGGAGGTGGGCAGAATGCAACTGTTGCTGTCATGAGTTACAGTGGTTATGATATAGAGGATGCAATTGTAATGAACAAGTCATCTCTTGATCGTGGTTTTGGTCGTTGTATAGCAATGAAAAAGTACTGCATTGCACTGATGAATGTATTCGTATTTGTATTTATCAGTCTATACCAATTCTGTTATTTTTTTAAGTGGATTTTTTTTGTTCTGTTAACTTTTTTACCTTTTTCATTGTGGTTCTTTGTCCATTTCTTTTTCTCTTGATCAGGTATACTGTTGTCAAAGAGACCTACAGCAATGGTACATCTGATGCAATAGTTAGGTCCAATAAGGAGAAAGTTGGTTCAAATATGCAGGTAATATATTGGTTAATGCACTTTATATGTGCAACTGTTATGTAATATCGTTGTCATCTTCTGCTTCTCATACATTGTGTTTTGCAGGTGTACATAGAGTTGTCTCAGTTGTGTTGTGCTGATCCTTTTTTTTTGTTCCTTCAGAAATGTTCGATCTTGTTTGGATAACTATCTGCTGTAAATATATACATTCTGCAACATGTTGGAATTTCTCCATAATCCATAAGCAATAATGTTCAAACAGAAAAAATTCGTTACATAAAAAATAATCTCTCACAGATGCAAAAGGAAAGTCTAATTTTCATTGTAAAGAAACTAAATCTATTATAATTGAAATGTAGATTTGTAGAGTTCCACCTTTTACCGATCATATTTCCTTTGACAATGTTATACGCCGGTGCCTGCTAGTACTTGGCATTTTTCAATGCAGTACAAATTCAGAAAAAAAAAAACATGTCTATATTCAGTTTTGTTGGCATCATTGATGTGCTATGTTTGTATATTTCTGCAAAGTGGTATTTATATCCTTCATGTTGTTCCCTCAGCAAAAAGTCAACAACATGCATTTTAATTTACTTATAGAAGAAAGGTTTAAAGAGTGGAAATTTTCATTTAATGTTGAAAGGTCTACATTTTTATTGTAGAGCAACTAGAAGCCATACAATTTAAAACATATGCTTTTTTAGTGTACCTCGGCTTACCTATTGTATGTCCTTTGACAGTGTGTTATTGCCAATGCGTTCTAGCAAAAGCACTTTGGTGTTTAGTTGCAAATATGCCTTTCTTAATCTTTTTTCCTTAAACTTGATGTTCTAAATGCATATTAGCTATATATTTTTATGGAGTTGAGAAAAGTTATCTTCACACAAATGCATATTTTTTTGCATATAAGATTCTTACCAAATACAATATTATTTAAAAATGGCATCCAAATTTTGCTGTACCGGTCGACATAGGCGCTTACTGACCATACTGTATTGTATCGGTACCGAACCGATATGCGGTACATGGAGCATACTAATACTCAATACGCCGAACTGGTCTCTGCACTAAGCACTAACACTGTAATAGAATGTTACTGATACGATGTCCGGTACCGAGACTGCGAACCTTGTTGGCATCATTTATATTTCAAACTTATATTTTTTGTATGCCTATTTTAGAGGATTTAAGAGTTTTAAGCATGGTTGGCCGAATCGGACCGAACCGCTTGGGTCGGCCTGTACCAAGCCGACTTGGTGGGGGGCTGGGTCGATTTGGCTATTAAGATAGGGACCGGTCTCGAATCGGCCGGAAAGGGCCAGAACCGTTCGGAACCGGCCGGTTCCGTTCGATGGTTCGCACCGAGTCGGGCTGGTTCGGCACCGCCCCCCTTTCTTTTTGTTTTGTGACAAAAGGGTGTTGGGAAGGCCCGAGAAGGCAGTTCTGGTGGTCATGGATTTGCTGGCGAGGGAGGAAGAGGACATGAGACCACTGTTTATGAGACATAGCCGCAAAGTGGTCTTCGATTCACCGGTGAGTCCTAGTTTACGCATGCTACACAGGATAGGGACTATGGTCCACGATTTGGTAGAATCTGCGAGAATATGATTGCATATAGGATACAGGCTGCTTGAGGTCATTCAGGATGACACGATGCAGTTGCAGATGATCTCGCATGTGGAGTAGGATCCATGACGTATTAGGTCTCGAGTCGTATATTGGATCCTATCACTCACAGCCACAAGCAGCATATGACCTATATGGATACGGATATGGTGCGTCTGAGGCATCTTTCAGTGGCTACTATCCTACGCAGCCTGGAGCATCTTATAGGTTGGATTTTGTCGCGTGGCATTTGTTTCAACAAGTCAATTCTCTTCAATTTTTATATCCCGTATAAGGTTTTGTCTCATGGAATCTGGTGAAATTTTAAAGCTTTTACTATTATAGGCTATTACATCGCAAAAACTGAGTTCTTTTTAACTTTTATGAGGGTTAATTGATGGTTAAATCATTCTAACATCTATCCATATAAATATGCTACATCATGAGCATATTTGTCATGCTCACTAGGAAATTGTGTATCTTATTCTCTATTCAATTTATTGTTTGAGGTGTCTTATCAAAAGTTGTGAACAGATACTTGATGATGATGGAATTGCTGCCCCTGGCGAGATAGTTCGGAATCATGATGTTCTGGTGAACAAATTTACTCCCAGGAATACAAGGGACAGGGTATCAAGAGACATGTAAAACTTCTTTACCTTAAATTGGAAATCCGAACAGCTATTAAGAGGTGTTCATAAGTGATTCCTTTAAATATCCAGCGATTACAAGGAGGCACCTTCTAAATATAAAGGCCCTGAAGGCGAGACTACTGTCATTGATCGTGTGATACTTTCTTCAGATACAAATGACAAGTTATCCATTAAATTTATCGTGCGTCATACACGTAGGCCAGAAGTGAGTATATATGCACAAGTTACTTGGTTTTTTTACACAGTGACATGCGTAATTCATAATTAGATCTGTTATTCATTTCCCATCCAGGTAGGTGATAAATTTAGCAGCAGACATGGCCAGAAAGGTGTTTGTGGCACCATTGTTCAGCAGGAAGATTTTCCCTTCTCTGAACGTGGGATATGCCCTGATTTAATCATGAATCCTCATGGATTTCCAAGGTAGGATATCTGCATACTGTCCTAACTATTGCGCAAACAATTGTACTCCATGTTGATGGCTTATCATTTACTGCAATAAGATTCATGGTCTTCATCAACAATGGCTGCTTTCTTGTTGGATGGTAATGTGATGTTGGCAGTTGTCGTCTCTAAGATAATATAGTCAGCTCATTTGTGCTATATAATCAGATTTACCTAAAGCTCATGAATGCCATGGTCTATCATTACCTTGCAGAAATTTCGAATAGATAAGGATCTAGAACTGTCGACCTGCTTTAGGCGTTACAGCCTTAAATAATGAGAATCTGGTGACAATTGCATTGAAACTATATAGTTGTACAAATGTTCCAATAGGTTTATTGTCATGTGTTAAATTCAACAGAAAAAGTGTACTTTATGTAGATTTAGGTTCTTCAAGTAAGTTGATGAGCTCCAATCTTAAAGTTGTCAAACATGTATTTGTACCATGCAGGCGAGGAGTTGCAGTAAAGGCATTTAACCCCATATTGGTTCTATGTTAGAACGTTATGGTATTGGGAATACCAATTTTTAAATTTTTTTTATACATTTTGTATTAAATGAGTTTTCGGTGAATATTGGTATGTTTTAAAGACAAGGATGGAGTGTATGGCGCTGGTACTGGTAGCAACACCATAGGTTTGAATGAAATTAAAAATTACCAAGATATATAAGGAAAACATCACTCATTGATCAATTATATTATGTATAATCGAGTCTTAAGTTTAAGTGAATCATGGTGAGGGCAGGTTCTACCTCTTTCCCAACCTTTCTCCTCTCCCTTCCTCTTTCTTTCTCTCCCTTTCTCTTTCTCTTTCTCTATCTCCCCTCGAATCCTAGGGCTGAAAACAGATTGGATGTCAGGACATCCATATCCATATGGATTTTCATTTGGCAGATACGAATGGTGATATGGATTTTAATCGGATGCAAAAATTTATATCCTTATGTGTTTGAACTGATATGGATACATATTGGATATTGAAAGTATGGATATAAGTCGGACGAATTTTGTGACCATCAAATCCAAGTCCTCTCCCTTCCTCTTTCTCTCTCCCTTTCTCTTTCTCTATCTCCCCTCGAATCCTAGGGCTGAAAACAGATTGGATATCAGGACATCCATATCCATATGGATTTTCATTTGGTGGATACGAATGGTGATATGGATATTAATCGGATGCAAAAATTCATATCCTTATGTGTTTGAACTGATATGGATACATATTGGATATTGAAAGTATGGATATAAGTCAAACGAATTTTGTGACCATCAAATCCAAGATGTCTATTAAGTCAATAACATATTAATGTGGTTACTTATTTTTTTAAAAGTTTTTGAGTGTTATATAAGATTAACTAGGATTATAAATAAATAATATTCAAATATAGATTGGATAGTTGTCTATCCGTATCCGTATCCTTTCTTTCTTTGATGGAGAGAGATATAGATATGGATATCAGTCGGATGCTTAAATTTGTATTCATATTCAGCTAGATTCGGATATAAAAGCAGATTCGGATGGATATTATATGATCCACTCTCACTCCTAGCACACCCTGATGACTAAACCCCAGAGAAGAGATAGTTTGGCCCACCCATTGTTCTCTCTTTTTTCTTTTGAAAAATAAGCAGCAGCTGGGGCACACCTAGTACCAGCTGGTCCCAATCAGGTTCAGCTGGGATGAGCTGGACTTGCATTCTGGCCCATGAATGGACTGCTAACCCATCCCCATTTTGGTACTGGTTACCTATCATAACGGTACAGAATCTGCGGTAGTGACCCATTCGGCCGGTACCTAGAGCCTTGATTCCAGGAAAGTTCCCATTTAATCGCCTTGTCAAAGGTTTCATTTCATGTCTTTGATCAAGCTTTGCTTCCTTCATAGATGTTAGAAGCTGTTTTATTACTATTCCTTTAACCATCATCCAAATTCATACTTTTCTAGCGGGCCTTGAGCAATAATGCAAGATTAAGTTCAGACCTTGAAACAGTATCAACAACACAAAATTGATGCCAATGTTGGCTGGTTTCTCATGAAGCTATCAATAAAGTTATTGATTTGGAAGCTGGCTATCAAAACTGGCATGAAGCAAGATAGACTGATAAGAGAAGCATATAGAAGCAGCATAAAGTTGTCAGAAATTGATGCAAGCAATCTATAATTCATGCAGATAGAGGACAAACCACCAGTAGATGTCATACCATTTTCTTCTGATATTAGCGCCAGAGGCTACACCTTGGCAACTGGGGTCTGGGGAGTATACCCCTGTGAACACCAACTCAGCTCAAGAACCAGTAAGAGGAAATGGCTAGTCTGCATCATTGGCTGAGACTCTGGTTGACCCTTCTGAATAATCTTTCTGCCTTCTGGTCTCCTTCCTGATAGATATGATTTACTCTGTCATTGGCTCATGGATAAATCATATGAATCATATCAGCCAGTCCATTATCAAGAATGGACTCAAGTCGTGTTGTCAGTGCCCTCTTGAGTGCCTGAATCACGGGCATGGAGTCATCTTCCTGTGAGATTTTATCAGCCTGCTGGGTCTCTATATGTCTATTAACACCTTTCCGTGCTGTTTGTGATTCAGCAGCTGCATTCAAGTTGTTGAGATATGGGTGCAGCCAGCCGCAAAAATATTTCTCCTAACATTCCTAAGAACAAAATCAGGACCATCTACTAATGTTGAATGCTGCAAGAGAACAACTCATTAGAACAGTAGTTGAGTCTCACTTCATGATTCTTGAGTTGAAGTAAATATAAGGATGGCTATGATGCGATGTTGAAGGATATGAACTGCAATTTCAAATATCTTTAGGCAAATCATTTGAGGGTGACCCTAGGTCATTATGTATAGAAGTCATACATAGGCAAATACATTTATACAAAATGGAGTTTGTTTTGTATGAAGATGTATGTTAAGAATAAGATGAAGTATACTACACACATGCACACCATTTACAGTAAGTACTTAGGGATGGTATGGCATAAAACTTAAAAATTTACTCTAAATTCAATTGATTGATCAAAATTAAGACCTTAATTAAATTGGTAGATTAAAAGGATTATCTTCTGTCTTGAATTTACACAAAAAATGGTGATACTTTAAACTATTTCCAATATTTATAGAAGAAGATGAATTACGTAGCAATTTTTCATGGATTGTTGTGTCATCATTGCATTCCAGTTGGAGTTAACAGTAAAGTTTTGTTAGATAACAGTGCTACAAAATTGTCAAGCTAGAATATTGGGAAATAAACATTCAAGTAGACATTTGCAAACATTTTAGAAATATAAAGGCTGATATGCTTGTATACTGTAACTAAAGGATATAGAAATAAGAAATGTTTGTGTCGGAGGAGTCTAAGAGTCTGAATAGTAGGTGTTTAAGTGTTTTTGGTATTTTGGCGGATGCAGAATGAAGACCAAAGAATGCTTGTAAGTATGTAGGCCATGGATCCTTGTAGAGGAAAAGACCTAATAAAGCATAAACGGAAGTCAAGGTCATCTGTCTCAGTAATTTTTTTTTCCTAGTGATTTTTGGAATGTGATTTAGATATCCATTGGATTAGAGAAGCAAATCAATATGAGATGGTATCAATTTTTTTATGATCCCTTGGTAATTCTTCTGTATAAAGTTAAGAATATTTGAAAGAACTGAAAAGAAACCTTCAAGAATTAATACCCAAATACATGTCTGAGATCAGCTTTTCAGCTGGTCATAGCAGTAGGCTGTAGACCTGGATAGAAATTAAAGGAAAAGTCGATTTTAAAAAAATGAATATTAATTTGGATAAGGCTTATTTTGTTTGGTTCTTGTTGAGATGGTTTCTTTTATATAATAATCATATCTACGTATTGAGACTTATTTTGTTTATCTCACTCTTGTCCATATTATATGCTTGTTTCCTATTCAGTAAGCAGATGATTAGTGCTTGATGAGGTTGCCAGCATCAATTGATTGCATAGTTGCTCCCTGTGTTCCATTGACTATCATTGTGCAAATGTTGCATAATGTTACATTGTGAACCTCCACATATTACAACAGATCTTCAGCATGGTAAATTTTCTGTAGCTAACATGTGTAATCAACAGCCGAATGACGATAGGGAAAATGATTGAACTTCTTGGTGGCAAAGCTGGAGTATCTTGTGGTAGATTCCACTATGGCAGTGCTTTTGGGGAACCAAGTGGCCATGCTGATAAGGTTGAAGACATAAGGTAGATATACTTTTATCATCATAAACTTCAACCCATGATCCTATGCTCATACCTTTGTGAATAAGTGCAGTTACACCCTTGTGAAGCATGGGTTTAGCTATAGCGGGAAGGACTTCATCTACTCAGGTAATGTTGATACATGCATGCACAATAATGAAACACATATCTTGGTTATTCAATTTTGAGTCCTTTTTTTTTGTTTGAGAGAGAGGGAGAGAGAGGGAGGTCTACCTGCACTATAATTAGTAGGCCTAGTATTTGGGGATGCATCGCCCAAGATTGACCCAAAACCTCTAGTTGCTAGGCGGAGGGGTATGACTACTTGGACAGATCCCACTTCATGATTTTGAATTAGATTTTAAAAAGGTGAAAACTGTTACAGGAAAACATGAAATAAGGAAGCAAAAGAAACAATAAACAAGCTGAAAAAGACTAACAAACTGACATGCTTTATATTTAATTTCTAAAATCTTTGATAGTATCAGACATCTTGTGTATCTCATATGAGTTAATATACGACTCTACAACCTGGTTTATGTTTCTCCTTGCATTTGGTTCATCTGTTATTAAATTTGAACTTAGCTGATTGAAATGGAATTCAAATTAGATGAAGAGGACAAATGAAGTGTACAGGAAAGAAGTTGAAGATGAGTGCAGATAATGATTATTGTATTATTGGTCAAAACAAAATTATAATCTTTGCTACTTCTCAACCATTGCTGTACATATTTTTTTTACTGTCTAGATTCCTATTTCTGCTTATTATTTAACAAGTTTCTTACTTTAATTTCAAAATTCTCTTCACATATCTCACTTCTACAATTAGTATCATTGCTTATTTAAGCTTGACATGGTGATTGTGTCTGCCAGGCATTACAGGTTATCCCCTTCAAGCATATATATTTATGGGGCCAATCTACTACCAAAAGTTGAAACACATGGTAAAAGCATGACTGAGTTATGTCCCAAGTGTTTACACATTTGTGCAGTATCATAGCTTCTAAAGAATTTATGCTCAACTGAATGGACCTTTTGGTTATGATTGAAGGAGAGTTATTTATTGTCTTGTCTGGTTTTACTATGGTAACAAAAATGATTCTTTTGTCTAACATGTATTCCATAGTTTCCTGAAACAAACTTCTAGCAAAATATTAGTCATATTATTAATGGCACTCTGTTGGTAATCAATAACTTTGTATTCTAAAGTGTTTCATGAAACACTACAGAAAGCTAAAACAATAGCTCTTAGTGATACTTGAAAATATTCACTAACAGTACAAAGTGCCCCCCTGAAAATATTTAGTGATAGTTGCAAGTGGCTATATTCATACCAGATTAGTACGATCCATCTGTCTCATAAAAAAAAAGAAGAGAATAAAAAGTAACAGTAACTGTAGTCTTCTAGTTGATTATCAAGTGATTATTAATGCATATAGTTTTTATGTGCATTTGCATGTGTGTGTTTTTGCCTGTATAACTGATGATGTTATTCTGATTTTATTTCCTTGCTTATTTGGTTCAATTTGGGATGGGTTGTTTGTCAACTTATATAGTATAGTAAGATTGTAGAGTGATTGTATGAGTATCTTTCCAGCTTGTCGTTTATACTTTATACATCCAGAGCAACTAGCTCCCTTTCCTATTCTTTAATGTATGATGGCATCTCATATACTTCTTTATTGGCGAAATTAAGATCAGGCTTCCTCTTATTCTTTTAAGAGGATGGACAAAATTAGAAGTAAATTAAGAGATCAAAACTTGTTTGAAAAAAAAAAATCATTCCAGTCTAGAATATTGTATGATATTCAAGCCACTTATTCATCTCTGTGCATGCCATCATATGAGACAATGACCTTTTATAAAACAAAAACTTCAAAAGTAAATGTTTGGTAATTTATCTACTTCCAAAGAGCCTTATGAAATTTTGGGTGGTGACCTTCTAGTAGGACATCTACAAGTGCAAAATGGAAAGTAGATTGCTAGGTTAACAAATCTTGTCACAACACAGGGATTAAGAATTTAAGATGTGAAAGCAGAGTTAAAAATATCATTTCTTGGGATCTTTTAGTGGCTTGCTGGAAGGTCATAAAAGTTTGTGCAACCTCTCTTGGCTTGTTGGTGGATGGTCAGTTCTTCTCTCGCTTTTCTTTTAATTTGCTAGGTCCTTGATAAGATGCATGCACGAGCTAAAGGACCCCGTGTGATGCTGACTAGGCAGCCTACTGAAGGAAGAAGTCGTGATGGAGGTTGCTGAATACATTATTTTGGACTTAAAGCTGGCTACATGATGTACCTATACTTGGTTTCAGGTGCAGGATGCTAGTTCTCATTCGTTCGTTTATATTTCAATTCACAGGATTGCGTTTAGGAGAAATGGAACGTGACTGTTTGATAGCGTATGGTGCTAGCATGATGATCTTTGAACGTTTAATGTTATCTAGTGATCCTTATCAAGTTCAGGTATATACAGAATGTTCATTTTTGTTTTCTTTTTGTTTTTTAACAATGGCCATCATCTTATATCATGCTAAACATGCATGAAACATGATTTGGATTGTTTTGACCTCTCTAATTATGGCATTTTATTTTTCCCCATTGGATCTTTTTTTGGCCTTATTATCTTGGAATAAAAATGCTTAAGATATGCCCAAAAAATAGTTTCCTGATTTATTAATCAGAATCCAGTAAACAGCACAGATTGTGTGTTTTTGCCACCTAAAATTATCTATTTTTTTCTTCAGTTGCTTCTGTCAGTTGAAAAGAGTGTAATCTATCAGTATGTTATTCTTGCTATCTGTCAGAACACTTAAGAATCTTTTTTGTTGATAAGCTGGATTTGATTTGATTAACCTCAATCAGGGGTTGCAAATTGGTGTGGATGGTCAACACATGGGATCAATGGGTCAACCAAGATGATTATCTGGTCGATATGTTTCATGTAATACTGACCTCTCCACTAGCCAATGGAAGGGCACTGCCATGATTCCTTTCCACACTAGCACAATGCAGTCACCACTAGATATGAAAATTTCTGACATCTTGCTGCCATCTTAGTAATTAAATGCGACAATAGCCCTCCATGTGCCAGGCTTATTGGGACTCCAAGCCATAGATAAAAGCAAAGTCGTGAACTTGACCTTTCTAATCCCCAAGAAACTTTGGGCTTAATGACTGATAACCATGCCATGATTTAAAAAATTAGGAGGGGTAGTGGGTTTTGCCTCTTTATTGATTTAGGGCCCTTAAGGAACCTCCTTGAGGTATTCCTTTCAACTAAAAAAAAAGAAAGAAAAGAGAATAAATATTTAAGAAGACTTATTGGATCACCATCAATCTTTGGTTAAAGTGAGAATTGCTCTCCAGTTTGCCCATCTTTGATTCTTTTAAATGATGAACTGGATTCAGGTCGGACTTATTGTCTATGTGAGAGGAGATGACAGAAATACTTATGCAGAAGGCCTTGGCCTTATTTCCACATAATGCAATAAGTTCTAACTTAAAAATTAAGATATATATTATGACTTTGTGGGCAAGACAAATGTCAAAATTTTTCTTCACCTGCTGAGAAGAGGTGTACTAGTCAGACTTCCTCCAGGAGTATGGTAATGTCACCACTGGATCCTTGGTGAACTGTTTATTCAGTTCTTTCATATTGCCTTTCTCCAAAACAACAAAAGTGACAGGGATTCTGTCTGAAGCTAAATTTTATGATTAATTATTGAGCAAGAAATTTTGAGTCAACAGTAGATAGAGAACAGAAAAGCAATAGGGGCTACCATCCTTCTAAGTAATATGCATGATTGACATTGTTTTACCTGTAATCTGGGTATATCTAGGATCATTATAGTCCAAATGTATGATCAATATTTGACTCCATGTAGCTATTTTGGCAGCATTAGATGTCAGCAGCATTAGCTATCATGTAATCATTCCAGGCATTTATAGTTTCTCCGAAATTGTGTTATGTGATTCCGTCTTATGGGTTCACATGCCTTCCAGGTTTGCCGACAGTGTGGTTTGCTAGGTTATTACAATCACAAGTTGAAGGCTGCCTTTTGTTCGATGTGCAAAAATGGGGACAACATATCCACTATGAAACTTCCATATGCTTGCAAGCTTCTATTTCAGGTAATATGCTGATCAAATTCTTCTAGTTTGTGGTACTAGGCTTGTGCATGTTCATGCTTTCAGGTTTCTCTGTTTTTTTTTTGCACCCACAATTTGCATGTACACACATTAAATACCCAGTGTATGATTTAGGTGGATGCCTTTTACGATTGTTCATCTTGTTTTAATTAAGACTTTCAGGCCCCCCTTTCTATCCTGTCCTATTCTTCTCTTACCTCTACCTTCTCACACTCCCGTCCTTCCGACTTGTATGTTGCTTCATTAACAAATTCTGGGCGGGAGAACTCTCCTTTTTCTCAAAAAGAATTTCAATTGAAGTCATTTTCTGCAAAGCAGAATGCTTGTTTTCTTGTATCTTCCTGAAAGTTAAAATCAAGGTTTTGTTTGAAATTTTGCCTACTGTTGACAAGCTAATCAACTTCATTGTTATTCTTTTGATGCACTTGTATTCCTACAGGAATTGCAGTCGATGAATGTGGTTCCACGTCTGAAATTAACTGAAGCATGATAGAGATGAGGTTGGCCGTCGTGTATGCCAAAGGACAGTATTGGACTTAGCCTATGGATAAGATCTCCAGCAAATGTAGACAGATCAAGTAATGGATATATGAGGACTCGTAATACTGAAAAAGATGATACACAAACATCTCCAAAGAAAATAGGTTGGAGGTCCAGTCTGCTCTTTTGATGGAAGACTGTTTCAGCCATTATGTCCCTGCTGCTGAATTGTTTGCTCTGAGAAGAGAGAGGCTGACGGTTTGTCAGTTGGTATATTGTAATAAGCAAATGAAGTTGTCTATGCTCTGGCGTTGTAAATAGAATGGAATACTCATTCTTAAAGTTTTGGTTTAAAGAAAAGGCTTTTGGCCTGAGTAACTCTCATATAAATAGAAACTAATTTGTTCGCTTGGTTTATTTCTTGAAATTATCAGCCTTTCTCACCGAATAAATATTGCTAATATACATTCAGGTGTTTAAGATTGCTCTGATGGCAACTTTTATGGACGAATACCATGAGCCATAGTGTTTAATTCAATTCTTTATCCTCTTTGAATAAATCCTTGATAATTCAGTAACAACTAGAAAAGTGACATAATTTAAGATTTATCTGAGTCATTTCATTGCAGAACTAGCTCCATTTCTCTCTGTACTCCTTTTAATTCTCTATCTATTGGAATTACAGGTGGAAGAAAAAAAATATAACTACCCACAAAAACCTTCCCAATCTTTACTTCTCTCTTACTTGGCTTGCCTCGACCTGCCCTCTCAGATTTTTTTTTAGCTCCCTCAGGTCAAATTTTCAACTCTTGACGCCTCGCACTAAGCATCTATATAGAATAGGATCTTGCATCCTCTAGGGTGTATATGCATGATGGCAGACTTTCAAATCTACATTCACTGCCACTAAATATTTGACTCATCAAATCTACATTCACTGCCACTAAATATTTGACTCAGTCGCTAAGAACCCTCCTGTGGTTATTTTTCTGAACCAAAAATAGGTAATACAACTACAGGTAAGATAACAAGATCTTCATAATATCACATTTGACTTTATTATGGCATAGAATTTAAAAATCATAGTGATAAAGGTGTGCACATCAGAATCCACACTATCTGCTACCAAATGACGGATGGAAAGCATAACACAGTCGCATAAACTACCTAAAGAAGCATATTTTAGTCAACATGATACAATGCATCCCAAGAACCAAATCTGAACATCCGTCAGTTTGTGGATCATACTTTCCATCAGCCCTATCAGTTCATGCCCAAACCTCGTGGAAAATTGAGCATTAATATTAGTTAAAGTTGAAACTTGCTATATTAAAATTCCTATTGTCCATGGGGCTAAATTAACATCAAAATGAGAAGAAGCAGTCATGAATTCTTAGATACATTACCACTAAGAAATTTTTTTTACTCTCTCACATAAAATCGAACAACTAGCATTAATGGTCAAAGCTGGAATTAGATCGAGATTCTGTGGATAAAAGAGTAGCCAAAGCATATAAGGGTGCAAAACGAGTTACATAAATTGAAATTACTCCAAATCTCGCTACGTGAGATTAGGGCTAACCCCACAAAAATCTCGTGGTTATTTGATAATCTAATGCTATTGAATTCAAATTCCCAAGTCCCTTATTGCCGCTCATCTTCTTTGATCCCTACTTTTCCTCCTATTGCCGGTGATGGAGTCGGGACTAGAATGAGGAAGTTAGTGAAGGAACAAGAGATGGTTGCCGTGGATACGAAAACAGGGACTGTGCCAGAAATGGAAGGGAAGAAGGAAGGCGGGAGGAATGGAGCCCACCGGCGTTCGATTGAAGAAAGACTTAGATTTCTAGAGTTAGGTCATTAGGAAAATCATTTAAAAGTTGCTGATTGGAACATTTATTATTTTAAGGCCCTGTTAGAAACGTCAAGCGAAGCTTAATCTAAAAGAAAAATTCTAAATTCATCCCTCACGCAATTTGAATTACTTAGAAGGTCCTAGGTTATAATCTCCTCATAATCCGGCAATCAATTATATGCGCAAAAACCATGTCTTATCCGGAAGCAAAAACGCATAAAAAATATATGCAGACGTAAGCGCATAAGATCCGCCGTAAGACGAGCTTGCGCATCAATAAATGCATCAAGCATGGACGCACGCATAAAATTTCTATATATGCCTGCATAAAATACTATATACGGATGCCGCATAGACGTAACGCGGTTTCAATGATGATGATCGCGCACCAATGTAGGGAGCTCTCCCACCTCCGGGGCGCGAATCGCCCTCCAAGATCTTATTCTTCTTAGAAGGGAGAAGAGAACGAGGCAGGCGGCAGCGAAACAAACAAACCATACTAGCAATAATTATTACAGGAAGGGAAAGAAAGAAAAAAGAAGAAGAAAAAAATAAAAGAAGCGAAAGCAAGTGAGAGAGCGCTCATCATTACACGACACTATACTCTCCACCCTCCCCGATGCTCCTCCCGTCCACTCCCCCTCTTTATGGCGCTCAACCGCTACAACCACGAAGACGGGCAACATCGTCATCGTCTAAGAGAGCAGGGGATTTGAGAGAGAGTCAGAGAGGCGAGGGATGGTGGTGGGCCGGCGTACGGACCCGGGAAGGCCGGGATTTGAGTGGGGAGGAGAGAGCGGGATGGGGAGGCGGCCTTGAAAGGAAGTGAGCTGGGGGTGGCCATGAAGTCTATGAAACTGGGATCCAAGCCGGCCATAAAATTTTCAAACAAAATTGAATATGCATAGAACTTATATGCGGACAAAAAAAAGAGAGAGCATAGATATTTATGCGGCCACAATCCGCATGGAGGGCTCTATGCGGGCCGGAAACGCATAGTTGCTTTCTATGCCTCCGTAACCGCATAGAAGATTCTATGCGTTCACACTACGCATAGACGGATCTATGCGGCCGTAACCGCATAGAAACGGAATGCATAGAAAGCAACCATGCGGTAATTAACGGCTCGCATAGAGTCTTCTATGCGGTCCGAATCCGCATAGTATGACGTCATTGCACAAGGACCTAAAAACTCAATTCTTCTCGAAGAAAGCATATTATGGTTGCGAAAAATGGAATCTTTCATTGAGATTTTAAGCGGGCAGTGAACAAATTTTTATAACTGCGAGACGTATTTCTTCAACAATGATGATTTCTATAACATCACTGTGCACCAAGGACGGAAAAAATGCAATTTTTCTCCAAAATAAGCAATCACAATTATACATGAAATGAACCGACGATGGAAGAATGCTCATTCAGCCATCTTTCGGAGATTAATCACTCCAAGGG
This sequence comes from Phoenix dactylifera, assembly GCF_009389715.1. Taxonomy (NCBI): domain Eukaryota; kingdom Viridiplantae; phylum Streptophyta; class Magnoliopsida; order Arecales; family Arecaceae; genus Phoenix; species Phoenix dactylifera. Next base: position 8,988,210 of record NC_052408.1, on the reverse strand, counting down.
GTTGAGTTCGGAAAGAAAGGGAGGGAGAGATCGAAGTAAGCTAGGGTTGGAATCCCCAAGGAAATACCTGGCGAGATATGGAGATCCGGCCGCGGGCGAGCAATTGGATGCGAAGCCCGTGGCAAGTGGAATCGAAGCGAGAGAGAGAGGAGAGAGAGATCCAGCGCTGCGTTTAGTATGGGAGAGAGTTGTTTAGTCCTACATCGCCTGTTATGCCTCCAGCTCGATTTTTCCCACTAGGCTCCATGCATGGGCGAAGGTGACGACGGATATAGTTCTCTCTTTTTTTTTATCCTTTCTTTTGTATCGAAGGCTTAAGAGTGTGGAGTGGGGACAAACATTTGACCATCCCAGACTCCATGATGATGGATCTTCGGACAATGGATTATTATTATTATTATTTTTACTTAGATTTAAAATGAATGCTCCTGTTAATCCTGATGTTTTTCTTTATTATTATTATTATTATTTTCCGAGAAACACAGCTGCATTGCTACTACATGGAGGTGTCAACTAGCTGGGCCACGTCTAGTTGGCGATAACAAGTTCTTGGTAGATTACATTTCACATCAAATGCAGAAGCAAACCAGTTCCAACTGTCTAGTTTTTTAATCCACTATAGAACTATATAACTATATCCTATGGCTCAGTTTTGGTTCAGACAGCGACAACTTTTAGAGCAGCAATATCTTGCAGCGTGCATTTACCACTTACAACTTTGACAGGATCATGAGCACTTCGATATTCTTGATATGAATGCTTCTGCTTGTTAGCATGCAGTATTTGCATTTAGTTCGTCTGTTTCACCAAATTATGGGTTCACGTGTATATCTTTTTCTACAATTTTGAGAAGTACGCACAGTTACCGATTTTTAATTTCGTTTGGCTTTAAAAATGACGATAACATTAATTATATTTTAATGATATTAAAATAGGTAAACATGGCTTATTTAACTGAAATAAAATTTTGAAGTGAGAAAAAAGTAAATAATCTAATTTTTCAAAGTGTGTTTTCTGAATTTTTGATAAATTAAATAATAATTAAATCCGATTATGATATTTATTTTATACTTGATTAAACGGTCCTTGCATGCATGTTACTGTTATAATAGTAATTATTTTAAAATATGTTATGTGCTATATAATGAAATTTGAAAAATATGACTGAAAAATTATAAAATTTATTTTATATGTCTGTATTCTGAGCACGGCTACGATCTGGCCCCGCCAATAAAAATTATTTTTTGACCCTGTCGACTTGTTATCTAAAAAACTGATTTCAACACCGAACACCGGTGATTAGAATAGTAATATTTGGATACCAAACTACCAGTGATTAGAATAGTAGTATTTGACACTTTATACATTTTGTATCTGACTAATGCCACTGGGTTACGTAGTCATAGTCTCATATTAGATTTCTAGTATCAATTTATAAAAATAATAATAACATTCAAAGAGATATATATACTATTCGAATATTGATTTATTCCCAATTAGTATCATGCTTTTTAACTATTTTTTTTTTCATGCTTAAACCTTACTTTATGGTGTTATGTTGTTTACTGGGCTAGTGCAGCTTATTATTTTTTCTTTTTCTATTTTTCAGATCTAGATGCATGATTGTTTGCGACTTGGAGGAGTGCGCCAAATCTTCTGAAAATATTCTCAGTAATTGGAGTTCTAATTAGACTATTTAGACTAGCTTAGTTTAAACATCTTATTTGATTTGAATATTTTGACTTATGTCTTTTTGGAGTAATTGATTATAAGAATGATTTGCTTTAGATCATGATTAAATAATTTTTTTAAGAATCAAAGAATTATTATTGTTTTGAGATTCTGATATGATTTATAGTCCTGCATGCTTATATAGTCTGCTATGCAGGTATCTGATATCTATTATGCTCTAAATTTGGGGCATGACAGGTATAAGATTATTTGAGAAACTTCCATATATCGCACATCTCATTATCTCTCCTCCTGCTCTAATAGGCATGTGCATAGTGGATGCAAAATACTTGCACCGTAAATTTGTACAAAACTGCCCATATTATAGCTCCCAAGTAATTTATTGTTGTGATCATTCTAATTTATAATTTTAGCTCTTTTAAGAAAGAAGCTTGTCGGTAATGAGCTTGATGGTGAGCTTGGTGCAACATTATGGTCGCATGTTATAAATATAGAAATAACCTCTCTGCATGATAAGTTAAGGTTACATACATTTGATACTTTTCGGACCCAGACTTGTGTGCATTTGACCACCCTTTTAGCTTGTGGGTAATAAGCTATGGAGGGAGGACTAGCTCCTGGCTAAGGAGACACTGTACCACGTATAAGAATGTTGAAAGATAGTTATCCATCTCTAGAGATATTATTCATACGTGCACACATATTACATATATCATAATGAAAAGATAAAATTTTTGAGGATGAGGTTATGAATATCCAGCCATCCGGCTCCTCCGTCAATCCTATCCACAGAGTCACCAAATCTATAACGTCCCGTATTCCTTTCCCTCTATCTTCCCATAAGCTTTGCTCCACTAAAACGAAAGAAAGAGGAAAAACAGAGAGGAGACAAAGGAAACAGATCATAACATGGCTCTAAAGCTGTGGGCTTCTTCAACAGCCAACGCACTCAAAATCTCCTGCAGCGGCGCCAAGACTAGCCCTTTCCTCCCATTTTCCATCTCCAGATGCTTCTCTTCTGGTGCTCTTCCTCTCCACACTTTAATTCCTTAGCTTTGTTCTGATAAGATTTGGGCTGCTACTTCCAATGCTCTAATTAATTGGTCTCCCAAAATTGCACTGTTCTCAAAGAACCGAGTTTTGTTTCAACTTTGTTGGGATTGGTTTTCGTCAAATTTGGATGAAATTTAGCTAGACAAAGTAGCGGTCTACAAAGATAAAAACCTGAGTTCTTCCTGTTTTTCTTCTCAAAAAGATGATAAAAAACTTGGTTTTTGACTGGTTTCTGTGTTTCCCTTCTCACAATATGTTAGAAAGATTCAATTAGTGTTGGTAAGACAGGATTCTGGTCATCTTGTTGCTTAAAAATTAGTATCATAATTGCAGTTTTGGATGGACTGAAGTACAGTTCTTCCCATGAGTGGGTGAAGCATGAGGGCTCGGTGGCTACCATCGGCATCACTGACCATGCCCAGGTGATAATTCTCCATTTGTTATCCTCTTCGAAAACTAATCTCTTGTCCTGATGAAAGCTATTAGAGTATAGCTAAGGAACATTTTGTTCATGTTGGCTGAATCAATTGCAAGTGCCATTCTTGGTTCTTTGTGGTTTCATCCGTGATTTCTAGTATTGCTGTTTAACTCACTGTTTTTAAGATCCCAAATGGACGGCTACTCGAGTAAGAAATATTTCTACTTAAATGAGCTAGAATTGCTTATGAGCTTATTCTGATGCGAATTTGGAATAATCTTATGGGGCCACACCCTCAGTTGAACAAAGTCTTGCTCGACTCAACAAGATTAATATATAAAACGCCTTAATTAAGTCAAGCAATCCGACTTAAAAGTATTAGGATGATCCAACATATTGAATTTAGGACTCATAGAAACTGAAAAATTTGCAGTAGCCTTAACATTGTACATATTGAATCCGTACTTCATAATTCAAGTCATGTCAGTATGTTTAGGTGCTAGAAATTTATAAATTTGCTGTACATATGGTGACCGAGGACAATCCTTTTTCTTTTTCCCAATCGCAAATACTTCCTGTTATTTCTTATAATTACTCTTTCACTATAAGATATATACACTCTTGCAAAGCTTCAGCTCTGGTTCACCATCTAAATTCATGCACAAGATGCCATTTCTAAGTTCGGCAAAACTGTATGGTTATTTCTTTTTGTTTTTTGTTTTCCTTTGAGGAGAGCTTTTACTTCATCAATAAATAATAGCTTCCTGTTTTGCGCATAGGGGCATCTGGGAGAGGTGGTGTTTGTGGAATTGCCGGAATCCGGGAGCTCGGTTTCCAAAGGAGGCGGCTTTGGAGCAGTGGAGAGTGTGAAAGCAACCAGTGATGTCAACTCCCCTGTATCTGGTGAAGTTGTTGAAGTCAACACCAAGCTAACTGAAACACCTGGACTGGTAATTCAGTGAATCAAACCCCTCTCTTATTTCCGAATATCTCTCATATGTTAAAATGTTGCAGCTAAGTGATTCATGCTAAGAATGAGCTTAATGATTCATATGAACAGAGTGTTAAGGGATTGAAGTCTCCTATGTTTTTCTCTTGTTTAGATCAACTCGAGCCCTTATGAAGATGGATGGATGATCAAGGTTCGACCCAGCAGCCCAACGGAACTGGACTCGCTAATGGGTCCAAAAGAATATACAAAATTTTGCGAGGAAGAAGATGCTCACCATTAGAGCAAGATATGCATGGGTGCTAGTTCTCCTAACTGGCTTTGTGCTTCATCCCAAGAATTAAGGTACCAATCAGTCAGTTGAGTCTGTAAAGAAGCATCTCATGTCAATGGTTAAAGTTCAAAGCCATTTAGTTAATTCTGTTTCCTTTGCCTTCAATATGTTTCTTTGTTGGAATTATAGTCTGCTTTCCCTCGCTTCCTTTAACTTTGGTAGCAGATGCTTCAGGTCTAATTGTTCCCTATATCTTCATGTAATTTGGCCCATGCTTGTCTCCACTTGCACATTTAATATTTTCTCTTTAGCTTTGTGACTGTTGTTTGACTAATTACCATGGAAGACTTACACAATCATGCATGGTTGGAGGATATGCCATCATCAGAAATATAAGGAGATCCATTACATTGGTGAATATCCATACTTGGAAAACATTTTCTTTATGGTGTGCAAAAATGAACCTATATTTGTAAGATATATCCGCAGAGAGAAAATTTGGACGAGATCAGCCACTCTGATACATAATTTTATTATAATTATTGAACATAACATTGAGAGTTTTCGACATCTATATTATGTCTATGCTGCTGAGATCTTTGTGATATTTGCCAGACAATTGTCCATTGGCCGAGGATGAGGTAAGTATCTGATTGGACATGTTGGGTTCACTCTTGCAAGCCTGCACATGAACAAGTTAAAGAGTCGTTCTTGTAATATAAAACCATTATCTAAAATTGACATATAAAATATGTGGTACTGCATTTCTTAAAAAAAAAAAAATTTGAAAATCCGTGTAGAAGCAATATAACACAATAGCTTTAACTCTAAAATGTCCAAGGAAGCTCTAGAGACTTGCTTGGGTTGAAACAAAGAGAAGACCTCTAAGAGGACTGAAAAGCTTTGAGCACAAAAGACAGGATTGGAATGCACCAAGCGCCAAAATAGAGTAACTAGCAGTAATGTGAACAACTTAGGCAATAGATGAGAATTCCAACCATTTTATTGGCCGGTGACATGCAATATTTGCAGGAAAGGCTGCTATTCTGTTGGCTTCAAGTTAATGATTCATTCATTTATTTATTAATTTTCACTCATTTCCTTTCAAGGTGCATGACTTTCTCAAGGTCAAAGTTTTCTCCAAGATACATACTGTATATGGCTAGTTGGTGACAATAAAATGAAGAGCTTAGGCACTAGATTAGAGTTTCCAACCAATCCAATTGGATGATGACATGCATAATTGGCAAGAAAGTGTGCTGCTACTCTTTAGGTGCATGACTTTCTCCAGGTCAAAGTTCTGTGTTATCAACTTAATAACTGCAACAGAATGACCAACTTATATGGGAATTTTGACATCCATATAGTTGCAAAAACTGATGCCATTCAATTCAAATGTTCGCACTGCCAGAATAGATTTTAAGGTCCCGAATGGTATCTGGAAAAGTAACAGCTCAAGACCCCATGGACGACCCTGCTGAAGGTTGGTTGACACTCAGATCTTGATCATGTTACAGTAGCATAAATTAGAACTCTCCAGTAATTCATGTAGGATAGAATAAGATGTCCGATACTTAAAACATGACAAACAGATAGATCCACAGGTCATATTTAGAATACAAATAGATTACAATATACAAGAATTTTTGAAACCTATCCATTTTGGAATCCATTTTAGTTCTTTAGGACTCTTCCTACAGCTGAACCTCTATGATCAAAGAGAATGAATGGAGTTAAAAGAATATGCAATCAGGTTTCTAACGCTTAATATGTAACCAATATATGATACTCATCAACCTAATTTTGGTTCAATCAACCCCTACATCTTTGGAGAACTCCATCAACTCCTTGTGTGAATCTCTACATGGATTTTTCATACTGAGTCTCTCACACTCTGTCTGTCTACACAGAGACATTATGTGAGGTTACTAGTACACTAGAGCTCATTATCCACAAAAGACAAAGTGATCAATCAAATAAAATGATATAAAATAACAATCTATCTGTGTTGTCATCACTGTCATCAAGCACAAAACTGTTTAAAGCAACGGTCCATCAAGATCCTAATGACTTAATTGAAATTCTATAGCGGAAGACTTATTGTTTGCTTGATAATCTTTATTTTCCGTAATTTTTATCTTTTCCTGAATCAGGTTTTCACTAAAGTCAGAAAAAAAAAAGCTACATATTACCAGAAGATCAAGGGATCAGAAACAATTTGATCTTAGATATACGACACCTTCTTTGTTGTAATTTAGTGAAACATTTTTCACTAGTTATGAAGTTGGAATTCTATTATGTTTCTACGAGTATTACAAGTAATGTCTATCAATGATACCTAGGCGATATACAAAGTTTTTCTTTTTCTAAAAAATTAAAAAAAAAAATCCGCTAGAACCTATGAACATCAACTTTCTTGGCCTGGTGATCAAAGCTTCCCCTTTCTGAGAGGTACCAGTTCAACTTTCACCAGATCATAAGTAAATATGTTATGTAAAGAGCATCTCAAGATGTAGTTTCAAATTAATTTGTACACTCAGTGATTCAAGAAACAGTAAGCCAAAAAAAATAAAATAACATAATTAACAGGAATAAATAATAATGTTGCATGATGATGGGGAAAAAGATGTTGTAAAATGAAGAATAAAAGAACTTACTGATAACCAAGGAGAAAATGGTGCAGGAAAACAGAGATCTCTAATTTGGCCAGCTCATTTCCAGGGCACAGCCTGCTTCCTCCTCCGAAGGGAAGGAAAGTTCCTGGCTTGGGTGTAAGATCCTGGACAGATAAAATTTGTATGTAAGAAGTCCCTCTACAAATATGTATGTCCATATATATCCATGGTTAATGCCATAAGAACCTCATCTCCTCAAGTATAAAAACATGCACAAGAAACAACAGAAAAATCGCTCATTACTTACATCCCATCTACTTGGATTGAAATCCTTAGGGTCAGGGTAAACTTGAGGATCCATGTGAACACTTCTGTACCAAGTCTGAACTCTCCAACCCTTAGGAATGAGATAACCTGTGAACAGCCATACATTACCAATTTTTGCCATTATTTGTTTCTGATTAATTCTCTCATGATTATTAGTTTCTTTGTCTTTAATAATCAGAAAGTTGATTATCGCACTAACCATTGACATAGACATCATCAGTTGCTTGCCGGAAAGCCACAAATGAGATGTTAACCACACGTAGGGTCTCATCAATAACCTTCAAAAATGAGAATGATGCTCAGTACCAATGTTCAGAATGTGCAACTAATTCAAGTTGTGATAAGAAATGCATGCAAATATTTGACCTAACATAATCACTTAAAAAGATTATGAAAAGCTGGACGGACCTTTGAAAGATACTCCATTTTTCTGAACTCCTTTAGTGTAAGTCCCTTCTGCATAGGTGGTTTGTTTCTTCTGATCTCCTCTTGTTCTGCCTAAACACATTTGCCATGCAAGCATTAGTTGCAATGACTTCTATGTTCAAAGATTAAAGGTTAAAATCAAATGTGTCAAATATCCTACTCCTCTGCTACCTTAGCTTTTTGGAAAATTTCAGGGTGGTCTTGTAGTAACACAGTGGCCCACATGGTGATATGGCCAGAAGATTCATGACCAGCGTTGAGATACATGATCATTATGTCAATAATCTCCTCGTTGCTTAACCTACTGCCAGTTTCATCTTCGGCTTCCATCAGACGATCCATCATGTCCTTAGTTGCTGGATGTGGATTTTTTGCCCTTTCTGCCCTTCTTTCATTAAGTACACCTTGCAGAACGGCCACCAACTTTTTCCGAGCCTGAAATTTAAGAACATATCATTTAGATTAATTAAACTGTCAGGAAATATTAAATGCCCATTTTCAAAATTGGCACACTAAAATGTAATCATATGGTTGAACATGAGTTCGTGTATACCAGTTGATTTTATTAAAAAATAATTTAAACGAGAACTCTTAGAATAAGGGAAGGAAAGAAGGACAGAACATGAAGCAGAAATACTATAAAGAAATAAAAAAAAGATGAGCAAGTAAAATTTGTTGTCAGAAAATATACTTTCTTAGTTAAATTTGTTCTTTGAGAAACAAAGAGACAAAGTTAATGTACCTTAAGTGCTCTATTGTAAGCAAATCCAGGAAGGTTAATGGCCATTGCTCTCATTCCATGGTTAAGATCAGTGTATACTTTTTCCAAGGACTCCATTATGCTGTCACCCTCCGAGCTTAGAAATATTTTCATGATTATTTTAAATGTCAACCTCCGCAGTTCTGTAAGGAACTCAATTTCTCCCATCCCTGCCCACTTCTCTAGAGTGGATACAACAGTATCCTCAATGAACTCTATATATGTACTAAGTGCTTCAAAACCATTAATTGGAGCTGATGTCAGTCTCCTTAGCCGCTTGTGTTCTTCATGAACAATGAATAGAAATGATTTCTTCCCAACGAGCTCGCAAGTGGCCTTAGGCCAACCAGGCACAAAGTGCTCATCATCCATCAAAACTTGCTTGCAGTTTTCAGGCGTTGTGACCATGATTGTTGGGGTCCCAAACATGTAGGCCTTGTATATCCCGACACGGCTAAACCTGTAATTAGAATTGGAATGATAAACACATGTTAGCAGATGCAGTGTCTTAAACTTTTATTCATCCATCCTAAATGGCATGTTTTCGTACATACTAAGAGCCAGAAGTGTCAGAAATATGGTCAATGAAAACTTGAACATTTTTTGAATGAAATGAGAGCTGAAACATAAGATGATAGAATCTAAAGGAGAAAGAAATAAACATGGTAGAGACAGGTTTCCAAAAGTAAGGTAGCACAATGTTCAGGCAACATTGACAATGATGCAGAAAAAGATGGAAGTATATCATGACACTAGATGAAGACACTTGAAAATGGAGAAGTTGGCAGTGAAATGAGGTCATTTGCCTCCTCTCTCTCCCCTCCTAAGGTCCTAGGTTTTGCTTTTTGCTCTTTGTGCCCTGTCATTCAAAAGGACAACCCTTATTGGTTTATTTTAGCTTCAAAAGCCATATAGCTTTTCTAGTTGCTCTTTCCTACTTTAGTGTATGAAGTGCTATCCCCTGTGGCAGATGGATGTGGCGCATGAACATGTGCGTGGATATAACATACACACACACACCCCTTTTGTCAAATGCTTGATCTTAAACTGCCTCAGGTAGTCTTCTGAAATCAGATTTAAAATGCAAAGACGAATAGGAGCCATGCATCGATTTTGGTAATTATCGAACCATAAGAAATTCCAATATTAACAACCACAAAACTTAAAACCTCCAATGATATTAGAAATTTAATAGTACCATTAAAAGTCAAATATATTTAGAGACAAGATGTGCAGATATACCTTTTTGTCGCATTATCTAGTCAATTGCAATAACATGTCAAGTATTTTCCAAGGATGACCATTCCAAGAACCAATTTGACATTGCCTCCTAAAACTAGTAAGCAAACATAACACCTAGACTCCATTTAGCTGGAGGCCTGAAAGATCTAGAGCAAGGTCTGCTGTGCCGGTACCGGGCACCGTACCAATTGCCCGGTGGCATGAGTCGGTAAGGGCCCGCGTTGTGCCATGCTGGGCTTGTACCAATATAGCAGAGGAGGTGAGGGAGAGGGGAACGAGAGAGAGAAAAAGAGAGAGAGAAGGGGGAGAGAGGAGGGAGAGAGGTGGAGGCTGGCGGAGGGCCGGCGAGAGCCGGTGGAGGCTAGAATACAGGGAAGGAGGCGGAGGCCGCGCTCAGATTCCTGTTTTGTTCGAAACAGGGTTCCGGCCGCTAAAAAATGTCATAATTTTTAAGTGAAGTCGGCAAATCGTTTGTAGACTTTACTTAAATATCACAATTAAAAAAAAATCGCAATATTTAAGTAAAGTCAGCAAACGATTTGCTGACTTCACTTAAAAATTATAATTTTTTTAGCAGCCGGAACCCTGTTTCGAATGAAACAGGGATCTGGTGGCGGCCTTTGCCTCTTTCTCCATTCGCCAGCCCTCCACCGGCTTCCGTCGGCCTTCCTCCCTCTTCCTCTCCCTCCCTCCCCCGCTCGCTCTCTCTTTTCTTCTCTTTCCTTCTCATTCTCTCCCTCCGATGACGCATCTCGATTTTCTTGCTGGAAATGTTCCGGTCCACCGCCGGTATGGATCGGGACGCCCTAAACCGGGCGGTTCGGAATGATTCTGCAGACGTTGATCTAGAGTTATTTTCAATAAGGAGGTCTCTAGAAAAGATCTTTTTTTTTGTTGGGGGAGAGAGAGGAATGGAGGGAGGCAAACTCACATAAGCTATAATTGATCCTAAAATTTGGGAAAGAACCACCTAGGACTAGAACCTAGAACCTCTAGTTGCTAGATGGAGGGGTGCCACACACACCACGTCAGCAGTGCACCACAAGAAAGAAACCGAGACAAGATGCATGGGTGGCAATCCAACACGAGCGTATGATAAGTGGAGCCCATGGGAATGGAGATGCATGATTGCCATGGTGCACCACTGACGTGGTACGTGTGGTGCAGGGTATAATTTCTCGTGACCACCAGGGCAAGTTCCAGTTCATTTCTAAGAAAGAGTTAAGACCAAGGAATTGAGCCATACATGCATTCACAACTTGTAAATCCAACCCCTTTCAATGACATGCAAGGACCTAATGAAATTAGGCCCATGTGTCCCCTTAAAAAAAAAAAAAAACACAAAGAAAACATGACCGTGCGTCCCTGAAAAAATGCGTGGCATTTAGTGTCTCGAAAAGTAGCTGCAATATTTAAGTTTCTTTACACCCACTTCCTAAGTATTCATCTATGAAAATCTAAGTTTTTCAATATCTAGAAGGCCAATTATCAGATACTGCAAGATCTTAGGACTTATATAGAACAGCTTTCAGCTCACAATTGCCTGCAAATAAACAGAATCTCAGTATGAGCTAATATAGGGGGTTGAAAGGGGTATTGCACAGGTTCCCATGTTGTTATATAGTTCCAATGGGCTAATCTTCAAAACAGATATCAAAATATCCTCTCTTCATGCAACCAAGCTCCATTTGAGCCCTTCTCTGTTCTCATTATTTTCCCCTATCAGAATTTGTACATTAGAGCATAAACTAAAGGCTTCAAAACAAGCAGCAGTAACAGAACCAATGCAGGCTCCAAGAAGCAAACGAAGTTCCCAACCACTAGAAGACAACACCAACCCATAATTCTATGCTGACTCCTACTTCCCTCCTACCAATGCTAGTGACAAAAGTGTCCCACCGCACATTATATCACATAGGATATGCATCGTATAGTGCTTTACTTGCAATGCTACAAACAGAAAGAGTTTGATATGGATGAAAATCTAGCAGATGGGCCAAAAGTAGAAGTATCAAGCAACTAAAATAACAACTAATGGCTGTGTTTGGGTTCAGTCAAGTGGATCGTGACCTATGTCAAGCCATGAATAGCCCTGTGTGCCAGGTATGGCTCAAACTCAATTATGAAAAAGGTAGAATAAGTTGAGATCTAGCTCATAGAAACCGGATCCAATTTGGACACGATTTGGTGTCGGATCTGACTTGAATTAAACTAGATACAGCTAGGATGTTTCATCACCCTCCTTGGTGATGTTTTAATTCTTATAATTCTTTCTCCCATCGTTACTCTATTGGATTTCCTTTTTTTTCCCAATCTCGAGGCTGAGAATATAGACATGAAATATATCAGAAGGGAGAAGCTTTACCAACATAAGGCCACAAGCCTCCTGCATTTAGATGAATTAATTACACAGGTCGTGGCAGCATAAAAACATTAAGAAAACGAAATATATCCTACAAAATGTAAACTATATATAATGCAACAAAAATGAAAAAAAAAAAAATCTGATACAAACACATATAACAAATGGGCAAGACAAGTTTGTAAAACACTTCATAAGTATTGATTCTGGAAAATTAATCAATTTGGATGGGTCTGATCTAATGTTTGTTTTAGAGCACAGAAATTGCCATGCGCCAAGCAAGCTCAAACTTTGGCCCTGTGCACAGGAGTACTTTGGAGGACGTCACTGCACGAACGACCACCAACTAGGGAATATAGCCACCCTCACAGAAAAGTGCAATAGTATTTACAAGTTGGGTAACGTTTTGCTTAAACTGTACGTGGGCCACACCAGACATGGAGCATGACTGAGATAGGTGAGGACCACTTCTGGCCGTCACCAGCCAAATCCAAACGGGTCCCAACCCATACTCAAGCCCCAATCTCGGTCCCACAAATCATTGCTCTTTTGATCTTTGTTATTAAACATAGGTCTATTGCAATTACTTATGACACAAATTTGATAAAACAGCTGATGTAGCATTGTTTTCTCTCTTTTTTTCAAAAGAAAAAATTGTAATAGTTGTTGAATTTTTTTTAAAAGAAATAAAAAAGGTGACACAAATTTACAGTTGAAATGAAGAATTCTGATGTTCAATCACTAGCCATCTATCCATGCTCTATGATTGAAGGAACAATCAGTACTGAGAGCGATAAACGGTGATGGAAACTAGTTTGGGCGAGGGCTCGAAGATGGACAACAAAATGGGTTCTTTCTGGTTCGACCCCACTCTAGATCCAACTAATGACCTGTGGACCAACCTTAAGTTACCCAACTTCTTTAAGTTAATGATTAATCCTCGTCCTTTCTCCAAAACCCCGCACGGAAATCCCCAAAAACTAATCATCAAACGCTTAAACACACACACACACACAGAGACAGAGAGAGAGAGAGAGAGAGAGAGAGAGTGCATGAACAAATGAAGCTGACCGTCGGATGTAGGAGTTGATGAAGGAATCAGGGTCGTTGGATTTGAAGGCGCGGAGGAAAGCGGCCATGTTGCCGAGGATCGGCCACCCGAGGTCCCCCGGCGGCAACTTCTTCCTCTTCTCTCCAAGCCCCCATTCGTACACCCACTCCTGCACCTTCCTAGCCCCGCCGCTCACCGCCGCCACCCCCGCCACCGCCGCCGCCGCCACCACCAAAAGCCCCCACAAATCCATCTCTCTCTCTCTCTCTCTCCCCCCCTCTCTCTCCCGTCTTCAAATCTCAACGAGGGATGAGACTCGGGCTCCCGAGGAATAAATAGATGGTGGTGCATGCCTTGGGAGTGAGTACCGTTATAATTACCGTTTCCAAATATAGTTGCATAGAGCCAAAAATTAAGGGAAGAGAGAGAGAGAGAGAGAGAGAGAGAGAGAGAGAGAGAGTAATCCCAATTCCCAATTGCCGCCCGGGTGCGGGCGCAGAGTATGTACTTGTCCTGTAGCACACGAAGTGGATGCCGTCCATGCAATGCTCCAATGCTCCCGTACGTTTGATCTTTTCCTTAGGGCTCGTTTGGTTCGCGGGAAGCATTTTCCTTCCTACAAATATGATTTCTGGGAAATAAATTCCTAGAAAGAGGATGCCTAAGAAAGTACTTTTGGCATGTTTGGTTGACCATGGAAAAGTGACAAATTTCCAAGGTGCTTATGTTTGGTTGGCCATCCACTTTCCTAGGAAAGTTATATATAATTCCTATTATGCCCTTAATAAAAATTAGGTTTTTAATGCCTCTTTAATGCTGAAGGGACTTTTTGGAAAAAAGTAAAAATGGAGTGATTCCCGCCTCATGGAAAAGTAACTTTCCCATGTTTCTCATGGGAAAGACTTTCCCATGAAATGTGGGAATCACATTCCCATGGGAATATAACTTTCCCTTCTCTCTCCTTTGAAAACTCCAACCAAACAAGAGGCATCTCATTACTTTTCCGTTGACCACACTTTCCCCCCTTTTTTTCCCGCGAACCAAACGAGCCCTTAAGGGACGGGAGTAATATTTCTTATCAAAAAAAAGGACAGGAGTAATGGTGCGGCACCATGTTTAGCCGCTGTCACAAATTATGGGATTAGCAATTAATGCAGCCCAATAAAACCATACCTGGTTTTGAGCATTTAGGGAATGGCAAATAAATTTATCCATGCCTTATCCCGGTTTGTAACTTTGTTATTCTTCATAGGACATGCACAGTTTTTTGTTCACATATTTTTCTGCATAGATAAACTAACAAATAAAAGATATGCTGATTTGCTATATTTGACAGCTTATATGTTATATCCAACAGAATCTTGTTGATGAATGGTTATATTGATAAATGTATTTTTTTTGTTAATTTTTTGTGAGACTTTTAATGATGTTTCTATAACAAACTTTCACAAATTTTTTGTGAATTACCTTTTCCAACGTATCTATTTATTATTACTACCTTTTTAACAAAAAGGATTCATATCTATGAAATAACTAACAATAATTTCAGGATTCTAAATTTTTTAAAATGGAGTCCTTGTTTTAGAGAATTTTGGAAAATAAGTCTGCTAATTTTTACTTTCTTATGCAAACAATGAAGGCAACTTAAAGCTAGCCAAACTTGCCGGCTTAGAATGAATTGTTCATGTGAAAAGAAGGAAATTATCTTTTTTGTACGACAAAACACAATTTAGTGGATGTCTGATGGAGATTCTCTGTGCTTTGAGGGATATTTGGATGCACAGGCATGATTTAAGATGATGGTACTGGTGTCACGTCTATTAATGCGCCAATTTCGTCACACTTAACTCCAACCTATCATGTATAATGGATTTCTTAAGAATCTTTTTGATTTCCTCTATGACTATATAACTTTGATCTAGAAATTAATTTTTTGTCGGTTGGATGCAGTGGCCCCAACCAGGTAATTTCATTTTGATGAGCATTCTTTCCATGCACATTGTCTCACAAATATAAACACCTGTATTATGCCAAAGAAGTCTAAATCACATGAAAGAATTCCAGAGCAAAAATTCTTTGATTGCGAGATAGGTTTATCTGGAATAGTACAGGTGCTTGGAATAATGCGCATTCAAAGAATTCGACGACAGGAAAGGTCCGTTTGAACCCAATACTTCCAACCAAATGAGAATGAATCAAAAACTCCAGCATGATTTTACTAGCCATATCCTTGTTAAAATAATTTCAGAAGAAAAAAAAAAGACAAGAAAAAGAGAGAGAGAAAAGTAATTTGATTTGTTAAAATATTTGCAAATAAAAAATAAAAAAACAAGAGAAAAATATAGAAAAGTAAGTAATTTGATTTATCCGTTCTATTATATTCGATGCATCCCAGCGGTTATATATATATATATATATATATATATATATATATATATATATATATATATATATATATATATATATATATATATATATATATATATATATATATATATATATATTCGTATATAGACTCTATATAAGAAAAATAATATAAGCTAATATAGGATCGCGCTAAAAAAAAAATATTATGAACCGATATAAATTTACGTGATTTCTAAAATCACTCTAGCAAGATCATACTAATAAAAAATTAATGCAAGCTGATACAGAATTACACTAATAGAGAAAAATATTATGAGTCGATACAAGTTGCTATGTAATTTCTAAAATTACGCTAATGGTCCTCATGATTCCATATCGCTGCTTGGTTATTTTCTCTAATTCCTAAAATTACGCTAATAGTCCTCATGATTCCATATCGCTGCTTGATTATTTTCTCAGTACACAATAAGGATTTTGAAAGGATAATATGTTCGGAAGCATTTCATACTACCATCAGAATTTTGTACATATATCAAGTTCAAATTTTCAAATGCCTAAGTACAACTAAAACATTGATCCTTTTTTATATGACCTCCGGACATTCATTTATTTCCCGAGAATGTATGACCTCCAGATAGGAAGTCAATCTGACATAAATATGACCTCCAGATACATGTTTTATGTGATGCATGCACATAGATTCAGGAGGTCCTATTAACATTTTCTAATTTTTTAGGAGCATATTTTATACATGCATGCATGCATGCATGCATGCATACATACATATATATACATATATATATATATATAGACACACACACACACACACATATATATATACACACACATATACATACATACATATATACATATATATATATATATATATATATATATATATATATATATATATATATATATATATATATATATATATACATATATACATATATATATATATACATATATATATATATATATATATATATATATATATATATATATACATATATATATATATATATATACATATATATATATATATATATATATATATATATATATACTAATTAAAATGGGACATACATGCGATGCACATGATAAATAGATGCAATCCTGCAGACTGTTATGAAAAGCTGTGTTCCAATTAAGAACTCACTCCCACATCACCTTCCCCACCCCCTCCAAAGGGAGGGCATAATGTAGTAGAAATTCGATAATTATCAACTCACTCCCCACAGAAGAAAAAGGGATAAAATGAAATAGTATTAAAATATTTATCAAAAGAATATATAGTCCTACCCCCAAGTAGGGCCGGCAAAGAATTAAGCCAGATCAAATCTAGATCAAGCAAGGACAATGATATACGGAATCTTAACCCATACCTAACTTTTCGAATCAAGTGCAATCTCTTGGCTGATACCTAACCATGGATCATTGCAGGTCACCAATTTAATCCTAACCTAATTTATTTATAAGATCCAGTCCTTAATAAATCTTTGCTAGCAATCAAATTTAGTATTCATAAATTCTTATTGGTTAATTTTCAGAATGATTTAAATAACTAATATAAAAAAAAACTAATCACTCAAAAAATTGTTATCCATCATTGCGACTTAACCCAATCTAAACTATTTTAACCCAAATGGTACTCTATCTTCTTAATCCTAGTCATGATGAAGTTTTGATACCTGATTTATTTAATATTTAGATAAGAAAATCTGACTCATACTCAACCATAACTAAAACATAGGGTCCAGTTGGATTGGATTTGTTTTTTTAGATCGGATAATTTGCGACGCCACTACCCTCAAGCATTTATATTGTAATTATTAAATTTAACCCATAAAATAGAATCTCTTGAATGTCTTTTTGATGTTTGATGTGTTTTTTGCTTTTTAATGGACCACATACTTTTGGGGAGAGTAATATTTAGGAGATCCTATGCCACCCATAATGATGATCTCAAAAATAAAATGTTTCTATGCAACAACAGGATGGTGCCTAGTAGATCATGGCCCAGTGGGCTTCACCTCAAATGCCTTGAAAAGCGTGACGTATCCAAGTCATATTTACAAAAATGCACCCAATTTGTACCTTTGAATTGTGTTTTAATCCGATGCAATCCGGTCGTGCATTGAAGAGAAGATTGTGTGCTTGGCACTACATACCCTCATTGGAGAAGCACCCACGTCCACACCCTTTTCACTGACACGTGGGTCCCGTCCCCTCCTTTACGCGGTCACCCCAAGTCACTGAGGAATGGGGGGCTCGCATGTTGACGTGGCGAGTGTGTATGTGGGGGTATCTCTGGGCTTGCGTGATGGTGAAGGTAATACCACGTGCGGCAGCAAAAAAGTGCTTTCTATCGTGCTCCCCAAAATGGCAGCACCGGAGATTGGGTGCACCGTATGGTCCCCACTTCATGAGACGATGGTCAATCTCTCTTGGGTCCAAGCATCGTGTCCATTACCATCATGGCTTTTTACAAGAGAAATTAAAATGCACCCATCGATAGACCCATTTAGTGGAACTACCTACGTGGCGGAGGCCAGCACGGGGTTGGTGGGGCATACAAGGAATGGGAGAAAGAGCATATCAATGCTATAATAGTAAAGAAAATTTTGATTTTTTATAAATTGTCCTATTAATTTTGCTCATCAACTTCTCTGACAGAATTATCTTTAAATTATTTGCAAAATTAGCAATTTCGTCTTAGCAAATAAATTAGCTTTATTCTCGCTTTTTTTTTTCTTTTAGTCATCCCTACATTGAGTAACGATGGAACAATTAAAAACAATCAAAAACATCATTATTGTTTAAAATTTAAGTTTTATTTTCTCTATTGATTTATTAAAAATAATATTTTCTTATATGGTATGTTCCTTACTGATTCTCTCGCTGCTCCATAACCATCTTTTTTTTAAAATACTATTTCTAAAATTACATTATTTCTATTATTTGTACTTTAAATATAACAAAGTGCGAGATTTAATATTTTTTAATTTCTTTTACTCAAAGTAGAGTGATATATGAAGAAATATTATGTTGCAAGCTCACGTGTGGCAAACATTAATTGTTTTAATTATTGACTTACGATGATAAAATAGCCATAACTCAAAATGGTTGCAATTGTTAGTAAACGATGACGAGGTATTATTAACCATGATCAAGCTCAAATGGTTGGTATTTTCTTTCATTCAAGAATTGCCATTTGCTTTAAAAATTTTGCAGTGGGATAAGATGTTTTGAGATTCCATGTGGGTTGCTATATACACACACAAGTATGTATGTATGTATGTATATAGATATATATGTGCATAGAAAATTGTTTGATGTAGTGAGTAATAAGCTTTGGTTGTTCGCAATAGAGATGCTGGAACATAGTAGATATTAACAAAAAATAAATATATAAATGATGAACATGCTATATGTTATAGCTCAATTCGTGTTGATGTCGCTTAAATGCATGCGCGCTCACTACCACGTAGATCCTGATGCAATCAGCAGTCAGGCATCCATTTCGTTTCATGACATAATAAACACCAGGCATCCCGCACTCGAATTACTAGGTGAGTGCATGTGCTCAGGGACGTCGATAACTAAACAAAAAAATTTACACCGAGGTTTGTAGCGGAATATGCTTGAGTGCAGGTGGCGGAGATTAGCCCTACCTCTTCTTCAGATGGACCTTTGATAGCTCGGGACACCTGCAGTTCTCTCTCTGCTCGGGCAGCCCCTCAGATGGTGTTCTTTATTTGGGAGTCTCCACCCCCGAGCATCCTCAAATCTTTTATGTCAGGGACATCAGTGACAGCTGATTTCTCTGGCAACAGATTTGAAGGAAGGATCATATCTAGAATACTCTGGGCCGGAGATTGCCATAAGCGACTCCCATGCAAGCTCTCAAGAAATTACTTTCTCAGATGGAATGCCCATAATAAAAGGAGACCGTGCCATTTATCTTGATGATGGATAGCACAAGTAAAGAAATATATATCTAGAGCATCAATATTATATCCATTAGTTCACATATCGAAGCACCTCAAAAAAGTCTATGCTGACTATAGCATGATATGTAGGATATTAAGATTCCATTCAATGTCATGGTTATCCTGAAACTGAAAAAAATTTAAACAGCCATATAATTTCATCTGTATATGGACTTCAAAAACCACCCGAAGGCCGTTGATACATGAGGACACAAGCATGGGTGAATGGCAATAGACCTTTGCTTAATAGAAGGAATTTTTCAACCTAGAATGCCCCACCTGTTTTGTAATTTTCTTCCTGTTCACCTGATCCCTGATGTTCCCATGCCTTGTAGTGCAGTAGGCAGGACCAATGCAATTGGTCCAGCAGCATGGTCTCCACCGAGCTTGCACTGGGGATGACAACTCAAGTTTGGGCTCGGGCTTATTTGTCACACCTCAAATCCAGGATATAATATGACCATGCTAAGGAGGGGTACAATCCATAATAACACGAAGCCAAACATTTCTTTTAGCTTCCATTTCTATATCAAACAAAATATAATAAATAGAAATCCAACTTCGTCATCCATTACATAACAAAGTAAGACATCAGTTCACAGCATCTACATCCAAATATAAATATCCAACCCATAACTCACATCTCTTAAAAAATTTATTAAGCTACAAATCCATGACCAACTAAAGATCTAAAGCTCTGTTACATAATTGCCAAGCTTGCTAGTGCGTACTCCAAGTCTTGACCCTCCTTCATTTCTATTGATCCTACTTGCCTAAAAAAAAGAAAAATATAGATACGTGAGTGACACAACTCAAAAAGTAAAACTTACACTACCTTACTAGATTAAGTATAAGTTTTTCCATACCAATGCATCATTTATAGAAAATAGCATTTATTGCAAAAATAAAGATTTTATAGTACCATATTTTAAAACAAGTCATAAAGCCAATCATGCATGCATAAATCATCAATATTTCACAAACATGGATCCATAATCATACAAATAAATTCATAAATCATTCTTCTGTCATTTAGCGCATCATAGTTTAAAACATTGCTCATAGATATTCATGCTACGGTTACTTTATGCCCGTGATAGGGCCTGTGTTCGTAATCGACATAGATTCATGCTTTATATGCCAACTTTATACCTGCTAGCAAGGCCTGTGTTCGTAGGGATGCTAGCTTCGGATGTCGATCTTTCCTAATTTATGGGGTCATACATAACTATCTGAGAACCTTTAGAAAACTTATATCTCTTTCTTAAAACATACACATAAATAGATAAAAAAATACTAAATTACATTATCATATTTATGTTTCATAATAAAGCTATTTTCTTTAAAACATTTATGGAACTATTTTTTATAAATAAGCATGATATTCATTACACATGCTGATCCAAAATTGTAAGAAAAATATGGTATCTTCACATGAAAATCTTGTGCATAAAAAATATGAAAATTTGAAAAATAAGAAGTGTAAGATCTACTTACCTCTTTCATCTTAAATCATCAAACGTCACTAGGTAGATCTGCTAAACCTATTTAAAAATATTAAAAGTGAAATTAATTTCTATTCAATGATTTGAATGGAATCAAATAATAAGGAACATAGACGATTAGCTGGATGATGACATTCGACACTTTCAGGTGAGTTAGGCCTGAGCGATCTAAGCAATATATCATGAGGCACAAACTTGATCAAGCTCAAGGTCGTTCAACATGGTTCATCATCAGTGAGTTATAGGAACACTCTACAGAGCCAGGATGGTCGGTCCGACAGGCTGCCCGAACACCCGGACAATTTAGGGCCTCTTTGAGGGGTTAACTCAAGTCCGTAGAACATGTGGACGGATGTCGAACTAGAATTCATAGATCCATTTAGAGAGAGAAAGAGGGAGATGAGAGAAAGAATGAAAAGAGAGAACAAGAGAGGGATGCGCTTTCTCTCTCCTCTTCTTCCTTTCTTCTTTTCTTGGTAAACAGGGGAAGGACGTGGGTGGATTGGTGGTTGCCATGGTTGTAGTCCGGCGAGGTGGCAGCCGGAGGCAGTGGCAGGTGGTGGACAACGGCCCGCGACAATCGGTGGGAACGGCCGTGCTCGGCCAAAAACAGAGCAAGGGAAGGAGAGGGGCAGCTCCCCCTAGCTACCTTGGTGGCAGCTCCCCCTAGTTACCTTGGTGGCAGCCTACTTGGCCTAAGGAATCATCGACGGGGAGGAAGAACTCACCAGCGAGCGGCGAAGGCGAAGGACTTCAGCCGGCGGTGGCAATTTCCAGCGGATCCCAGCGAGAAAAGAGGTGATGGCTCTCAGAACAGGGGCGGCACGCAATCGGGATCTAAAAAGAGAAGCAAGGGAATTTTGGGCGGCGGCGGTTGGCTGGGGTGGCACATTGGCCACCAGAGACAGGGAAGAAGAAGAGAGGAAGCTCGATGGTGGATCAAGCAAAGGAAAGAGGAGGGATTTACAGAGGGTTTTGGGAGGGAAAAGCTTGATAGTCGTTGCTCCCATTCACGAATCCCAGCTGCGGTGGTGCATAACCCTAACGGCCAACGGCCATTCAAAGGCCCCGCGCAATCCACAGCAGCCACAATTACTGTGGCTTATTGGCTCAACAGAAGAGGGGGGCAAAGGATCGCGATTGCATCCCCTGCTTCGAATCCTTCTTCTTTTTTTTTTTGAATTCTTTGGAAAGAAGCTAGTTGGGCCTGCCGTCTTTGATCCAAAACAGGCCCAATTTGGACAAGTTCTCACATTATTAGGGTAAATGTCTCCCAAGAGTTTTAAAATATATACACATATGTGCAGTGCATATTTATTAAATAGCTTATTCCTTGACATAAGTGTTACAAAATTGTTATTGACTTCTCCATTATGTTTTTGAACAGTAAATGGTGATCAAAGTTTAAAAGGTGGAGACATATTTATTTGAATGTTAATTTTGGTCCTTTAGATCCAACTAACACTTTCTCCTCTCTCCCTTGGTGAGGAACCAACACGTGCTAAGGAGTGTTGAGTCCAACAGCCGGAGTAGATAGGTACGGTTGTCCACACAAGGGTAAGTGTGCAAGCCATTTTCAATCCAAGGTTAGGCAAATATAATCACTAAGTGCTAAGAAATTAGGCTTCTTCAACTGCATCTTTTTCACAAATTCAAAATTTTTAACCTAAGATCATGAATAATTAATAAGTAGTTGATAATTTTTGCTTTTGGGGTATCCAAGTGTGCGCAAATGTGACTAGAGCTATCAAACTAGTGATCTGTTTGTGAGCCAACTTATGTTAGGCTTGAAATTCAGGTTGAGTTCAAATCACTCAACTAGCAAACAAGCCAAGCAAGAGCTAGGCTTATTCTCACTCAATCTTGGCACAATGAAGCTCGAAATATAAATATACTAAACAGTTTACATTTTATATATTAGTTCACTACTTCTCTCCACATAAAACTTGTTTTTTGTGCTTATTAATATAAATTAATATGATTTATTTAGAATAGAATGTATTTAACTATAAGATTAAGATATAATTCAGCTAATTGAAAGCTTAGAAAGACCTTAATTTCTCAACAAAGCTTTTAAATGAGCTGCTCATGAGCAGCTCAACTTTGGTTCGAATTTAAATGAGCTGGCTTGAGCTTGACTCGAATACAAAAGGAGCTGAGATTGGTGAGTTAGGCCTAGCTCACCCATGTTTGGCTCGTTAATTAATACTCCTACATGTGACTGGCTACCATAACTTAGGACTCAACCCCCATTATCAACACAAACAGTGATGATGATTTCTTTTCCACAAAGAATACGCACAAAGTATATTGCTATACTAGTAGTCAATGCCGTCTGACACATGTCAGCCCATAATTCGCTGAAAACAGAAGCATACTTAGAGTTTCCCACTGTTCACGGCAGCTAACAATATAAATATAGCCAAATTTTTAAACAAAAAAAACTGTAATTTAAGAAGGAAAAGATGAATAAAAAAGTATACTTGATTTCTCAAAAAAAAAGGGTGCAGTTTGGGGGTCTTTTGAAAGCAACTAGTTTTTTATTTTATATCGCTCTAGCTAATTTGATAATCATAAATCTAAATAGTGTAAAAGAAGATCAACCTAACATGAAATCGACTCAAGATTGGGTGACTTGAGAATGAAATTTGGACATCCTTAATCTATCCTCCAATTCTTTTGATAAATGCAAAATGTTGACCTGACACCATCAAGATGGACTAGGAATTGATGTATTCTCGAGTCATGGAAAGTTTACTAATCTAATAGATCGGCCATATTTTGTCTTGTGGAAATAGTTTTATTAAGTGATACAACAACAAACAACAAATCCACATTTAGACTTCCAGACGAAGATCTCATGTTTGCATCAGGATTTTTTTTCCAATAACCTATCAAGACATTACATTTTCTAACATCCCAATGTTCCCAAACCACTTGCATGTGAAGTGCCCATCAACTCATTGATATCACAATTCTTCACCTCAGCACTTAGCAACTTTCTAAAGAACATAAGGTTGGTGCTTATTCACCATAACAAACAGGTTCTGAAAACCTCAGCTTGAGCTTCGGCTTTAGCTGGGCAAAGTGCTTTAGTTTTGGTAGATTTAAGACATTTCAGCAATTACATAGTATCGTATAAATAAAAGAGAGAAAAACAAAGTTTGAAAATTGTTTACAAAAGAAAAACAAAGAGCAGTTATAGCAGATACCTTCTAAAAGTATATTGTATTGTTTGGAACCTTAGGGTATAGGTAGGATTGTCACCTTTTAAAAACAGTTAAGACTTATTCAGGTTAAGAAAGATAAAGATTTCAAAAAAAATCAATACAAGTTAGAAAAGTAGATTAGACATCAACTTTAAAATTGCACGATATCAGGTGAGCATTCACGCATGATAATATACAGCAACCTTTTCTTTTAACTACAAAATCATGTTCCAATTTGTCGATTTTGGGCGAATCATGATCTTTCATGAGATGCCATTAAGGTTTACAGTTGCTTGCTTAGTACCAATCAATTTAAAAAGATAAAATAATAACTTACTAAAAAACACTTTATGCTGCCTTAAACGCATGCAGCCGGACACCTACACACTTTCAAAATCTTCCCAAAACTTATAAACATCGAAACTAAATCCTGTAAACATATTTATGGGCTTAATTTATCAGCAAAGAACAAAATATAGTCAAACGAGCCCGAGCCCGAGCCCAATATGAGGCTCGTTTACACTCGAGCCCGAGCAGCTCACGAGCCCAAACGAGCTCTAGTCTTCTACTGAAAAATCTTATTTCAGCACCATAATTCATAAAAATCTAATAACATAACGAAAAATAGCTTGTTATCGAGCCCAAGCTCGGGCTCGTTCTAAAGCTCGTAATTGAAATGACCTTTACGAACTCAAGCCCGAGCCTTTGCTTTGCCAAGCAAGTCCGAGCTCGAGCTCAAAATAGTGCTCGTTACCGAGCCCGAGCCCGAGCTTCTGTGAAACGAGCCGAGCCGAGCTCTCCCAGGCTCAGGCTCGGCTCGGCTCGTTGACAGCCCTAAATGTGGCCCAACCCCCACTTTCCGAAACCAAATCAACCACACAACACCTCTCTCATCGATCCAATTGTCATAAAGGTTGGAGCTTTATCAATCCAACCAGCCTAAATCATAGGCAAAGAGGCATCCAAAAAAAAATATATTACAAATAGACCCCCTTCACCACAATTTCAGCAATTTCCCAACCGATCTCCGATCCACCGGTGGTTCTAATAAGATCAAATTACTTCCTAATAGTTAAAAACGATGACTTCAAATGATGAACAAAGAACAAATTAAACCACGGACACGCAAGAAAATTATCTAAACCAAACCCCAGACCGGACAGTCTTATATTATCTGAGATAAATTTGGCAAGATTGCCGAAAATTTCATCTTTGTTTCTGTCAGTGAAAAGGGCGGGGATGGGATCGATCGATCGATCGTACCTGTCCACGTGATTGAGTGCTGGGCCAAAGAATCGAGTTGGTGTTCTCCACTTCATCCCCCCTATCTCCTTTCAGAGAAGGCAAACCCTAGAGATGATGGGATCGAGTACTTTCGTTTCTGAGTATAGTCTTGATGGGTCGAGTATTTAAAGATTATTATATTATATATCCTATTCGGCGAGGACAGCATGGTGGACTCCAACTGGGAGTGGGCTCTATGCGCTTTCCCTTCCGTTTTCTTTTCTCTGTCTGTTTTGATGTTTTCTTTTCCCTGGGACTGAATCAAGCGTTTCCGAGTACAAAAAATAGTATCAAACAAACCCCTAAGGACAGGAAGAAGATGAATTGAGTTGGAAGGATGAACTGACAGAAACAGAAGAGATTGCGTATTAGAAAGATGCAAAAAAAAAATGAATAAAAAATGCGAGAATAAATCTCTACATTGGCAAAATTACCTCTAATTAATTTTTTGATAAAATTTTAGTATTTTTTCTTAAAATAATTTAATAAAAATGTTATATAAATATCATTCCTTTTTTTCTTTCATTCATTAGGTACCAAATTAAGAAGAAAACTACTTTCATCCATCTCTTATATTCCACCAAACCTACGGAAGGATGGATGAAAGATCTATTCAGCTTCTCCCTCATCCATTCTTCTTTCAACCCATCCTTCATACCAAAAAAATAAATATATATATATATATATATATATATATATATATATATATATATATTCTAAAAATAAAAAATTTACATGAGCATAAAGAAAAATGTGTGACCATGATTAGCATTGCCCTCTAGCATTTCCTTCCCCAGATATATTTTGGTCTGTCCCACCTTCAAAGAGGCAGAATTCACTCCTTGCTCTGGAGCAGAAGAGATTGCAAACGTGCCAGTATGCGACAACCTTTCCAACCTTCATAGGGGCAGAACTCAATTTCCAGGTCCCTAGCACAACCGCTGAGACTCCAACATTGAGATTTTAGATTTCCTGCAACCTAGTTGACAACTTTTCCAAAAAGATGCACCAGAGTAAGAGCAGTGAAACAGGGATGTAACCAGGCCGCTAACATGTTAGAGCAACTCAAGGCAAAAATAGCCCAGCGAGCATCACCAGCGGCAACACCTCTGAAACCTTTTTCCAATAATTTTTCCTATTCGAAAAAAGATCCATCATTTTCCCATCAAAATATGATCCACCATGGTATGTAAGAAAGCTCCATGACAGGTCAAACAAAGTTACACAACCAGCTTCTTGTTGGCATTAATCCTTTTTAAGCAGAACTTGATCTTGAGATGTACCATGCACAACAATATCAAAGCGCTTTCATTATACGCAAAATTGGGCACAAAAACCACCTGAAGAGCAACACATATTTGAACACATTTGCATCCAAATTGATAAAGTTGTATCCTTCAGATAAAAAGCTTTAAGTAGATACTTCCTTTCGGCATCAAATTAGTGATGACAGACATGCCTACAGTATTCTATCTTGCACAAAATAAAAGTTAAACATTTTGTGATTCCCACCCCTCAGTGCACATATCCTCCTTTGGTAATATAATAAGGGCCAATAGTTACATGCCAACATGGATGGAAGGCCATAATGCACACTTGCTCAGGAAACTTCAGAATCTACTTAACTTCCCTGAACATTCTACAAATGGCTGTTCGAACATCCATTATTGGAAGCCACAGCACCTGAGTACCCACCAAACCAAGCATCCAGTTTCTCTTCTGCTGCAATAAATCATTCATGATGCAAACAGGCACCAGTGAAAGCAGCACAAGACAGGCATGTAGGAAGGAAAACCAGAACAACTGCAGAGAAAATCTAGCCACGCCAGCTGTTCTGCCTCTTCACTTCAAATGCAGCTCCATCATTCAGCATATCCTGAGCATCAGTTTCCATTCCGAGCTTGGAGAGGGCAAGAGCTTGCAAATAGAACGCTGTGGGCCACTCAGGCATACACACCTGCGCTTGCATGGCATCCCGAAGGGCAAGCTCTGGTTGGCCATTCATCAGGTATGACAGAGCCCGTCTAGCAAAAACAGTAGCTGAAGGAACCGACATCATCACCACCAACTGCATTTTGCCAAACCAAAACAAATCTTAATCTATATGATAAAATAACAATGCTTCATGGTATGGAACAGTATCATTCAATGAGACAGACAAGGACCACATGATTTACAAGAATCCACTTCCCTGAACTGTCTACATGTTATAAAACATAATCTGCTTCCATCTAGGATATTTGAGAATTGTTACTTCTAAATGATTAGTATATGACAAGTAGCAAGTGGTGAATGTTCAAGTAACGGAAGAGGATTAACAATAAATGTCTCACTTCAGGCAAAACCAAGTAAAATAAATCGGATGACCAGAGTTGGGAATGCAGTCAGACATAAAAGTTAAGGTGTCCATGAGTTCCATTACCTGGTATCAGTTTTGACAAAAGGAATGGACAAATAAGCAACAATATGACAATAGAATTAAAGAACGACAGATACAACTTTGGAGTGGCTTGTGTTTGTTGAATACTTTGATATCCAATATTTATTGCAGAAACATCACAGTTCTACAATGATTAGAAAAGTCAATCTACGTATGTGATTATGTTAAAAAATTGGATGGAGTCAATCATAGGTAGAATGCTTAAGAGTTTAAGTCAATGTCATGGAAAAACTAGGAATGATAAAGTGACTTTATAAGGAATACTTTGTGAAGAAAGAGAGTTTTTCATCAAGTTGCTTGGATCAAAGCATAAGCAGATTTTAAGATAGTTTCCATTTTGGTGGACTTCATCTGACAATTTAGTAGTTACATAGAATCCATAAAGTCAACCATAGAGAGAATAGAATTTGTACTCTAGGTTTGCAGTTTTTTGGTAGCTAGAGATGCTTTTAGCCAATTATATCAAGCATGGTATGCCGTACCAGCCCGAACCAAATGATACGGACATACCGTACTATACCAGTTCGGTACAAGTACCTGATATGAGTGGCGTACCAAGTGTTAGTACGCCAAAAAATTTTATACCATACCGTACCGATACTGTGCTAGTGTGGCATCGGTACGACGGCGAACCTTGTTATCAAGTTTATTAGATACACAGTACATGCTTTTTATGCTTTTCCATTTGGTATGCTGGAAATAATCATTAGGAAAAGAAACTAATTTCTGCTTGATAAAGGTATGAACTTGTCACGACTCGAGACAAAGGGCAAATTACGGAAAACTTTGACCCTCATTACCAAAAAATACCGAACTTGAAAGTAGGGCTCAAATGGCCAATGATTTTTCTATTCAATAGCTTTTAAGATACAATTTTCCAATATATTCCAGTACTCAAAAGTCATTTTCAACGTATCTGGCTCAAAATTTTATATCTCATTTGGAATTTTGGATTTCTGAATACCCAATTTGACAAAGGTAATCTGTATCGCATTTGTATGCAAACACAGCAACAAACTGATTGAGTTAAAGGATCAAAGCAAACCCAATTCCCAAATTTTAAGGTACCTTTTACTTTTCATCTTCCCTTATTGAAATACGGCTTCAGTAACAAAAAACTGAATGGATCTTGTATGTACATGCACAAATATGCAACATGTATCTTAAAGGCAAATGAGGAAAAACCAAGGAGATGTTCTGTAATAACCAGACATCTTTTAAGGTAATTTTTATGAAACAATACAAGGACCTCAACATCGCAAGAATCCACATTTTTGGATAGCAAGCAAGGTCCAAGCACATTTTGAAATGCATCAAAGAGATGAGAATGTTAAGGAGCATAAACTAGGAAGAAGAGATTTAGAAGCAACATATTAGTAGTTAGAAACAGTGGTGGACAAGCAACTGCATGTTACCAGTATGCAAAACAGAGGACGTAACAGATTTGGAAAGGAAATGATAGAATATTCAACTGACAAGTTAGTGAAGGGGAGGAAAAATTGGATGACACATAGAAGAGGTCTAGGAAAGGATCTGAATGCAGCTAGCATCCACCGTCCAATTAGTTTCTAAAAGCTTATAATGCTAGTTAGCAGTCTTCATTAAAATAATATGTATTATTTAACATCTTCTCATTTTTCTATGCTTTCAGCTTTCGTTGAGAAAATCATATCTTTCCTGTCTACCATATTGTTCTTATCTAATATCAAGGCCTGATCCAAATTTTGCAAGCTTCAAAGTATTAATTTTGAAAAAATGCTCTGGGTGCCAGTTTATGCGGGCATGCTGGGCCCACTATAGCTCGTGTGGCAACTTAACGGCAACCACCCCCAATGTATGGCACACTAAGTCCGGCTGGTGATACCAACTTTTCCCTGCCACATGACAGCATGAACTTTGTGTGTGCACATAGCCAGCTAAGCATAGCATTAGTCGAGCAAAGATCTATGGATATGATTGACAAAAAAATAGGAGGTTTGTAAAGTTTATCTATCCAAAACAGAATACAATGAACAGTTCAAAGTGATACAATTCCAGGAGATAAGAGAAACACGAGAATGTTAAGAAATATACCTTGGAATAATACTCGATTGCACTTTTAAAATCCTTGTCTCTAAATGCAATATCACCAAATTTCTTTGTATTCAACATCTCTTGCACTTGTTGGGTCCATTCTTGAAAGGAAAGCTTCATTCACAACACCGAGCAGAACATGTATAATGTAAGATTACCAAGACCTAATAACTTCCAATTTCTAAGTTAATTACCAGTGAAATAGCACAAAAAATTGTAATAGGAAAATGTTCTAGCATTGTCAACCAAAAAAAAAAATGTCAACTTCAGAAAGAAAGCTTCATCATTAAAAGACAGAGCACAACCATGAAGAATGCAGCCTTCTGAATGCATGCAAACATTATATGAGAGAGAAGCACCTGATCATGTGAATTTTTTAGATCAACAGCTACAACAGATGGTTCAACAAACTTAAAAAAGCTCACATTCTTTATCATGTTGCTTATTATAAGCACTAACAAGAACTTGCAAGGTGCAGTTGCTATTTCAATTTTACTTCTATCATGAGCTTAACTCCAGGAAACACATTTACCAATTGAGTCTCGACTAATAAACTAAAGTGAGTGCATTAGTGAAACTGATTTTAGCCGGCTTCCCAAAGTGTGTGGGGAAAATGAGCAAAGACAGATGGGAAAGTGAGAAACATCATCTGTCATAAAAATTGAAGAGATATTAACCGGAAACCACTGCAGATTGGTTTCTTGACACTTAGTCGTTTTCCTGAGCTTTCACAAGCATTTCCCACAAGTTTTATACATGATTAGTGAAACCATTTCCCATTTCCCACCTTCAAGACATTTTCAAAATATGTTTTCTAGTTCCATTTATAACCTTCAACATCTGTTTCCAGTTGCGACAACTGATTCATGAGTATCGATTTATTAAATTCAAAATCCAAAACAAGATTCAATTTACCTCGTTTTCTGCACCTTCTTCATCTTTATAACCTGTTTTAAGCAATATATCATGTACAGCAGTTAGGTCCATCCTTGCGCAAGCCTTTCCAAGTGGAGAGAGCATCGTCGGCAGTACCGCTGGTGTTTTAGTCAGGCCCATTAGAATATGTGATGCCACCTATTTTACCCACGAAAAGAGCATAGGAAAGTTACTATAAGAAAATGGAATGCTGCAAATAGCAATAAGTATTTTAATTGAAGAAATCATCAATTTGAGTACCTCTTTCTGTGTTTGAAGGGGTGCTACAGCAGAAAGAAGAAATTTGGAATTGGGTCGATCCCTAGCCTCAAACTGTAGGCATTTTGAAGCTAGTTCAACAAGCTGGGTAGCATCTTCATTAGCATACTGCCCCTCCAGAGATGAATCCATTACCAATAACATGTTCTTCCCTCTTATTAGATCTAATGCCTAGGAGGCATCATTGAAGAACTTTAGGACAAATAAAAAGATAAGAAAAGACCATTAAACTGAAATATTTCTGAGCATTATACGCACAAAATAAGTGTACATAGATGACGATTGGTGTAGGCAATGAAAAAAATGCTATTAGAATCAAACCAAGAATATTAATTGTCACTAGATCACATGTGAAAACTTCCTCTGGAAAAATTTTAGCCCCTACATTACACATACGAGCTATGCCACACATGGACAACACATATGAAGCAGCTGATTATGAAAATAAACAAGGCTGTCTAAACAAGATTTTGAGAGAAAAAACAAAATACTGAATCTTTCAGGACCAAACAATTGAGGATTACGTCTAGACCATCACCCAGGCTCTTTTCTTTTCCCTGAGCAAAGCTAAGTTCAAGTTAGATCCAAAAGCAACTGACTTTACCTTCGGTCATGTGTTTCTCAAGACTCCCACTAAGAAATCCATGAGCTCTGAGTTTGTATTCTCTTTTTATATTATAATGTTCAAATGAGAACCAGTACCCGTACATGGTAAGATCACCTAGCTCTGATAGCCTCTCAACACAAACTCTATATTTTGACTTTGAAAGAATTTCAGCGTCCACGTCACTAAGCAAACCAAGAGATATTCCATATGAAGATAGAGAAAATCTTTTTAAAATCTTTATAAAGTTTATTAAACAACTCAAATACCTACCATCTTTCCTCATATTTTTTATAAAATTTATCTTCTAACTAGCAATTCAAGGTAGATTTAATGAGTTTATGTTCATATTTGTGTTCATGTTTATATGTGTTTTGTCATCCATGCGACATCTTTGGAGACATAGGCCTTTTATGTGTTTATTCATCTTTTGTGGCATACACCTTAACATATTTCATCATCTATGTGACTAAATGACCATCTTTTGTCATCCATGTGACATCTTTGGAGACATAAGCCTTTTATGTGTTTATTCATCTTTGGGGCATGCACCTTAACATATTTCATCATCTATGTGACTAAATGACCATCTTTGTAAACAGAAGTGTTTAATCAACGAACATGTGCATTTAGTCTATTTGAACATGTTCTATTTTCAGTCCATATTTGGTGTCTAGTTTATATTATGAACAGCTTAAGTAGTTAGTGACACCATTTATGAATATGATGGTTTTTCATACATTTTTTATGAGCCAAAAATATATGCAGTGTCATAATTTGTTTATACAGGGCTATTGTATTAATTTGTTAATATTCAGGAATTTTTTTCACCTCCAGGCATCCAGCTGCCAAGGTATTCCACGTAGGCATTTCAAGAGGTCACCATCCAGGACCGCCTAAGCATTTCAACAACCTTGTATTCACAACTATCTCACTCCCCCAAACTTGCCTGCTTGACTGTCTTGCTAACCATGTTGCCTTGAGGCTTCTTTGAATTGAATAAAGTGAAAGAAGGTTTCTATATCCCGAAGGCCGATGACACTTGAGGGCTTAGACCACAGGAACTCATCTTTTTTTAGCTTAAAGATAGGCCTTCTCGCTCGAGCCACTTCCTCAATCAATCTGTCGTAAGGGCTGTAACTGGTATGCTGCTCATAAAGACTGTCATAACGACTTTCACTGTACCTGGCATGGTATCCCCGCCTGCCTGCGCTCGAACCGTCTAACCAGCTGACAGCTTGTTCCACTCATTAACAGTTATTATAATCATGAACTTTATATTTTGATATACTACTTGAGAAACCTCTAGAAATTGTAATTACCCAATGATCTTTTATAAACTTATCATCTATTGGCCATAAATATTTTCTTTGTATTTTTAAATTGATTTCAATTTAACCCCCTACTATCCCCTGGACAAGCTGGCATACTAGTAGAGACCATAGTAGCTTGACATTGGCAGATAAGTTATTTATAAGATATGATATTTTAAAAGATTAACAAATAACATTTAAATGAGATCTTTTTAGTGAGTAATTTTTACAATGACGGCATACGCAAACAGATGGCATGTCTGATGGAATTGCAGATACACTACATCCAAAAAAATAATGAGAAATATCAGCAGACAACCAGGAAAACTTGCTGTACAAAAGATTAACGTACGTGACTTGGAGGGATATGTTTCCCGCTCAAAAGATCCAGCAAAACTGTTCCATAACTGTATATCACACTCTCTGGAATGACCCTGCCTGCAGAAATACAGAAACAAAGATTAAATTTACGGGCGATAATTTGACGAACACTAAAACTATTACTGATTTATGGCATGATGCATAAAATATGAACCTTAACTGAGGCAGGGAAACCAACATAAACAGCAGAATCTTTGACAGAAGACTACAGACGAAATCCAAATCCGCACCTTGTTTAATATGTGAATAACTATTAAAAACTTATGTACAACTACATGAGAGGATCCTTGGAATTAAACAATTCCATAAAGAAGCAATATAAGCTGTGGAGAAGTGGATGCAACATCGCAAACAGAAAAAGGAGGACAGGATGATGTTCGAGGATGTCTTAATTGCGCGTGATAAACTATAGAACTTAGACAGGATTTAAAAGTAATACACAGTCAACTACATGAAAATTAAAGCAAGAAGGACTTATCAACTGACTGACCAGTTCGCAAGAATTCCGGTGGAGTGTACGCTAGGTTAGTGCTGTAACTTTTTCCATCCCGGCTATTCTTCATGAGACCAAAGCTAGATAAGCGAGGGTCACCATCCTGAAGCAAGTAAACATAAATTTAAAGATTAAAATTCGAATAAAGTAAACAAAACAAAGAAAAGGCAATTTTCAGGAAAAGAATAACTAAAAGAAAAAACAGTTAATCATTAATCCAGCATATACTTTCTCAGCCTTGTCAGGAAAGTAACTTCTACATAGAACCGAAAAACCAGTTTTCAGAGCAGACCAGGGGCATTTGAAGCCTCAATGTAATTTCATTTACACAAGCAAAACTATCCTAGTCATAATGTTCTACAAAAAGATTAAAATAAAGATCAGAGAAACTTTAACAGAGCATCCAACAGATCAGGAACTATACATATGTGAATTTACTAATAAAAACATTGTAAAGTGCAGCAACTTGAATAAGCTGGTAGGGTCAAAGAAATACCCCATTTAGGACTCAAACAGAAGTCATATATTCTTTACAAGAAAATGACCATTAAAATATATGTGATCCTCTTTAAAATTAACAGACAAAGGTGTAGTTGTGAGCAAAACATTCCATTTGTACAACAGAAGACCAGGAGAAAGTACATTGCACTAACCAAAAGAGGTTTTATGTTTAC
The DNA here is from genome assembly GCF_009389715.1 of Phoenix dactylifera. NCBI lineage: Eukaryota > Viridiplantae > Streptophyta > Magnoliopsida > Arecales > Arecaceae > Phoenix > Phoenix dactylifera. Next base: position 8,953,512 of record NC_052408.1, on the reverse strand, counting down.
ATCGAAGCAAGAAAGATACTTGATTGTTGGCAAGAAATTTGAAAATTTAAAGATGTACGAATCCCACTAGCAAAAGTATTCAATGCTCCAGATGCCTTTTTCCATGTGTGCACTTTCTTCTTTGGCCTGTGTTTCAATTAATTACCTTCAGTAAGAAAGTTGCTGCAGTGGTAGACTTCTTTATCATGAAACTGAATTTGGTTTTCAGAAATCTTCGTAATTCTTTGTAGTTACATGATAAGCATTGTCTGAAAGATTTTCATGCGGAAAGTGACCCTTGGTGCAATCAGGTAAGCACATCACAGAGTAGGCATAATGCTAGTATGGTGAATGAAGTGTGCAATTTGAAATTGGAAAGACTTGTATTGTCTTCCTTCAATTTTCTTACAAAATCTAAAGAAGCAGCAACATACTCAACTAAAGATGTCATGCGATGCATGCCTAAGATAATCTTATGAGAATTCTTGGTTATGTTAATAGAAGGAAAACACTAAAGTGTAAAGGAACGATAAGCAGCTGGGACTGTTGGAACAGCAACAGGACAAGGATTAGTCACTGGCCAACAATAAGTACATACAAATAATTCGGTCCTAGAAGCTCTTCATTAGGATCTAAAAGAATCATAGGAGCTACTTTGTAGGAGCCAAAAAAGAAAAGCTAAAGCACATCATATTAATTGACTACTGTTACAGCAAAATGTAAAATTTCATATGATGGAAAATCTTTGAAATTTACAAAAGTTTTAGGAACTCTAAAAAGAAAAGCCAAAGCACATCATATTAATTGACTACTGTTACAGCAAAATGTAAAATTTCACATGATGGAAAATCTTTGAAATTTACAAAAGTTTTAGGAACTGTAAAAAGAATGACGAAATGTTTCTTTTCTTATTTCCTTCTGTGTAAGGGATTGGGATTGTATTGACCAAGGAACCTTTTAGAGACCAATGGTTAGTATGCCATACCTTTTTCTTTAACTTTAACAGCTGTTTTTATCTTTTCACAGTCTCTTCTTTCTGATCCTTGTTAATTCGGCATCCTATTTTATCTTAATAACACTTTTGCATTCAATCTGTAATAGATCTGCTTCTAGAACTTAATGTTGATCATGTTTCCACCTCTAAATCTCTCTCCATCAGTCCTCATGCTCTGGCACACATTCGTATGTTACCTGCTAGCTTGCTTTTCCATATCCCCTAAGACCCCTTAAAACCTAATTTATACTAGATTCTTCCAAATTTCTGAAAATTAGGTTCTAACTGTTTTAACAGCAATTCCCGCAACTACCTACACATCTTAAATGCAAATTCCTAAACTGTAACCCCAACCTTGGAATCAACAATTATTGGGATCCAAAAGTCATGTGTTCATTGACTTTAGTAGCCATCATATATCCATTATCCATTATTGATTTGACTAGTTATATGTTGTGGTGCATAATGTAGGCAGTTAGAAAACAATATATGCAGAAAACAAGTGTGGCCAAAGTGAGAATATATTGAGATGGATGGATGGTAATATCATGAAAGATAAAATAAGAAATGAGGTCCTTAGTTAAAAAAAAATGGAGATAACATCAATAGAGGGCAAATTGAGAGATTAACAACTTAGATGGTTTAGACATGTATGAAATAGATCAAGATATGCACTAGTACAAAAGAGTGATTTCATACATGCAGAAGGAATGAGAAAGATAGAGATAAACCGAAAATTGCATGGGTGAAGTTGCAAGAAAGGATTTGATACCTCAACATCTTTCAGAAAGTATGACCCCAAACCAAGTAAAATAGAGAAAATGGATTTATGTAGCTGGCCCCAACTAGTTCGAGATTAAGGCTTAGTTGAGTTGAGATGAATTTATATAGCCTAAAAAAGTAAAACTATTTCATAAAGTAGCTAGTCATGTTTCATTGAGCCTCAAAAATGTTCAATGTTGCACGATCCACAAGCCATGTCTTTGGGACAAAAATGAAACAAAAGTGAGTGTGCATGGCGCCACTTAATAAAGCCCAAGTTTCCCACCTTGTTCACCTATGAACATCTAAAAATTCGGCTCATAGTGTTGTAGCTTGATAACCCCCCCCCCCCCAAAAAAAAAAAAAAACCAAAAAAAAGAAGAAAAAAAATCCCTAGCCTTAACATTCAAAATACTACTCATTGATGGTCTACCTCTTCATAAGAAAAGCATGCAACTTGGTCAGACAAGAAAAGCATGTAACTTGGTCGATCCTTATTTGAATGCAAAGAGAAGAAAAGTTGGGTCTATATAACTCTGTAGATTGAAAGTAGGAATTCAAGCTGTTAGGGAAAATAGTAATAGTTGCATGAATAAGTACGCAGAAACATGCAACTCAAGACATGTGTCAAACAGTTGAATGTCAACATGACTTATCGCTTCTTTCCTATCCATTGTTATTTGCACTATGTATCAAATAAAAGAATATGACTGCAATTATCCATATACTCCAAGACATGAATACTTAATGCAAATTGCAGCATTTTAAGCAAGCCTAAGCTAGGGCTTGGAAGTTGAAGGACTTACACGCAAGGCAGTTCACAGAAAATGTATCTCAAAGAAAATAAAATATCAAACAAAACTTTAATTAAAGAAATATTGAATTTTTCATACCTCATCAAAAAGAACTCTATATGCATTTAAATCATGATAAATTTTCCGATTTTCAGTATTACAATGATCAAGTGCTTGTGCAATGTAGTATGCAACTCTAACTCGCATATCCCATGGTAGTGGCTGCTTATCCCCTAAAAAGAAGAGAAAAAAAGCATCAATAAACCATGAAAATATAATAGTTTGCTAATAGCAATAACTGAAAATTATTCAACTAAATTATGCTAAAAAAATAAATTAATGAGCAACACTCTTTCAGGGAGCAGTTCCAGTCTGTTTGCATGTATATAGAGTATAGAGTATAGAGTATAGACCATCTCACATGATTATCCCTCATTACAGCCTATACTAATGCCATCATCAACCTTCCTCTAATTTACCAGTTTCCAACTGAAAAGAACTAGTTTACCAAACTTCTACCAACCCAAACCTCATCTCCACTATGTTGATCTTATGTCCATAACAATTGCTTAATATTCTTATTTGTATGACAAAGTTGGTGTTGTGTTTCCCTTATAGAACATAAACCCTATTCTACTAGTTACACCAAATATCTACCTCATCATGCTCATCTCAACCATACTCATCCCCTGGGACTTACCCATTACATTGCTCAATATTTTTACTGATACAACAAAGTCAAGCTTGCATTGCCCTTCCGAAAGAATCCCATAAAACCAAATGGTTTGCGTTGATTGTCTTACACTTCAAAGGTGCATTTCAACTTCATCTTTTACTCCAATCCTACCTAAGAGATCCTCAATATTCATTTTTCTTTATGATAGTTCCCCAGATAGTGAAAGCAATTTCTTTGAGAAATCTTTTGTTCCTCACTTCTAACTACATTGATAATCCTCCTAATTTCCAACTAAAATTGCAAACCATGTACCTCTTTCACACAGCTCCTTTGGCAGTTACTTCCACACTTCCAATTGAGTGCCTGTTTCTTCCTTCCCTATCCTTATCAACAGGCAATTGTATATACTATAAAATGACAAGTGATGTGTGCAGTCATGGGGTTGCATGAGTGTGGCTGAACATGCTGACATAGCCACCCCAGGGGCAGCCGCCTGCGATTAGCAGGCCATCCCATTCACACAGGGTCAAGCCCACATGTAAAGGCCCAACGTAAAACCTCATCTGCAGGCATGTCTTTTTCCTAATAAAATTCAGGTAGAAATCCTGTCTTGTATGGTAATAGTCAATGTATTTTAAAATGAGTAAATAGGGAGAAGCTTAAAACTTAACTACTAGTGAAAGCGAACTGCCACCAAGAAATATTCAATCTAGCAGTTACATGTTTACTTATCATTGCTTCACGAAGATGATTTGATGAACGGTATTAAATTTATTGAACTTACATTTCTTTCATAACACCTGCCAGATGTGTCTTATAGGAAATCTATCAAAAACTTCTTAAAAATTCCATGTTTATGTCCTTCCTCTTTGCTTAAATTTTACATTTCATTCCTACAGAGGAAAAATGGCCAATGGTTAAACATCTTGGAGTCAAGCCAAATTATTCCTCTTAATATTTATTTTATGTTATTCCACTTCACGGCCTCTTCGTGGCTGCATGCTATGACACTCAAGTGAAGCCGCAATGATTTGCAAGACCATGTATACCTACTTTCCTTTTACTATGTATAGCCTTCCATTTCATCATCAAATCATTGCTTCCATCACTTCTATTTATGGATCTCTTCTACTTCAACAAAGCTACCAATGTCGTCACACATTGTCTATTGCAAGGTATTGCAAGACTTGGTCCCATCTACCTATGATCTCATTTTTCCAAGAAAGTACAAACCCATCTTCCTGCTTTATCTTTGACCAAAAAGGCCCCAAATGGTAAGGAAAAAGTTTACCCATAAAAACAGTTCAAAGTAAAAACAAGAAAGAGGAAAGCCGAATGCTATTCAAAAGAAAGCTATGGCACCATACAGTGGAAAAGATGCTTGGAGAGTGTATCATTTGGCATGAACTCCGCCACGAGAAGCCGCTCATCTCCCTCGGCACAGCATCCAATCAGGTTCACCAGCCTCTTGTGCCTCACCTTCCCAACCCCGGCCGCCTCCGCCTAAGAGAAAAACCCAAAAAGACATTAAAAAAAAAGCCCGCAATAAAATCCAGAAAACAGAAGCAAACACAAAGGAAAGAAGATATAGAGCTTGAGATCGGACCACGAACTGCTGGGCATCGGGCCAGGACTGCTTGGAGAAGCGCTTGACTGCGACGAGGCGGCCGCCGTCGAGCTTTCCACGGTAAACGACGTTGGGAGCCTTCTCGCCGCTCTCCGAGACGATCATCTCGGGGCTGAAGCCCTTGGTCGCCGCCCGGAGGTCCGCCAGCCCGTACTCCTTGAACGCCGGCACCTCATCCTGCAAGCCCCCGTCCCCATTCGCTTCCGATTGCCGAAAACCCCACAAAAATCAGCAAAATAATCCCAAAAAAAAGAGAGAAAAAAGAGGGAAGGGACGGAGGAGGGTACGTAGATCTGGCTTGTCAACCCCGATGGAGTCGCTGTCGGGGGAGTGGACGTTGGAGGTCTTGGAGTGGAGGCAGCCCATCGCGGCCGAAACCCTAGAATCCCATCCGCTTCACAGCGGCGGCGGCGGCGGTGGCGGCGGTGGGCGGAGGAAACGAGAGCAAACGCAGTGGAGAAGACTGAGAGTGTGAGTGTGTCCAATAAGAGAGAGAAAGAGAGAGAAAGCGCGAGAGCGAGAGAGAGCTGACGCTAATGAGGCGGGGCTGTGTCCGTACGGACACAAAAAGAAGACGAGATGCCAGAGTAAGTGGTTTCATATCTGCAGATACGCTGCATAAATCTTTTTATGCGTACAGCCATTTTTAACAAAATGGCTTCAATAATGTCAGAACGGCCACCGACACTTAGTTTCTAAAAGAATTTATTTAGGTTTTAATTTCATAAATATACTTTCTTTTATAATTACAAATATAATCTATTTTGGCTAGTGCATGAATTTTTTTTATTTTTTTTACCTTCTTAAATTCTCTAGAATTGAACTAAATTACAATAATGAAAAACAAAAATGTATTAAAGCAAACTAAGCAATGCCTCCCCGGAGTTTACTTCATAATAGTTCATATATCAAAATCAATAGTTGTTATTGAGTTTTAGATGTTAAATTTTATTTTAAATTTTAAGTAATTGTAATAGCTTAGGAAATAGATGTTTTAATATATGAATTATAATATAATTTAATTAGTAAAGGTATGTGAAATGTACATGATTTATTCATGAGAGAAGTATATTCACAAGCATATTTTGTCTAAAAGTTTTTGTATTTTTTTTTCATCCTTATGCTTACTTTAGATTGGATAGGAGGAAGTTATTCGTTAAAAGAATGATAAATAGAGAAAGAAACACAATGCATGATTTTATATCAAGGATCTGGTCCTATTTTTATTTTTATTTTTATTGATACAAAGGAGGGCATGATACTAATTAAATGAATATAATGACAAGAGAGGTTGATAACTACCATTCAAAGGAAGAAAAAAAAACTGTTGTATAATTAATAGTGATTAAAACCAGAAGAGAAGAATTGTTATCAAAGGAATTGGCATAATGGGATCATTTTTTACTTGTCCGCTGCCCTTCGCTTCCCAAATGGGTGAAACGGAGGGCGGATCTGACAGTCGCATAGAAATTTGTATGCAGTGGGTGAGGAGTTTGGGAATCCTAGGAGGAGGAACGTCACATGATGAGGGGATGATGGAACACGTGAAGGGGGAGGGGGAAGGCTGCTTCGTGAAAAGTGCGCTTTTAATGGCTGCCCACAGCTTTTGGAAAGCCCCCTCCCCTTCTCTTCAAAAAAAAAAAAAAAAAAAAAAAATATAGGGTTTGATATCTTTGCACATTGACTCTTAGGGCTCGTTTGGTTCGCGGAAAGTATTTTCCCTTCTAGGAATATGATTTTTGGGAATTAGATTCCTAAGAAAAAAATACCTAGGAAAAGTGAATACACCAAGCACCGGCCACGGTGGTAGCACAGTAATACCATGATCTTATTTTTAATCAAATAGTTCTGAATTTGAAATGTACGGACGTCGATTAAATTATAAACATCGGATACCCTTTGCTCGGATACGAGGTCTGGAAGGGCGTATTGGTCTGCTGGTAACCTCGGTGGTGCCGGATGTGACGTACTCACACAGAGAGTTCGTGCCGGAGCCCAGAGGGATAACCGAGCCGGGTCCATGGATGAGGAGGATATGAGTAAAATCGGTTGGGGTGCCCAACATACAGTCATTTCTACCCGCATCGAACATTTTTCTGGTGGGATGGGGGCCCAGTGAGGTCTGCTACGCAGGGGTGGGCTTGTTTCTTTCTCCCCCTTTCCCATTTGCTTTAGCAATATATATATATATATATATATATATATATATATATATATATATATATATATATATAAAGCACTGTTGCCAATATTTTCACAAATAACTTGTCCAGGTCTATGATCATCTGATTAGAGTTGGGTAAGGGCAGGTTGGCATGATCATCATATGGTTCGGGTTAGGTCAAGTCAGGTTGGCATGATGGTCATCTGGTTTGAGTTGGGTTAGGTCAGGATGGCATGATTCTTAACTAGGTTCATCTCGAATAAGTATGCGTATAGCTTTTTTTTTTGGCAAGAGCAAACTTTGCAGACTAGTTTAGATTGACACTACTAGACTTGTGTTAGATAAATAATCTAGTTGGGTTTAGAACTAAGAATAGACCGTGGATGATAATTCGATGTATTTTGGCCATACTAGGCCCAAGTATAGGGCATGTTGAAGCTAGATGTGTTATGCGCATGCTCGATAAGCAGCTACACTTTTTATATGGTCATTCTATCCATTGTTAATTATTGTAATGTAATTGGATTATAGGATTGTGACAGTATCTACAAATCCTTACATAGATAAGACTTACTATCTTAGATCTTACTTTCCTTGATGGGTAGCCAAACATGGCCTGTGGGTGCACTTGGTTTGCGTGCGGAATCGGATTCGGAAATGGAATTGGAAGGATTGGAATATGAATCAAAATGACTATATTTCCAAATCCATTTGGTTCGTGACTAGAATCCAAAACAAAATTGAAATGAAATTTGAGTACTAGAAGAAAGTTGGGATTGGATTTTGAGGAATTAAGGCATTCTTATTCTCCTTGGAAATCGGAATCAGAATGGAACTTTCTCTAACTAAACGTTTAGACTGGGACTTACTTATTCTCATTTTTATTTCACAGTCCAACTCTTGTCAACCAAATGTATCCTAAAATTCTAATTTATTGTCAAGATTTGGGTTGAAAAACTAGAGAATTGTAAACAAAAATATTGCTAAAACTTTTAACACATAATAATGAGGATATTATCATATTAGCTCATATACTAAAATTGATGCGAGCGATTATTTTACATATTCATCTTAGCATGTATTGACGAAAGACTTGCTAAGAAAAATATAACAAGCTAATAAAATAAATCCTTGCCAACTTATACCACTCTGGATAACAGATGACATGATTTTTCATACATTCCAAATAGATGTGTGACTACCATCAACAAATCAAGGATGTGTGGTAGTACATCAATGATGTGCAATTTTCATTGATGGGGTTTGTTTACACCACATCCCAACTTATACCGGAGACCGAAAGGCCAATTAGATATATAGTGGTCGCATAGCAGTGCTAGAAACTAGATGATAATAATAAGAGGACTCCACCCTCCGTGATGAGAGTAGGCTAACCGTCAAGGTATGATATAACAGGATGAGCATAGAGACCATTAACTAGAATCATATCGAATAGAACTATTTCTATCATACCCCAAATAAGGACATGAAGATTGGCTAAGATGATGCCATATGGCCAAACTTGAGAAACATCAAGTGATGGTAAAAGATAAGAAAATGACCAAGCATGTAGACCAATCAATTGAGGTATAAGTTAAGTTCCAAAGATAAGTTGTGAAATGTAGGCTGAATGTGAATATAATCTATATGGGAGGCTAAGTGTTAAATGGGAGGGCAATTATATTCTATGTCATTAACATGATATAAGATAAAGAATTGAGAGCGATACTAGAGATGGTTACCAAAAAAAAACTAAAACATCGAAAGACGAGACTAATGATTTAGTATACTAAAATTGCCTGCAGCAACCATCAAGACGAAATGGTTGAAGTGGTAGAAACCGGCAACTACAAGTGTGAATACTAGAGGAAGACAACTGTCCAACAATTAAAAGAAGATGCATAAATACTAAGTTGTAAATTTGAAAAGAGAGTGTTTACCGATCAATAATCGGTATTTTCTGTTTTATCTTTCATCTATCTTTGGCTATCTTTATTTATGCTCTTGTTTTCTCCTAGAGGAAAATGGAAGGGACCATGATATCATTACCGGGGAGGTTCAGAGCCTCCACTCAGGGGTCAACTTGGATCTAAAAAAAGAAAGTCAAGGCTTTGATCTAAGATCCCTGGGTTTGGCTTAAAGAGAGAAAGAGGAAGAAGAAAGAGAGTTTCAGTCTACATTTTGATCTAATCCTGATCATGATCCCGGTCTGGATGGTTCGGGTCGACCATTAGGGTAAAGATCTAGATCTAATCAGATTGTTGGCTTGATCTAAAAAGATATGATCGCAACAGGAGATTTTATATATATATATATATATATATAATAATAATAATAATAATAATAATAAATGAGGAAAAATAGAGAGAAATAGGAAGAAATTAGAAGATGATGATGATGATGAAACGAAGAAAAGGAAGAGAGAAATGAGGAGAGAAGAGGTCGGAACTCGGTGGGCAGTCGATGGCCTGGCGGTAAATTGGCCAGCAGCTCGCGGTGGCGCAGCCTAAGGCACAGTGGCGTGAATTGTGGTGCAGTGGCACAACCAGAGACAAAGTGCCATAGTAGTTCAGCCATGCAAAAAGAAACAGAGGAAGAGGAAAAGAGGCAGAGGCCCTACCTGCCTTAGGTGGCAGTTTCTTTGGCCAAGGAGGAAGCAAGAGGAGGACTCACCGGGGTGTGGCGAAGGAAGAGGATCTCATGACAATGGCATCTTCGAACAGAAAGAGATGGATCTCAGAAAGCAGGGCAACCAAAAATCTAGAGAGAAAGAAGAGAATTCGAGGGTGGTGAAGCTCAATTGTGGCGGCACGTCGGTTGCCGGAGGTGAGGAAGAAGAAGGGAGGGAGCTCAGTGGTGATAAATCGTCGGAAAAGAGAGATTTAAAGATTTTTGGATGGAGGATAAGCTTGGTGTCATTGCACTTGCCCACGATCCTGGTGGCGGTTGTCTGTGACCCAACGACTGACAACCATTCGAACGACCGTGAAGTCGTAACCGATGACTCCGCAGACTTATCCTCTCAACGGCCGGCAGATCAGGTAGGAAAACGTGGTTCCTCTATTCCGATCCCTTTTTCTTTTTTGAATTTTCAAATTAAAGTTGGTAGGTGCTACTGACTTCAATTCCGGATGTTGCTGACTTCAATTCCGGATGGGCCCTTATGGGCCTGTTCTCACAATTACTACTTTCTTTCTCAAGAAGGCAGCATCAAGTCCTCAAAGGTCAAGGTAGCGCAACTTTCTATATTTATCATTTCTTTTTTGAACACCAATGGTATGCTTGTGTATCTATCCAACCTAGCCATTGGTTGTTTAATGAGGTCACACTCTCATTAAATTTGCAAATTTTTGATATACTCAGTCTATTTATCATATAGTTATATAAATATATGGGCACCCGACATGGAGAATCAAAGTGAAAATGTCAAGTACGCGCCTATAATGATTAAGTATCGATATCAAAGGGAGAAGCAAAGTCTAACTTAAACCTAGAAGATTCATTAGAGGTGTGACCACAGAAGATTTGAAATATAATATGTTTTAAATGAAAGAGTAGCATGACAAGTATGCATCTACAATTGTTAATTGGGGTAGGTAGCATGTATAATATATGTGATTTGATAAGGATAAACAAACATATCCTTGACATCTTTATTCAGGAGATATTACAACGGCTACAATGATGGTGTGGATTATGGAGATACCTAGATTTTAAGCTTCATAATCTAAATTAGATATACTAGTATTTAACACATACGACATATGTGCCGAATAAGAAGGTATGCAAAAGTTAAAAAAAACCTTGATGAAGTTGAACTTGGTGATAATAGTTTATTTACATTCTCAAGGGATTGCACATGCACTCATATATAATTTGTTTCTCCTATAGAGACAAATACAAACATCGTCACATGCACACGCACTCATACACATGCATATAAATAGATACCCACATCCATAGATTGGAGATATATATAGGCTGATGGAGATTAATCATATGGTGGTGTCATTTGTATGATTTTGGATTGCCAATCAATTGACGAGCTCTTTTTTTAAAGAGAGAGGAGACAAAACAGTGGTCTCTTCTATCCCCCTCCTTCAATTAGATTGAGGCCTGCAAATTAAGAGGTTAAGTTGAGACCATGGACTTGGTTTTGGTGCGACCTTGTCCAGATCCAATAATGCAATCCTCTCAAAGTTTAGGCCCAGGCCAATCCGGTTGCTAATCGGATCGAGACACTTTTGGGCCGGTGAAAATAAAAATACCTATCGGGTTAACGTGCTAAGGGTGCGTCCAGTTACGACCAATATGTTTAGGTCCAAGTCAGAGTTATTAATCAAAATTGTTTCTTGATGTGGAGTACATCAACAACATGTGCTGGGATTGGAACTGTTCGAGTATTTCACAAGGATGTAGGCATAGGGTTGCAAATGGGTTGGTTTTGCTCGAAGTCGGGCATCACTGGAACCGACCTGAGTTGGATTTGGTTCTAAGGTTTAGAACAACCATGGTCTCGTGTATGTAGATTGGGTTACATCTACTTTGGGATTGCAACTTAATTTTAGAGCTCGTTTGGTTCACGGAAAAAGAATGCAGAAAAATATGGTGAACGAAAAAGTAAAAAGATACCCCTTGTTTGGTTGGAGTTTTCAAAGAAGAGAGACGGAAAAGTTGTATTCTCGTGGGAATATGATTTTTAGGTTTCACGGGAAAGTCTTTCCCATGAGAAAGACGGAAAAATTACTTTTTCGTGAGTCGGAAATCAAAATATTTCTTATTTTTTTCCAAAAAGACCCTTCAGCTATCCTTATTTGATCCAAAGCATTAAAGACCTAATTTTTATTAAGGATATAATAGGAATTACACATAACTTTTTCAGAAAAGTGGATGGTCGACCAAACATAAGCACTCTTAAAATCTATTACTTTTCTATAGTCAACCAAAAATGTCAAAAGTACTTTTTGAGGCATTCTTTTTCCAGGAATCTGCTCTTTAGCAATTATATTCTTATAAGAAAAAATGCTTCTTGTGAACCAAACGAGCCCTTAAAGGTAGATCCGTATTTTTTTAAATATTTTTTTTAGAGATCAAAGTAAGTCCATTTGGATTTTGATGGAGTTAGCGCCTAATTTTGTGAGATCCATACTCCATACCAAGCCCATATGGAAATTAATCCTTAATTTGCGACCCATAGGTATACTGGGTCCAAGTGAGGTCAGACACATGGTAATATCAGATCTTGTTGTGTGTATTGGCCTCATCCCCTTCCCCTTGATGGTTGCACCTTTCATGAGTCCCTCGTCGACCTAGTTTAATGGACTATTGTGTATCCAAACCAGTCAAAACTTGATTTTGTCCCAACCTAAACCTAAATTTCGAACCTATCGACTATCTTTGATTTTCAAACCCATTCCTATCTCCGAAAGATTCGAGCTTGGGTCTACAAATGGAGTCAATTAGCCCGCCGCCCCGGTACATCGAATTGGCTTGAGCTTAGATAGGTACTAATATTAGTTCAATGACCCCTAAACAACCTGCTAGCTCCAGGTCCAGTAATATCTTGATGCAACCTACCCAAAATAATGACGGGGCTAAGCTTGATGTTGTCCTTGTACCCTGAGGAGCTACAAGTATACCGTATGAATCAATTACCGAACACCTACAGTTGTAGCTTATGAATCAGGTAACAAGAATATGGTTGCAGTTCAACAAATATCAGTCATGAAAAACAAGCCAAATAATGTTCTGTAGAAGGCCCTATCCCATGTACAGGGTATAGTCAAACTTCATCAAATATTCCAAGGCCAAGGGAAGAAATTGGAACAAAAGAGCATTGGCTTCTCAGTTTCTCACCGCCAAACTCCTCTTAATTTCCTCTCGCTGCAAAAGACTTAATATTTTCCAGCGCTTTTTAGAGTCCTTTCTGACGCTTTTAAGCGTCGGTATTTTTTCTGGCACCGACGCTTCCAAAAGCATGGCGAAAGCATCGGGCAGATGGGGGTGGGAGTTTTCTTTTTCGATGCTTTTAGAAAGCGTCGGTATAAACTGGCTCTATACCGATGCTGTTAAGTGTTGTATCATTTAGAGTTGACTAACGCTTAAAAGTATCGAGCAATATAGGCCGACGCTTCCTTAGATCGGCTTGCTTTGGACTCTACTGACGCTAATTAGTTGCATCGGCTCAAGCTAAGGCTTTTGCCAATGCTTTAAAGCATCGACGCCGGCCGTGCCGTGCCATGCCAGTTTACTTATTGCTGACGCTTTAATGTTGTTTCTCACCACCAAACTCCTCTTAATTTTCTCGATCTGTCAAGTCACCGAGGGAAAAGAACGACAGAAGTTCTCTAAATCAAGAATACCAAAAGAAATTCATAACATCCGTCGACTCTTGGGTGAGTGCATCTCCCATCGGACCACTCATACCTATAGAAAGGCGAATAGTGCAGCTGATTGTGTGGACATCCTTCGCGGCTCAGCATTTTAGGAGTTTTATTCAGAACAACCACTCCTTGGTTCCGGCCGGCGTCCCTATATTCTCTATCTTCTTTGATTTTATGGGCTGCACCCACACCTGTTATGTGTGAATTGCCGTTACACCAAAAAAAAAAAAAAAAAAACATGACATGCATCCCTGTGGACAGCTCTTTTGCCACCTTTTTAAGCATTGCAGTCGCTTGCAACAGACCCACAAAGGCAAAAGCCTTCCACCCATTCCCCCTCCCCCACCAAAACTGCTACTGCATGTACTGTAGCCATCTCATTTTGTGCCTCCTTTCACCAACATCTGCATGCAGCTCATCCAACCATTCCAAATTGAAACTGATCGGTCAAAAAGATAGTTGGAAGGATGCAAAAGGGAGCAACAAATATGAATATACCAATCCATGAATCCATCATTTGATACGTAGATCGTGGGGCGAAGAGAATGCTTGCACTGGCATTAACAATTCTGCAACCAAAAGCTGCCCACTGATAGAAATTAAAATAGTCTTCTTCATGATGGAGACATCACTTAAACCAGACGGAACAAAGAACCTGGACTCAATTTAGGCATGCCATGGCCAGTGAAAGTTGCGCCAAAGACTCAAAAAGCAAGAAAGAACATGATTCCAAAGGAAGTGCTCGATCACGATAGGTTGCGCATGCATTGGTCTGGCTTAATTTATCTCATGAAGATGGTTGGACTATGCCCATGATGAAGACAAAGCCTGATCTTCTTCACTACTTTATCAAAGTTAGGCAGCAATTAATTAAGCCTGTGGTCTCATTAGTTGCCTCAAATAGGTGACTTAATCAAATCAAAGACCGATACGTCTCGATATTTTAAGGAATGAACGGCCTTAAAACAATTAAGTTTTGATGACAAGCACTTCATCATCCTAAGTTTTACTAGGCATCGGTGCCTAACGACATCATCAAGGGTTAGGTGTTGAATCTAAACGCATTCACCGCAAACCACAAATTCAGATCACCATGATCGATCGCAGTCCAATAAACTATTCAGAGTTTCTATGGAACAGCTGTGGCCTGAGAGGATGACCATACTGTCATATAGCCGTACATCAGATTCCAAACCTTCAGTCCTCTAAGTTGGAGAAAATAAAAGAACACTCAAGTAAGATGTGATCCGCATGGCTTTGAGAAATGAGAGGAAATTCAACCACCATGCATTAGAGTTCTGCGCTGTAAAGATCGAAATCACAGTTTTTAATCTGAAAACAATATTAAAACATGCTCTCCAAAGAAAATATAAAATATATAAATAAATCTATTCCATCCTATCAACTTAAGTTTTTGGAACAAGTATGCGTTCGAAGGAAAGTCCGTGATTTCAACAGAAAACAACACTAAAACATGCCCTCCATAGAGGTCAAATTAAGCAGGGCTATAAAGCTTGCGGTGAGTGATGATGATTTGGTGCAGTTGTCCAACAGTCACACTTGGTGAAAGAGGGACCTGACTCATGCAGTAAGTGCATCAGGACATGAACCATCAGGAAATCCAATCAACCTAAATTATATTTTCGACCGTCCAAATTGACTAGCACAAGTTGGTGGCATCTGATGTTGTGAAGCTGACATCTCCATCTTAGGAGTGGAATCCAACACCAGGGGAGCCATGCATCGATCGCTTTCACGCGTGATCGTAAGGTTCTCAGCGACAAGCTTGCAATATTTTGGAAGGATATATGATCTCCTTGTCCACTTATAATATTTAGGTATATATGCGCACTAGATTTGAAATCGACGACAAGGACTTCTACTGTTGATAAGTCCTACTACAAATTGAATACGAGCACTTGCTTCCCAACTATTGACCGGTCGACAGTCGTGGCCTCCTTGACAAGAGCGTGAGAACAGAGAAATCTCACCTAGAAATGAGCTGCTTTCAGTCCTTTTAGAAGGTGGCCAGAAGACAAACAGTCAAAGGTCTAGCTGGATCCCATCGTAAGCAAGATGACATGACTTGCCACAGCTAACACGTGAACCGAAAGGGACGTTTGAATTGTCAAGCGGCCATGAAAATGTTCTCGAAACAAAATATACACAAAGTGTTAAGGTTGCATAGAAGATTTCCAACAGATAAAAATATCTGTCAGACCGCTGTGACAATAATGGTACTCATGGAATGAAATGGTCTTTTTGAAGATCATCAACTTAATATCTAATTTTTTTGATTCATGCCGACTTATATCAGCATATAGAGCTTATATAGTTACACATTATTTATAAGATTATTCAGCTTGTCAAATAGTTTATGAGATTCTTTTGTATTTTTTTTTTCTACAAATCTTTTATTAATAAAGGCCGGGTGGCTTTGCCTCCCTTTTCATAAAAAAAATATATATTTTTATTTTTATGTTGCGGGAGTGAAGCCATCAACTTCATATCTTTCTTTCATGAGTAGTATTCATATGCTTGTTTGAATTACTCATGCAGTGCTATCTGACATTCGTACATAATTCCATGTATTTATCATAGTGTCGGGCTGGACGAAAAAAACACCCTTGACTTAACGTCGAATTTTAGATAATTGGACATGTTTGTCGTCAATCTAAGATTAGAGTGCTTGAAAAGCTAGGAGTGTTTGCGTGTAGATAACAACTGCTTTGCTTTGAAAACATTGTTAAATATTAATTGAATTGAAGACTTCCATTCCAATCCAGTTCTAACCAAAACAAATCTCTCCAGTCTTTCCATTGGATATGGTAATATGATGGCTGATTTGCTTAATAGCTCTAAGTATTGCAAAGTTTGCAGCAAAAATACCAGAGGAAATATCTAACAAGGCAGGGAGGGGTAGCATTAATTGCTTCCTCTTGGGAGGAGTTGGTTAATTGATGGCTTACAATTTCTATTGCTTCGGTCTTTTGCTTGGGAACAATAATTTTTTTTTGGGTGGGCTTAGTTCTTTGAGCACAACAATCTCTCAACTGTGGAAGTCTGTAATACTACAAAAAGGGAATTCTGAACTTGAATAAGACGGTGAGGAAAGAAAGGTGTGGTAATGAGAGATATAAGAATATAAGATCCTCCAATTAATCCCATGTCATTTTTTCATATGATTTTCTCCACACAAGCACAAAATGCGACATACAAATGCACAAAGATTACTCAATTTCCGATCATCGACACATCCAGATTTAGAAATTGATGGCTACCTTTAATCAATACACTGTCAAGACTGGCTACTTTAGACCAAGGCAGGAGTCTATTTGCTGCTGCTTTTTGTTTTTTTTTTTAATAGTAATTTATATAGCTCTAATGTGTGCACATTTGGATGTTCTGGAGGTGCTCTAGCTGGGAATATGAGCACCTGTGCAACCAAAAATGTTGGCCGAGAAAAGATTATTATAGGCTTACCTGCATTTACGCATGCAACCCTGCTTGCCCTTAGTACTGATATTGGTAGTAGGTCGCAGTCACGTACATCACCCACGAGTCGTGGTAGAAATCTCATCAGGAGACCACATATAAATCGCGAAACAAGTCTAATCCTTTAATACAACAAGGAATAGAGGACAATGATAAGAAATGTGACCAAAATTTCAAGTGTTTGGTTGGATATACACGTCGTTTGAAAAAGACTGAATTGTGACAAGTATACGGACTTAAAAGATAAGGATGAACAGCGACAAAAGATCAGTTGCTGTTTTATGAAGCGATTACTTGTGGCAAGCGGAAAGATAAGTATGGCTTTCGATAGCTAATACGAGTTGGGATTACCATCAACGTCAAAAGGGACAAAGCAAACAAAACTTGCTATAAGCTACTTAAAACGAGCTAGAAGCTTTTGTCCATGCACACATTTGGGCTACCTTTGGGCATAAAATTCATATATACTTAAAACAAGATTCTCGAAGTGCCGCCTTTTATTGGCTTTATTTCGTGCTCGACATATTTTCACTTATGACACCTCTGAAACACTTCCTTCGAACAACACAAATACTGTTCATATGTAACAATAATCAGATATGATTCATTGTGGGTCATTACCTAACTCCACCAAGCTAATAATAAGCTTATATTTATAACTGACATCATGTCATACTATCATCTATTCGAGACAATTCACCTCATCTATCTTCTTAAGACTCTCAAACAGTTGTTAGGTCGGCCGCTCACATCGAGCGGATCTAGACTCTTCGATCAACTAGTGCACTTGATCTCTTGAAACAACACCACTGAGAAAGCATGCAGTCATATATACTATTTAGAGACTATCCTTATTCATTAAACCGACATCCTACTCTTTCATTGTGACGCCCCAAATCCGAAGTATGACATGACCGTGCTACCATAGGGTATTGCCCATAATAATACCAAGACCGCAATAAAAACTTTTACATAAAAATTTCTAGAATAATAAATTTAGCCAAATTTCATTTGCTAAACAAAGAGAGACGGGAACAGAGCATCTAAACCCAACATTTGAATATTCAAGACTACATAACCCAAAATTTATAGTAATAATAAATTTATTGATGGCTTGCAACTATGCTTCGAGCTTTATTGAGATCCGACGAGTGATAGCCGGAGGCAGTGGTAATAGTAGAGAGCAAGCAGTAGGAAGAGGGGCAACACCCCTAGCTACCTTGGTGGCAGCCCCCACGACCCGAGGGAGCATCGACGGAGGATGGGACTCACTGGCGAGGGACGCAAATGGCGACTCACGGTCAGCGTGGTGTTTTCCAGCGGAACCAGACGAGAGAAGGAGGAATGAGGAAGGAGGAGGGAGAAGAACAATGGGTGGAGGATCGGATGGAGTGGAATTAGGATTTTTATAATCCCTAGAGATAGAGGATAAGCTCGGACGAACGACGGCACCGATCGGTCGTTCGCTGTCCTAAAAGGCCGCTGACCGTTAGCACCAGCCATGGGAATTTTGCACCGTCGCATCTCAATGACGACCATTCAGGCTACTCGGGCAGAGGATTGCAATCCTCTATTTCGATTTTTCTTTTTTTTTTAAATTTTGAATTAAAGTTGGTTGTATTGCCGACTTTGGTTCAGCTCTGGTCTTATTGGCCTGATTCTTACATTCATTACCATTATATTTTAGCTGGTAGATGATGCCTTACTGCTAGTATCATAGCACAGATCAAGTGGGCAGGTACCAGTCCAAATCATGGTATATAATACAGATGGTAGCCAAATTTGGCTAACACCTTGGTACAAACTTAATAATGTATATTTATTGTGTTAACAGGACTGCAGGATCTTTTCCTTAAGGAAAATAATTTGGTGACCAGAAAGAAATATGTTTTACTCTTGTGCTGCGTGATCCAAGTTCTCTCAAGGGACAAAAGCTGCAGCCTTTTGGACCTAGGCATGCAACCATTTTGATTCTATTCAATTAGGTTTTCTCTTCTATCAGGCTATGGGGGCCATTAATGATAGTGACAACCCCTTCATTACATGGATCCAACTAGACTCTCTCTGTTTTCCCCTGCTATGCTTGTACCTTTTCCCTTTTTCCTACTCCACTCCTTTTGGTATTGATTTGGACATGTGGGCAAATTACCATTCATCAGCCTGCTAGTTCTCTATAATTTCAGCCATCCACAAGCCCTCTCCATTTTCTATAAATTCATACCCCTTCCTTCTCCCTCATCACCATTTCTCCCTTATTCTTCTTGTACTCTCTCTCATATCAATCAGTCCTTCAAATGGTAGCTTCAATGGCTAGCTCTGAGCATTCTAAAATGGTTAGTAGCTCTTCCACTTCAATTTCTAGTTTCTTTTCTGCGCATTGCTCGATTTTCCTAATTGCGACTCTTGTATTGCAAAGTGGCTGGAGTTTCTAGTTGGCTGATAAAAAAATGTCTATCAAATGCTAATTCATGCATCCAAGCTTCGATTCGAACATTAGATATGCTATGGTAGACAGCCTTCATCTAGCACTTGAGCATCTGCCACTCTACAAATGAAACAGAAAGAAATACATGCACATAAACTTTTGAGATGGTTTCACTGGCAAAGCATAACTTACTTGCAGTATCACCAATACAGTAAAATTCATCAAATGCCATAGCTTTTTATCATGGATGATTGTGAGCATGTTCCATGTCATGATTTGGAAATTGGATATTCCATGATGCATAGTGAGTACTGATCAGTATCCTAACTGTGCTAAAGTATTTGAGACTACAAACCTAAGCTTGATAGAGTTTAGAACACAGACAAACTAGAGGTGTGATAGTCTCACTTACAAAGTTGAGTTGGTGTTTGGAAACACTGCAGGAAAAGGAGACTACAGCAGGACAAGTTGGTGAGATGAAGGGTGGAGGTGCTTCCGGTTCCATGAATGGAGAAGAAGAATGCTGTGAGTACACTCTGGATGGATCAGTTGACATCAAAGGTAGACCAGCAATCAGAGGAAAAACTGGTGGATGGGTAGCTGGAGCTCTTTTATTAGGTAACTTTTTTCCTTTATACTTTTAAGTGGTAATTTCTGGAAATAACAATGAAAGAGCTGCTTCACCTACCTTTCTTTCTTTCTTGCATTCTTTCTTTTCTTCTTCTTCTTCTTCTTCTACCCTGATTCAAAGACCTGTTTCAACTTTCATCCTTGATCAGTTGCTGCTTCCTAGTATTCCTCTAGTATGCCTTGTTCTCTGGAGGTAAGGCTAGAAAACAGCAGAGCGATATTTTTCACTCCTAGTTTTCAACAATTCACTTCATTCCTCCAAAAGTTTGGGGGAAAAAAGTAGTAAACTTGTGGAGAAAAAGGAGTATGAAAACCAAAACCGGGAGATAAACTATCGTTCGCGTTTTTTTTTTTTTTTTTAAATTAATTTTTGAACTACATATATTATGGTCTTCTTTTCTGCTAGAGGAAAACGGAGGGGACCATGAATCATGATATCATTACCGGGGAAAAGACTGTGTCTGCCGCCCAACAACATGTTGTCGTGCTCGGCCACCTAATGTACGCCACGTGTCCGTACCGGTTCATGATGACAATCTGGGCCGTCCGACTTGCGGGACCCACCGTATGCTCTGCGTGTTTCTCGTGAGTCGTGAGGGTTGATATTTTGGTGTTAAATGAAACGAAGTTGGTGCATCAGATTGGATGGATGGGATGGTGGATGAAAACTTTTTTTTAACCTAAAATACGGACGGCTTATATGGGTTTGCAGCTTTGAGGTATATTTAGGTTAGGAGATGGAGGTTTCTTTGGATCATGTTATCTAAGCCTGGATAGCAACTTTCCTTCAAATTAAGATAATGTTTCAAACTTTACCTGATCAAAACCCTAATTTTAAAGTATAGATGAAAGGATTTAAAGGATATACCCTAATTTTAAAGTTTACCTGATCAAAACTATATTTAATATCTAATTCTGGGCCGCCAAACTTCATTAGGTTGCCAACAACATTGGTGGTACTTAATCTCACGAACAGATCAAATCTTTAAATCCCTTCTCTATCATGCAGAAACAATTCTAATTAATCTAGATTATATATGCTTTGATAATTTGAAAACCATAAAACAAGAATTTTTTTGTTCTTTCTCTTTAAGGGAAAATGGAGAGAACAAACCTTCCCCTCTATATTATTAAGAAATTATAAAAATCTACAGAATTAAGAAGAAAGTACAAACTTCAAATAGGCTTGGGAAAAGTTGAACTACATGACTTAGAAGTAAAATTAGATGATTCATTTTGCTATTACCATTCTTAGAGATTTATTGTCCATGTTGGAGGTAGATAACAAAAGAAACTAGTGGCCTACCATGGGATCGAGATTTCAATAAGCAAAATCCGAAATAACTCGTTAGAAAGAAAGAGTAGTTTAGAAATTATCGGAAAATAAAGATGTGCACAAATCAGATCGGGTCAGTTTGGGGATATAATTTAAACCAAACTGATTAAAATTAGTTTTTTTAAAATTAAAATCGAAACCGAACCAACCAACCGTAAAAATTACTTGAAATCGACACTAAATATGATTTTTTTAATTTAAAAATAATGTGAATTGAACCAAAAAGATCAGTTCTGATCGGTTTTACAGTTTGGCTAATTTTTTGCATACCGCTCTTGGAGAAGGTACAAAACCAGAGCTGGCATCGTGCCCTTAAGCATATCCACTGCAGTGATAGAAATTATTCTACGTAGCTTTGTACGTTTTTAATCTGTTGCCAATAGAAAAATATGCTTACTGAGCTTCCAAGGAAAGAAACTGGCGTGTGTGGTATAAATATGCTTCAGTGTACCTTTCACTCCTGAGTCATGATATGTAGATATGCATCACATCAAAAGGGCTACATCTGGGAAATACTTTTTTTTAACCTTCCGTGTCTAAATATGTTATCCATGATGTTGCAGTTCTAGGGCTAGAATTGTGGTTGTCAATGAATCACAAACAAGGACTCCACAAGGAAAAAGGAATACTGGCGGTGAATATGACCCATCCTTTGGAAGTAGTAGTAACAAAAATTAATATACCCCACTTAATTAGACTAAGACATTAGCCTCAATTTGAGCAAGTTTCACTATCCAACTTTTGGGGCTCAACAAAACCCTATGGATATTTTATGGTTTTTTGACACACCCCATATTAAGGAAATGCTCATTTGACTATGAGAGCTCAAATGTGGCTTGGACAACCAACCCATTGCAAGTCCAATTCCGAAGCTTGCGTGGACTCAACCAACCCCCCCATATCCTTTGCATGGTCCAACTTGACCCGTTTGATTTAAACAGACCCTCCACAGCCTCTCCTCACTTGTCCCAAGCCAATCTAAATGCTGAATTCCCCTCCTTCTATTCAAAAGAAGAACCACGCTTGAACAAGACCCATGTGAGAATAGTTGCGAACATAAAGTAATTTAGGTCATTAGGTTAAATAAAATTAGACCTCTTTAACTAATTTATTCTACCTTAGCCATCAAACACTAGAAAAAGTACTCAATTTTAAGGTGTTGGCATGGCTAAATTTCCCACCTAGCTTGGAATAAAATATTCCATCCTATATAAGATGGGATAGTTTATTTTCAAAGTAAAGTAGATGAAGTGTAAGTTAACCCATCTATTCCATTTTTAACTTACTCGATGAATGTGACAACAAGAAGTTGCTATTCGATCATAAATGACAATTCAATCAGGTCCGAATGGCCGGGCCAATCGGTACAAACTTCATCCTCATGTTCCAAATACGATCAGCTCTTTTATTGGATCCAAGCAACTTAAAACCCGGATAAAAAGGTCTGATCCAACATGAATTTGGCACAATTTGGGAGCCTTGAACCAAACACCTAATCCAAACAGCAATTAGATGGCTGGAATCAATAGTTCAGTTAGCTTTTGCTATGTCTAGTTACAGTAATTCAAATATAGTTGAAATTAGTACATATATAGTTGCACAATTATCTCATGACCACAAAGACATCATTTCTACGATTCTATAATTCCTATGTATATTTTGACTAACGTATATGCATGTGTGCATGGATTCAGTGAATCAGGGACTGGCAACGTTGGCGTTCTTCGGGGTCGGTGTGAACTTAGTTTTGTTCCTGACAAGAGTACTACAGCAGAACAATGCTGATGCAGCAAACAACGTCAGTAAATGGACAGGAACGGTGTATATCTTCTCCCTCGTTGGTGCCTTCCTTAGTGACTCATACTGGGGAAGATACAAGACTTGTGCCATCTTCCAAGTCATCTTTGTGTTTGTAAGTCTCTCTCATACAACTATAAAAAGTTCCATAAATCAACACAAAAGTTTCATATACACACGTATCCTCAATATACTATCAAATACTTGTCATATTTAGATCGTAGATTTAGAGAAAAAAATGTTGCTAATATCTGTGAAATCATACTAACCTTACATATCCTCAAAGAATCCCCATAGATGTGCTTATCAGATGCTAATGCTTTTGTGTTTGCTTGCTTGTTTCTTGGGTAACAGGGCTTGGTGCTGCTATCCTTGTCTTCGTACCTCTTTCTACTCAAGCCCTCTGGTTGTGGAGATGAGGACACCTTATGTGGATCCCACTCAGGGCTGGAGGTGGGCGTGTTCTACCTCTCGACATACCTCATTGCCCTTGGGAATGGTGGCTACCAGCCCACTATAGCCACCTTTGGGGCTGACCAGTTTGATGAGGAGGACCGAGCGGAGGCCCACTCCAAGGTCTCATTCTTTAGCTTCTTCTACCTGGCCCTCAACTTGGGCTCCCTCTTCTCCAACACTTTCTTAAGCTACCTCGAGGATAAGGGCATGTGGGCCTTGGGCTTTTGGGCCTCCGCAGGGTCAGCCTTTGTAGCCTTGGCCCTGTTCCTTGGTGGGACCCCTAGGTACCGGCACTTCAAGCCAGGTGGCAACCCCCTCACCCGGGTCTGCCAGGTCATCGTCGCGGCGGTAAGGAAATGGAGGGTTAGGATGCCACCAGGCGGCGGCAATCTGTACGAGGTTGATGGCAAGGAGCTTGCGGCAGCTAACGGAGGCAGAAAGATACTTCACACTAAGGGTTTCAAGTAAGTTTCCATCACCTGGTTACAAATGATGACTTTGTATTGTCTTCAATATACTCGCTCTAGATTAAACTTGGAACACATCCTATCCGCTTGTACATGGTATCACGGCCAAATCGATCGATGCCAAAACAATTGCACCATGCAAGGGTGCATGGATGAAAGTTTCAAGTTAATGAAAGATACAGCATCAGCTTGGAGCAGCAGATTAACTGTTTATATGTTACTGAATGCAAGGTTTCTGGATCGAGCTGCATTTATCGAATTTGACGATAAAGTAATGCTCCAAGATCGATCAATCCCTCGGAACCCATGGCGCTTCTGCACCATCAACCAAGTCGAAGAGGTGAAGTGCATCCTCCGGCTGATCCCTATATGGCTGACCACCATCCTCTACTCCGTTGTCTTCACACAAATGGCCTCCCTCTTCGTGGAACAAGGTGATGCAATGAGCACGACCATTGCAGGCTTCGAAATCCCTCCTGCAAGCATGTCAGCCTTCGACATCCTGAGCGTTGCGGTCTTCATCCTCTTCTACCGTAGGCTCCTCACCCCTCTTGTGTCGAAACTCGTGAAGGACCCCAAAGGACTTACCCAGCTGCAGCGCATGGGGATCGGGCTCATCATCGCCATAATGGCGATGATTGCAGCCGGAACAGTGGAGGTATTCAGGCTGAAGCATGTTTGCGAAGGCTGCAAAGATGAGAGCTCTCTAAGCATCTTATGGCAAATCCCTCAGTACATGCTGATTGGAGCTTCCGAGGTGTTCATGTATGTGGGACAACTGGAGTTCTTCAACGATCAGGTGCCGGATGGATTGAAGAGCTTTGGGAGTGCACTGTGCATGACTTCGATATCACTAGGAAACTACGTGAGCAGTCTCCTCGTGACGATCGTGATGAAGATCACCGTGGAGGATAACCGGCCAGGGTGGATACCAGGGAACCTCAACAAAGGGCATATGGATAGATTCTACTTTCTCTTGGCAGCCCTCACTAGTGCAGACTTTGTGGTGTATCTGGCTTGTGCTAGATGGTACAGTTGCATCAAGCTAGAAGGGAGATCTAGGGATATTGATGATGAGGATTATAGCGTCTAATGTGTTCATTTTAACAAAGTTAAGGGTCTAAAATCATTTAGTCAAGGGTCATTACATTCAAAACACTGGTTTATATATAGAGAAACAGCAAAATGGTTGGAGTCCGTTTTCTCCCAAGTTTATTCTTGACTTAACCTTGATCGAGGATAATTTTGTTAGATATTTGTATCTAACGAGATGGGTATTGGAAGGTGAACAAGGAGATGAAGTTTACTGCAATGCTTCAGAGAAGCTGTAGTTAGTTTATGGGGGGGGGGGGGGAATGTTTTAGGTATTGATATGGGTTTGTAAGGGAGGAGGGCAGGAAGATGACATGATCGATGCACTGCCTAACGCTCCAGAGTCCAAGTGATTGTCATGGTTAATTTCTAAAAGGTTCTTTTGGTGTACCTAATTAATGATTTGTTTCTTCAATAAAAGTTCTTTAATTCAAGAAGGTTATGGTATTTTATCCTATACTCTCTTTCTTTGAAAAAAAAAGTCTCTGTAAACTATCTCACAAGATTGGCTAACACCCTTTTGGTTTTTTTTTTTTTAAAAAAAAAAAATATAAAAGAGAAGGTCATAATGTATTACTAAAATTTTTATACCATAATGCTTAAAACGGTTTGAACAAAAATGTTTAGTGGATGCATCAAGTATGTGAACTAATGATTCTAATATTCCATCTCCATATTCATAGCATCATTTTGTCGGAAAAAATGGCCAAAACAATGATAAACAAATACACTAGAACCAAGGACTGCCGAATCGGTACTGCGACCCGTACCAGTCGATGGTCGGTATGGTATTGATTCAGTATCGAACCAAAATAGTGCGGCACTGTAGCAATAATGCCATAGGGCCCACAGTCAACCTAGTTCGAAACCGAGTTGACTTAGAGTGAACCGACTGGTTAGCACCTACGGGCCGGAACTGAATTGAAATGGCAAACCGATCCGATTTCACACCGAATCAGCTCGGTACTGCCTGAACATGGTGGTTCGGCCCGGTTCGGCAGACCTTGACTAGAGCTATATGCAGCAATTCCTCATGACTCAATTGTGATCATAGCAAGTGATTTCATCAAAACTTTATAGGTAGAAACTAGAGAGGAGTGGCTTTCATCTTGGTTGTTTCTGTTAGTGGCCGACACCGAGATGTTATTCAAAAGAAAAGGAAAAAAAGAAGAAGAGAAATGTATCGGATTGCAGCTGCTTGAATACTAGTTGAGAGCATCTATATCCTGTTTATATACCCTGTTTCCTACTCAGGTGAGCCAAGCCGTCATTTTCCTCTTAAATCCAAAGAATCACTCGGAATAAAGACATCTAAGTATCATTTGTTATACAAATTTGCCGAAATGAAGTGGATTACATCCGTAAGCAAATTATTTTGTTTATCCTCTTCATCTTAATTGCATGCTGGCTTTGAGACTGAAACAAAGTGAATTACATTTCTAGTTTCAGTCACGGAGAACAGAGTTAAGCATATATTGGCTACTATTTTCTTCAATAAATTAATAATCAGTCCATTCATCATCGACCGGATTATCATACTTAGTCTCTATTAACCGGAACTTTAATACCTATCCTAACTTTTAAATTTCTTTAATTTTCGGTCCCCAGAAGTTGTACGTTCTTACCATCCGATATGAACACACTTACAAATAACTGCATACGTATAGATATAAATGTGTGCAGAAAAGATATAACTATATACAAAAACAAGTAAAGTATAAGTGTGCGCAAATCCTTATAGATGTGTGTAGAAGTAAAAATTAATTGATAATGATCAAGGAACCGTATGTTATAGTCTAATGAAAAAAAAGGCCTGGTGTTAAATTTGGAGAAATTATTGCTTACACTACATGAACTAGCGTAGCCATGCATGTAGTTAATCACGACCCCTGGTTTCTATGGTGT
Source organism: Phoenix dactylifera (assembly GCF_009389715.1). Classification (NCBI taxonomy): domain Eukaryota; kingdom Viridiplantae; phylum Streptophyta; class Magnoliopsida; order Arecales; family Arecaceae; genus Phoenix; species Phoenix dactylifera. The sequence continues at coordinate 8,926,530 of NC_052408.1, read as the reverse complement.
TGCACCGAGATGTGCGCTTGATAAATGGAGTCTATGGAAACCAGTGGCCTGACTGCATACATCGCCACATGATGTATGCAATGTAGACAATAATATTTTTGTTAAGTTAGAGAAGAATCCATGCATCCCCTTTGCCTGCTTCACTACAAACTCGATGATGTTAGAGGTGCTGCAAGAGAGACGTGATTTTGAGCCTATCTAGAGGCACCCACCATTCGTTAATTTGCTGCTTTGGAAACAATGGATTCAGATAAAACGGCGGTGCAAAAAATCAAAATTAGTTCAATACTTCCATATCACTTTTCTAATGTTTGTTAAAATATAATGTTTTTTTTTTTTTGACCAAACTCCATGCATTTCTAGCAAACTAAACCCAAACACTCCACCTATAATATTCTGTGGGCAAAGAGGTTTTTGGGATTATGATAGTTGCTTAGAATTTAGATCCAATCTCATCACTTGACTAAAACTAAACAGGAATTTGAGGGATGGTCATGACCCCAGATAATCGGAACTTTTCATATTATATGTAACAGCCATTGATAATTAATGGATGCATTAATTATGGAAGCCCTGATCCAGGAGTTTATCATATTTTTGGTTTTCTTGAGTTACTGGGTTAACTTTTTTATTCCACCCATGTCATCGATCAAATGCCTATAGAAATCCTCAGTTAATTTATAAAAAACCAAGGGAGGTGTCTACCTTCTGAGCTTCTATCTTGAAAACAATTTCTATTCGGATTAAAGCAAAGCTGCAGTGTAGCATAAGACTATGGCCCTTGATGAGCAGCTTAGAGGTTGCTGCAGTACATCCCATGATGGAGTTGCACCGGCAATGCTCCCATTTTGTATACTATCATTTCGCCAGGTCAGCTGTCTCGGCTATCCCTAAGGGTGGCTGAGACCGAGAAGATGTCGAGAAAAAGAGAAAAATATTGGATCATGGCTATTTTATATACTAGTATATTGGATTGTGCTGGAATTTACGGGAGGGAAATAAGAGAGAAGAGATGATCTTTTAGTGTTTGGACATCGCAAAACTTGAGTGGAAAATTAATTAAGGAAACAGCACACACGAAACCAGCAAAAACAAAGATTAAATCCATGTGTCGGTGGCAATTAAATAGCATGAAATAAAAAGCAAGCCAATAGCACAGTTGAGAGTGGTGGTGGACTGTGCTCTACTTCATGCAGCGGACGTTATTGATAGCACTGCATTGGCATTTCTTGGGGCGGCCGGAAAAATCTGAGATTTCTATTCAACTCCTGTAGCATTCAGAATAGTGTTCGTCTCCTGAAAACCCCTATTCCCTAGCTTCTTAAGGTGAACTTCGATGGAAGTGTTGGCATAAGAGGGTGCAGCGGAAGTGTAAAATTTGTCATCCGAGACCAGGAGGCCAAGTTCGTGGCGGCCGGAGGTCGGCAGATATCTGATCAGTTTGTCCTGGGTTCTCAACTCAGAGCGGCATAGAAGGGTCTCAACTATGCGAGATAGGTATTGGATGCGGACCACATTCTCCTTAAGGAAGACTTTGCCATAGTGATTGAGTGGATTCAGAATCGGGGCACGTGGTTAGTGGGATGCGGCTACTTCACGACATCTGCCATATTCTGGGTGAGTGCGCTTTTTACCGGACTACACATATTTATGGAAAGGCGAACAATGCTACGGATTGGGTTGCATCATTTACGGCCCATCACTTCGGAGGTTTTGTTTGAGAGAACCACGGGTCTGTCCCTTCTCCCTTGCACTCTGTACGTTTTTTTTGATTTCATGGGCTACATCCACATACATTATGTGTGAGTCTCTAATGTACCAAAAAAAAAAGAAATAGCACCAACATAAAAAAAAGAAGTCTTCCTTTGTTTGACCGATTTTACAGTATAGTTGACGCAATATTTCTAACAATGATGCAGAACCCATGAGCATCAACGACAGCTTGCACTAAGTGGAATAATGATCTGCTCATCAAATAAACAATCTCTCCCTCCATCTGAAGTGGCTGCCATATATTGTTTTGAGAGATCAAACAAGCAAGCTCTTTGATCGAGGCTCGTGCCAGCTCTATGATAGGACCTTGTGCGCGCCCACCTTGCATGTCGCCGAGTTGGCCTCGACCATCTAGGCTTATGCCTGGAACTTGGGCGCATAGAAGTCAAGCGTGGGTGCTGGCGCTGAGACATTTAGGTACGGGTGGTATGGGACAAATGAGCATCTTTAGTAGAGCCATGGATGGAGGTTGAGGTTGAGGTTGAGGTTGAGGTTGAGGTTGAGGAAGAAAGAAAGGTGACGCCATTCTTATGGCAAGAAATTGGGCAAAGTTCATGCAGGACTTCTCGCCCTTCCACCTCTTTTGATGGACGTCAAACTCTTGGCGAGACCATAGAGTCTTCAAGGACTTCATGCCAACAGGCTTCGCGCGACATCTTTGTGGCAGCGAAGCAAGTGCTTGGTGCTCTTCTTACCGCTTCTTCATGCTTTCTGGATCTTGCTCAGGGGATCAAATGAGATCAGAAGAGCTCGAGAGGAGAGGGAGGAGCGGGGAGTCTAGTATTTTTGAGGAAAACGGCACTGTGAACTGGAAATTCTCATGGCTAAAATGGTTGCAACTCCATTGCCCTTTTAAAGGGATGAAGTATCGTCTGGTTTGTTCGAAGATGACGAAGAAGAGATGCCACGGGTCCTCAGTGCCCTGTGGAAGCACGGGATTCATTTGCCTTCTTCGCATTGATGGTGAATTGTAACGGTTGGTTTGGAAACGACAAAGAAGAGATGTCATATGTTTTCACTGCTTCGTGAAAACATGGGACTCGCATGTCATCTCATGTTGATGGCAGGAGTAATAGCGTGTAAACTTTAAAAACTGAAGTAAATTACGTATGCTCGATATATTTCCAGCTGGTTGGTTTGGAAACGACAGACAGAGACATCATGCCTTCAATGCCTCGTGAAAAGATTCACTGGCCATCTTCACGTTGATGGCATGCAAACTTCAGGAATTGAATCGAACTGAATGGCAACTTTAAACACTCGGTTCGAGGACGACAAAGGAGGCCTGCTCACCTCGTGAACTCACGGGATTCGTATGTCCTCTTTGTGCTGATGGACCGTAGGTTTCAAAAGCTGAAACAAAATGAATTACATCTGAAGCAAAAAAAGTTATTGATTCAGTTGCGTGGGAAGAGTTGGGCAATAGTTTCTTATAGTTAATGATTTCGAACGTAAGAGGCGAAGACCGTTCTTTTGCTGCCGCGGTAACGACAGATTCAGTTCGATAATAGCTGCAAAAGGATCAAAAGCAGTTCAGTCGTTGAAACGGAATGGCTTTTCTGACCAGACTCTATACGTTTCTCGTGGAACTAATGAATGAAAACACTGCATTTATAATCTATGAGCAAAGTGGTTGTTGGGATTACCATACCTCCTTCCTTAGAACTGATTGGAGTATATCTGTACGTACTCAGCACTCGCATTTTAAGCTGGAGGAACTCAGCACTCGCTTGGCATGTGCCATGTACACTGACTGGACTAAGTTAATAGGAACCAGAGGGATGTGTGTGATAACAAGTAATTCGCACTAAATGAAAAACGAATAATGTTTCAGATTGTGCATAACATCCAAAAATAATGGATGCATTGCATAGTCTTGATCCAAAGTGGTCTGCTAAATGTGTTTGGCTTTCTTGAGTTATGAGTGGGTCGACTCAAATCATATGCCAAGTCAAGGCATAAGTTTGCAACATACCAGATTTTTTGTTGAATGGTGCCCTTGTCATACTTCAAATAAATGGACCCAGAAATCTCCAAGTTATAAACACGAGGTGTATATCTACCTTTTAGGCTTCTATATTGGAGACCATTTCCATGAGAATGTTTAGCCTCGTATTAGTTGTGCACCGGATGCTTATACAAGATTAAGGAACCCAAATAATATCTTAGTGCTAATCTTTTTGGATGAAATACTAGGTTGTCATAATTTCCGTTAGTAAACATGATAATAACCGGTGGTGGTAGTGGTCCTAATGGTGTAGGATGTGCAGGAGAACAAGCTCAAGTAATACAAGAAAAATGCTAGTTATTAAGCAGGTAATTGGTTAAGCGCAACCTATTGGATATAATCTGAGGGACACAGATTAGCCGGTCCACCCATGACTAGGCATGCCGCATGCGTGGTAGCATGGTAGGATACCATTTAGGTCAATATGAGCAGTATATGTTATATAACTAGCCTACATTAAACTCTTGTAGTGAATTCATTAAAAGGATAATGGAAGAGGAGAGAGGATCCTCTAGTATTAGGAAACAATAGGCATCAGGTGCATAAAGAATTTTATTAGAGGTAAAAAAAAGGTATAATGAAAGCAGAAAAGAAGAACAAAAGGAGGCTAGAACAAAAAGAGCTAAAGGACTAGAACTCAGCCCCGTGCTCCCACTCACTCTAATCACTCTAAAAAAGGATTTAAAACGTCACATATCCTTCTCCTTGACAAACTATATAAGACCACAAGCCAATGATCCTTCATTATGCGTCTAAAAGTTAGATCGTTCCTCTCAATCCAAATCCACAAGCAGATAGCTGCCACCAGCATGTCCCATCCTTTGCAAAAATAACCTTTTTCGATCCATTTACTTCTCCAAGGGTCCAGAGCTAATTAGCCTGCTTCGTTGGTTGTCGAATTTTGAGGAGATGGTAGAAATGCTTCCACATGTTTGAGACCTCTCTGCACTCGATGAATTGGTGTTCAATCAATTCTTCTCTCCGCAAAACACATGGTCTGGAATGAAGTTCCATTCCCTTTTTTTCAGGTTTTCACCGGTTAATCTCCCTCAAAAAAGGTTATCACTGGTTAAAACTATTCTTGATGACCAACTAAATAAATACTCTTATCTTTTTTAGGATGGCACTCCTCTAGACAACAATGAACAAGGGATAGATAAAACTAGGGGTGCAAATGAGCTGAGTAGCTTGGGAGCTGCTCGAGGTCGACTCGGGCCAAGCATGACTCAACTCGACTATTACCAAGCTCAAGTTGAACTCGAGTAGGTCGAATAGTTTTTCAAATCGAACTCAAGTAATGAAATACTCAGCTCGAAAGCTCACAAGCCTACTCGAGTATGTATATATGTGTATATATATATATTATTTTATTTATAATATATTATTATTAATTTAATATTTTAAATATAATATTATGTTATATTTGTTTTAACCATATTTTTAATTATGATAAAGGTCGAATTTGAGTTTGAGTACGTCTCGATTGATATTCGAGTTGAGTCGAGTCGAGTCGAGTTCGAGTTTGAATATTAAGGCTCATTGATCTCGAGTCGAGCTCGAGTCTCTATCTACCTAACTTAATTAGCTTAGCTCAATTGCACCTCTAGATAAGACCATACCAAGTTTGCATTAACCTTTTTTTTTTTTTTTTTTCGGGGGAACCATAGTCTTATGTTTCCAGGAAACATAATACTTGTCGGAAAGTCGATGCATAAACCATGAAACCAGCAAAAACTGTCAAAAATATATAAGTGCTTATACAGGGGGTTAAAAAGAACAATATGATCACGATCATGTTATCAAACAAAGACACTCTATTCCATCTAGAGAAAGCTACGTACAATAGTTAAATATGGAAAATAACAGAGAACACGCTCTCGTCTTCCGGCTCCCCTTGATCGGCTATTCTCTTTTGTGAAACAGATGTGACTGATTAGCTCCAGTCTTGGAGATATCTCCACGGGTTTTATCAACACTGATAGGCTTTTGCTAAAGAAGATATTAGACGATTGCCTATAACCATATCGCTCAAGCTGGGCCTCTTGATGGTGGTTGCCGGCTTGAATCTTCTATCACTCCACACACCCCCATGACACCCTGAAGTATCGGATCTCTAGTCCAGGCTTGTACTCCAGAATACTTCATCGTCCAAACTCATGACCTCGTTGCACTCCTTGAGCCGGAAAATCCGGATGATCTTCCCCCTTCTTGATCGCATAGAGCTCTAGCATGTAAGGAGATAGACCATGCAAAGGTCATACAAGGGTGTTCCACATGATATAGCATCCTTTTCGGAGTTGAGCAATCCAAGAAGATAATTTGGTGAGAACTATGGAGGATGGATGGTGGGTGCGGGTGAGGAAGAAAGAAAGGTAGCAAGTTTTTGATGGCGAGAAATTGAGAGAGACTGATGCAGCAGTCCTCATCCAACCACATCTTCCCTCGGATGTTTAATTTCCAGGGAGATCGACCTTATGGTCTGCAAGAGTTTAGCACCAGCGAGCTTTATTTCTTTATGGCAGCGATGTGATGCTTGAGCCTGAGAGCAAAGGCTTGGAGATCTTCTAAGCACTGCTTAGTGCAGTACTGGCCTTTGATGAAGGAACGAAAAAGATTAGAAGAGGGAGAGGGGAGGCAAGAGTGAGGAATCTAGCTTTTTTGAGGGTATCAGTATGGGGCTAGTTACCAGCTCGCATGCCTGGTATTGTTACATGCATGTCCACTGCCCTTTATAAAAGAAGGATGTATTGCTTGCTTGGTTTGAAGACGAAAAGAATTAGTGATGCCATCTGTCTTCGTCGCCTCGTGAAAGCATTCGATTTGCATGTCCGCCTCACGTTGATAGCATGTAAATCTCAACATCTGTTGATGTGTGGTGTGGTTGGTTCGAAGATGATAAAGGAGACATGCCATATGTCCTTGTTGCCTCGTGAGAACACGGGATTTACCTTGTTCTCTTCATGCTGATGGCACATGAACTTTAGAAGAATGCAATAAAGTTAATTATATTTGCGGACATATTACCTGGTTGGTTTAGAGACGATAAGGAAGAGATGTCGCTATGTCACACATCTATTTGGTCTTTATGACCAAACGGCTCTATGGCCTGATACTATTTATAATAATCTAGGATCTCATCTAAAATAGTTAGCGGGAAGATTTGATTTTGGTTTCTTCTGATCCTGTATAAATACCCAAGTTCTATCTAGTAAATAACCGATATGGAACTAAACACACACCTGCATGGGTCCTCCTTTGACTACCTCTGCACTGAATGGGTCTAACGGAACTTTGCTAAGAACACTCAGCGCATTATTCTAATGCTGATCGTAGCCGTTGCTTGGTCTTGTTGGAGAGAAATTAAAGAATGCCATACGTTTCCTTAACAAGCATAGACCCATTGCCTCAGTTGTCACTGTAGCACTATACATACTTTCAGTGATTGGTCGCTAATCTGTAGACACGGCGCTCTTGCAGATTTCGCTGCTATTTGGACTAAGGTGAAGCATGATCCTTTCTGTTCTCTAGCAATGGAAGATGACAGGAAGCCTTGCACCTTTCGGCCAGTCCCAATTACCCAGCATCGCAGTATAAGTTGAGATTAACTACAAGGAATATAGCATGCATGGATGGTTGCAAATATCTATTGTCTATGTGGCATGTGAGATATACGCCTAGACTAAACAAGAATTCAATGGATGGTTTCGATTACTAGTAGTTGGAGACTTGTAATGCACACTATATAAAGAATTGACCGACTTTTCAGAAGTTCAAACTCAAGTAATGCAAGTAAGGATCTAGATTGTCAATTTTTTCCCCTGATCATGATGTTTGGTGAAGCACTAGTTGTTGCATCATAGTTTGAGGGATGCATAGATTAGCACGGTCCACACATAATTAGCCATGATTAATTAGCCTGTGCTCTGTGATCAAGTAACACAGTTCGGTCATGGTTTCGTATGGCAGGTCAAATATAACCTGTATATTTTCTCCAGCTAGCCTATTATAAGCTCTTGTTGTGTGATAGAAGATGATTGAAACAATAAAAAAGGAAAAATATCATCTCATTTTTTTTAATTAAAAAAAAAAAGATAGAGAGGGAAAAACGCCAATTAAAGTTAAAATGTCGACATGCTCAAAGCTAACAAATAACAAGAAAAAAATAAATAAATTCATGTGATTAAGGAAAAAGACATGAAAAGCAAGCCAATGTAATCAATCAAGATAAGTAGCGTATTTTCTTCTTCTTTAAAAAAAAACAACTATAGTGTGTTTACAACAAACATTATATCTACAAGGAAACTAAGACAGATTAAAACCATGTCCTCTGGCTCTTTTAGTGACACTGTTTGCTCCGGATTTTTGAGTTATACCCTTGCCTTGCAATAATATGGATAGGCTCCTGCTCAGGAATATCAGACAACAGACTGTATATGCTCCCCATGGTACTGCATCCAGCTCTTGCATGGGCTCAAGCTTGAGCACTTGGAAATTAGCAGTGCATCGAACATGAATCCATTAGCGCCACTCTATCAGAAATTTTCCGATCCTTGGTGGCTACCATGATTCATCAATATCAGACCTCCAACTCAGGCTTGTAACACAAACAGAAAGCTCTATGATGGCCCACCTTGCGGCCAGATCAAGCTTCACAAGCTGGAAGGCCTGAAGAAACTCCCTCTTCTCCACTGTATAGAGCTGTAGAGTGTGAGGAGATCGGCCTTGAGGAAGTCAAGCAAGGGTGCTCCGGGTGATATAGCATCCTCTCCGGAGCGAAGTCATTTAGGTATGGGTGGTATGGAACGAACTTTAAATGAAACAAAGATCTTTGATTACAGGCAAGGAGGATGGCTGCTGGCTGGGGTTGAGGAAGAAAGAAATGCAGCACTTTTTTGATGGCAAGAAATTGGGCAAGGCTGATGCAGCAAACCTTGCCCTTCATCGTCTTCCTCAGGACGTCAACCTTTGGATGAGACCATATGATGATCTCCAATGGGTTCATGCTGACAAGTCTTCACCAAAGGATTGGATGAGATCAAAAGAGGGAGTGAGGAAGGATTGAGGAGTTTAGTGTCTCTGAAGAAGATAAACTTGCAGCTCTCATGGCCAGAATTGCTACGAGTCCATGGCCCTTTTTAAAGAATGACATATTGGTTGGTTGGTTGGTTGCTTCAGAGACGACAAAGGAGAGAAGCCATCTGCTCGCATTGCCTCGTGCATGGAAACGTGGGATGCGCATGTCCGCTTCACGTTGATTGCATGTAAACTTTAAAAATTAAAGTAGAGTGCGGAAAAAAACAATGGAGTGCAGTGAATTACATCTGTAGATTTATAGCTTGTTTAATTATGAGATGCAAGGGAGAGACGGCATGCATGCTATTGCCTTCTGGAAAAATGACGGGATATTCATGGGTCCACTTCACGTTGATGGCATGTAAAATAAAGAACTAAAATAAACTAAATTATAGCTATAAATGTATGTGTTGATTGGTTTTGGAGACGACAAAAGGGAGACCTGTCGTGTATCCTCATCATTATCTTGTGTGGCGTGGGACTCAATGTCGTTTCCTCCGTTGATGGCATGTAAATTGTGAGAACCCTTTCATATGTATGTTTAATCCAATATTAATTAAACACTGGATAGATTTTGAATAATTATATAAGACTAAGAAATCCAAATAATACTATTTTTTAGTAGAAATTTTTTGATGGTGAGAGACACTTAGGATTCCTCCTCAACGTTAGCTACAATATGAACAGTCTACATCACATCAGAGCCCCCACCCTCATGCTTTCACAGTGGTAGAGATAGAGTAGGATTCATAATCAAAGTTTCATTTTTCCAAATTTATTGCCATGGGCGGCAATCAGATTAGCAATATTTTGGTTCCTAGAGCTAAGCTAAGAACATCTTGAGAGAGTATAAGCTATGCAAGGTAAGGCTGACTATGCAACTGTGATTGGGTGGATCATGAGACAAACATTGATGGTGAATTAACCTCTATTTTTGTAGGATATTTAGTGTATGATAGGGAGCTGCGTCTTTTTTCTGGCCACTTATGTATATCTGGAGGCAAATAATATTGTGGACTGAATTGCCTCCTATATTGCAGAACATTCATGTGGAGCTTTTTGGGCGAACCATGATACCGTTCCTTCCCCTCTTCAGATCTTTTATCTTCCGATTTTGTTGGATGTATTTATATTAGGATTACATGACTCTTCCGAATTCATAAAAAAAGAAGCACCTTGGCACATTCCACAATATAATTGCAGTTTTATCGTGATATCGGCAAGAAATTTTGATGCAAATTGACATAGTTATTCTACCAAGAAACAATAATGATTTGACATAGCTAGGGCCCTTTCTCCCCTCCTGTGATATGTAGAAATTTTAGCTTGCTCATACTATGCTACCAGCTTTGTTTTTCGAAACTTGCTTACCCACAACGCCACAGAAATCTGTATGTCAATAGCAGTGAATGGTCCCCTTGGTTTTATGGGAAATCAGAAATCCCATTTGTTTTTAACCTTTTCTTTGCTTATATGCATTCAACTAAGGAACTTAACTATCAAATATGTTAACGTGGAAGTATCAAATATGTTATGTGTACTACATGTGAACAATTGGCCTTGCTGGTGCTATTTTATCTTCCTCTCTCATCTGTTTTGCTCGTGAAACAGTGGATTTGTGCCCCCTTGATCTCACTACTTTGCTTGTATCTTGCCTCTGAGCTAGAAAAAAGTCTCTTGATGGTTATACAGGGGACTTGGGTTTGAATCCTTCAAGTGGAATATGTGTTGCTATCTATACATTCTGCACTCATGCAACATATATTGTAAGATAGATAAAAATTATAATCATCCAAGCTCTCCACACATTTGAAACATATAGGAACACATGCATTAACATCATTACCTTGTAGATGTTAATATACCTGAACTATGGAAGGACAGATCACATTGAGTATTCTGTTTTGTTCTTTTTTGAAGAAAAGAAAAGAATGGCATGCTTAGCAAAAGAAAATCTTCATATTTATGAAAAACAAATACCATAAAAGCTAGTTTAAATAAACAAAGAAGGCTCCTTCGGCAGTAACCGATGCCTCATGCAACACTCGGGGATGATGAGCAACTCAAGCAATGGCTGTTAATAAGTACATCAAGCAAGTAAATGTACATTCAAACAGTAGTTATTAAAGAACAAAATTGAACGCAAACCAAAAAAAACAAAAAAAGAACAAAATTGAGCCAAAGAATTGCCTACTCCAGTTAAACATATCAGCCTTGGACCTTACGGACTTGAATTTGATGCGTAGATTCTTGCCGCCAGATTGAATGGGTTCCACTCTGAACCAGAGTGGCATACTCTCCCTCCTTCAGAAAATTCCCTCTCTGTTTTATTGAAAATCAAAGTTAGAAATGCTTGTTATACCAAGGAACTAACAAAGCAAAGCAATAGAAGATGAGCATTTACACGTACCAGCAAACATGATATTGCTCTAGAGAATGTCTCTTCTGCATCGTCTGAGAATTGCATATATATAGGACGCACCCCATGATAAAGGGCCAGCCTCTGTTTAACCCTTTCTCTGTCAAGCATGTTTCCATTTTGTTAACATGAAACAACTAACATGGACATACGAGCAACAATTGCCTTTTTCTCTGACATAGTCATACGAGATCAATATGCGTGATATCAGGCAAATCCGATATACATCATTTTACTTTCACAACTTAGAATTAGTTGCTGCAATAGAGAAAGAGCTTACTCATTTGTAAATGCGAAAATAGTAGAAGAAGGCCGGTAGTGGCTCAGACGAATTGCCATGGAACCAGTTCTGGTGAAGACGATGATAGGTGTCCCAAGGTTGTTTGACATCGCGGTTGCATGGGATGCAAACATTGCACTCATGCGACTCTGAGAGCAGTCCGCACCATAAATAGCCTTCATGAAAGGGAAAGGGAGAGATGCACGAATGTGAAAACAATACATAGCAGCACTCTGGGAATTTTTTTTTTTTCCTGTTTTATAGTTACAGGTTTCGTAATCATTGATAAAACTTCCAGGCTACCTAAGACCAACTCAAACAGCTAATAAAGCATAAAAGAAAAAGAAAAGGGTCTTTCTCCTCTGTCTAAACTATGAATACCTGGGTAGCAGTAGAAAGAACTGAATGACTAATGCTGCTTGATAGAGTTGATTCGGTCTTCAATGCTACAGTGTGCATCACCTTAACAGCTTTCAGTGGAAACCTAAACGGAAAAATCATGTGACTATTACTGGAAAAAGGAAAATGGAGCACCAACTGTCAATCAAAAGATTAAAATGTTCAGCTAATGGAAAATAAGAAATTCAATTCTTAAGCTCAGATATGTAAACCTCTTTCCTTCAAGATTTAGAACTTAGCCTCCTACAACATATACAAATAGATGAATCATGGTCTGGCATACCGGTCCGTACCGGTCCGGCCTGAGACCGGTACCGGATCAGCGTGGAATCCGGTACTGGTAGCTTATTGTTGGAGAATCGATATGGGACCGGTATGAGACCGGTACGTACCGGTCCGGGCCACCACCGGTACGCCGACCGGTGCCAATATGGCGGACCTTGGATGAACATTTCCAACAGTGACTAGTGACTGATAATAATAGCAAAGCCACCATTTTTTAAACAGTGTTAAACTAACCATAATTAAATTCCAAGGTAACTTTTGTTAAGACCTTTTTCTTATTGAGCAAAGACTCGGGGAAAAGAACCCTAATAAAGAGAGAGAGAGAGAGAGAACCTACTTCCCATGAGCAGTTTCACCAGATAACATGATGCCATCTGCACCTTCTTGGACTGCAATTGCTATGTCAGAAACTTCTGCCCTGGTTGGAGTTGGATGATCAATCATGCTTTCCAACATATTTGTTGCTACAATTACTGGCTTCTCCATGCTACTGCATCTTCTAATGATCTCCTCCTGTTTAATAAGTAATTTATTTTATCTTAAAATCATAGCACACACCAGTTGTTAATTTTGCCAACTCAGTGAATGGAAAGGCATGGAGCATGGCCCTAAACCAAACAATTGGAACAAGGAATCTGTGCTACATTGGAATCAGAAAAGGAACAGCTGCAGCCATAAATATGTTCTTATTATCCTTCCTTTAGAACATGGTTCGCATACCAGTATGTACCAACCATACCGGGCATACCGTACCATACCAGTAACGAACCAAGACTCAGTATGGGGGATGTGCAAGTCTCGGTATGCCAAATCAACCTGTATTAGGCGTTTGACACTATACTAGCATTGTACCTGTATGGGTTCCATAACGAAACAACGAACCTTGCCATGGAATATCAAAAAGCTTCCATCACTTCAACATGCTGAAGAATATGCATCGTTAAACAGAAACAATCTCCCTTGACTGGCAATTTCAACAGGTCTGAAAGTTAAGCTACATCACAGGAGGTGTCAGATTTTCATGACCTTGAAATAGCATATTTATACTGAGGCATGTGTCACCCAGGAAAAATAGGATGGTGGTGAATAAGAGATGCGACAAGCTCATAGTTATATTGCTTGTCATTGTCACATTTTGTTGTTGAAATGTCATATTCAGTATTCTGAGCTTTGGCTTTTAGAAATAGTTACCACAGAGAAATCTAAGACTGTAGAACAGTATTCACGTTTTGTTGCCTCATCCATCCTTCCTCCAACCTATCCTTTGTACCAAACAGAGAGTAAGTCTCAGAAGAATCAATTTGACTGATAGAAAAATCCAATCAGGTTTATATCTCATACTAAGAATTACGATGCTCTGTGAATCGTTACAAGGCGAGGACAAAAATTCATACACCTGAGGTCCTAGAGAAATCATTTTTTTGATTTATATAAATCAGAGTTTTAAGTAGGTGTTTGGGTGTTAGTAGCAGAAAGTTAAATATGGAAATAACGTGAGATGTTATGAACTTGGAAAAGTATTCTTGAAAGGGAAATTTCCAATTCCATTAATTTAGGAAGGAATCGATTCAGGTCCCTGCTTATGGCATCTGCACCATGGAGTAGTTGGCGCTCTTGAGATCCAACGGCTTTCATGTGTCCAACCTCCCCTCTGTGAGAACAAGCATGATACACAAGGGCCCGTTGGATGTTACTAGTGCCTCCAATTACACCATTCCCTCATGGGTTGCAGTCACCATATATGGTGAGTTGAACCCTTCCCTTTAGGAATCATATCGATTTTTTCAGCACAATCAATGATTAATTTGTAGCTTCCGATATCAAACAATATGTAAAATCATCAAAATATCTCAGTTTGGCAGAACAGTGATGCATCCTAATTGTTTTAAAATGCTCATTTTATTAGCATTTTTTGTTTTTGTTTCCCCTTTTCCGATTAGTCATAGTCACCCAAGGCAACCTTCCCGATGCTTAACCTATCTCCATATCGATAGCACAAATTCAGAACTCCATCTTTAAGGATAAAAATGAAGAGAGCTGATATTAAACTAATAACTGATGCTAGTAGACCTCTTGAGAACAAAAGAAGGCTTCACATCTCCAAATTCGACGCACTAAGAGAAACTGAGCAGTTGATTAAGTGGAAAAATAAATGGTGAAAGAACCAACTAATCATAGGAATTGAAGATACATACGAAATTAATTAAGCATTCAGAGCTAATAATTAACCTGCAGCAAAGGAACTTCTTCAACTGGAAGCTCAGCTCCAAGGTCTCCACGAGCCACCATAGCCTAAAAATATTTTTAAGAAAAGTGGTCATGACCATCCACCAAAAGAACAAGATTAAATCAACCAAGTATAATGTTGAGCATTTAAAGTAGTAAATCGTCGATATCAATAATGGAACAAGGATTCATTATATCACAGGAACTAGAGAGACATACAGACACAAAAGGTCCAACATATATTGGACCTGACCTGGGACATCTCTCTGTCAAGCACAAGGCTGTAACCTTCTATTGAACAACTTTTTTTTTGAAAAAATAAAATCACAGGAAATTAAGCAATCATCTAGTACTAGATCATGCTTGCAAATGTTCCATGTATATCAGTTCATTTAAAGAATGTTGGACAAACTAGATTGGTGCATACTTTACGGAACAAGATCAAAGAAAATAAAACTGTGGAATTTTAATAAACTAAACAAAGACTAATGCTCATTATATACATAGTGTTACGTACTGTGGTGGCATATCTGTATTTTATCATAACCACAGTCCACTCTAATTAAGCACAAAATGACTCACCCCATCGGATGCAGATATAATGGACTGGAGATTTGGTACTGCATCTGCACTTTCTATTTTGACAATCACATGTATATCTGCATTGCAACCTTGAAACGAGAAAGAAGGGGGGAAAAGGAAGATGATGCCATAGCCTTGAACAACTTCAAAAGAGGTAGCGAAATGAGGTTTTCAAAAAGAAAGAAAAGTAAAAATAACTTGTAGGTATTGAGTCATAATGTTACTTTGGAGATAGTCTTTCAATTCATGGACCACTTTAGCATCTTTTACAAATGAAACAGCATAGAAATCAACTTTGTTCTCCACCCCGAATTTAATATCTTCCCAGTCTTTCTCTACAGAATATCAGGAAACAATATTCAGATTTATTTAAATTATATTTCTTTCTAATGACATCTCCAAATTTTCAACAGGAACAGAATATCAACTCTTAGCAAAAGAGAAAGGAGTAACCTGTTATAGATGGTAGGGTCGCACTTTTGCCACGTACATTTAAGTGCCGCCTTGATTTCAGCTCTCCACCATCAAGGACTTCGCATTTGACCGTATCTGTTGTTTTTGACCTCACCACTAGTGACATCATCCCCCCTAATAACCACAACGACAAGGTAAGCCATTATAATTATGAAAATTACGTGATATTACATAGTGAACTTGATACCAAGACACCGGAATGTGTTATAAATTTGGTAGCAAAAATATCATGTTAACAGTTCACTTCTTTCATGTGTTCATGGATTATTGTTGCACAAAGCTAAAGCCATTTTAGTCCTAAAGATTGATGATGGAATTATATGACTGAAAACAGCTTTCCTAGAAGTCAAACCCAAGTAATCCAAGAAAAACACAAGTATGCAATCCAGCACCATGAATCACTTATCCGATGTGGATTATCCCACAAATCCAAAATCATAGAAATTGGTATCGGTTTGTCAAATAAAATAGTTTATTATTGTAACGAGAGAAGAGATCAAATCTCAAAGATTTTTAACAATTAAAAAAAACAAAGAAAACGAAAAAAGAAAACCAAGGGAAACATGGGCCAGTTTTTCAGAGTCTGCAGTGCCACCAGTAAGTATATTCCTAGAATAGCTTTTAAATTTTAAACATGTAGACATGAATCAAATATCATACATTATTCTATGTGCACTCACCATCAACCAAGAGAATATCGCCAACTTCCACATCATTCACAAAATCATCATAATTTACACTAACTGTGTCTTTGGAACTGACTCCTCTTTTGATAGTGAAGTTGAACTCCTGGCCCTCCCTAAGTACTATAGGCTGGGGAACATCCCCACTCCTTACCTCAGGGCCCTACAACAAACATATTTTTCACCAAATGTATAAGTCATATAATTGTTTCATGAAGAAATGAGAAACAAGACTTTTAAATATATATAATATATATATATATATATAATGACAAAACTAAAATTGATGATATTTATCATTCTAAAGCATGAATTAGGAAACAGAGTAACAATATAAATTTTGATTTAAGTGTAGCCACATTCTGAATTTTAAAGTGGATGGAAAGCTTGGCCTTTTTTCTTGATTAAGACAAATCCACAGCTAGTTGAGGAATATTGGAAGCAACTAACAACAAGAAGTATGAATCACAAAAAATTGCCAGCAACCTTCCATGATCCAACATCAAAGATATTCTTTCTCTCACACCTAGGAGGCTCAAATCAATGGCCTCTTTAACATGGGCAGATGCTTTTGTAAGAAGAAACATAGTACTTCAGAAAATTTTCAAAAGTTACAGCACAAACTGGCAAACAGATCAGCACAATTTTTTCCTACAGAGGCATGACATGATGTAGAAGTGTTATCTACAAATTATGTTTCATATTTTGGCGAGAATATATGAATACTCATAAACTTTGCTTGTCATTCTAGCAATTGATATAGTTTTTCAGCATTAAGCTTAGGCACTGCCGTGCCACATGTAATAGATCAAACATCCTGAGACCCCAAAAAGCAATAAGTGTATACTGTAAAAAGATTTAAATGTACTAATGTTCATTTAAAGTGGATTGCAGTGTATTCTAGTCACATGGGCTCTTTAAAATACACTTTATGTATAAAAAATGATAGCATTTATCTCTATCAAAACTTGCTTTCCTCCCTCTTTGTCTAGACTCATTAAAACTACAGGGAAATTTTAGAATGTTGTTCATGAAAGAAGGGGCAACTTATGGGGCTTAATTGGTTGGTTTCAACACTCAAACAGAGCCATTATTAGTGGTATATGCTTTCAGCATGCTGATTATATAGCAAATAGCAGATTATGCACCATGATGCAGACATCCGGCAACTATGGTTTGCTAAATTCCCAAGTCTCCTGCTTCCTGTACCAAGTTTTAAGCTTAGAAATGCTGAATTCTGGATTTCAGGACAGCAAAGCCACCCTTATAAAAGTTAGCTTGCATGCTCCATATGTTGTACCACTCTTTTGCATTCGATAATGCCCTAGTTGCATCAGCCAAAGCTACATAATCATAGAGGTAGGTCTCCCTACCCACCAACTGTATTCCACCTCTTGTGCCAGGTCTATCTCGTTGCTGAAGGAGCCTTTGCCAGAAACTCCATGAAAGTTTAGAAGGTCAGCACCAGGATGAAAGCCAATTATAGAAGATACTCAAAGTTATGCTAATCATACTTTGATCCACTAAGGCATCCATGTGTCAGTTGGATAAGGCTTGACTGTAAGAAAAAGTTCAGTTAACATTCTCTCCTGTCCTGAATAGTCTCCATATGACCGCAAGAAGGCTAGTTGGAGGCTGGAATCATCAAATCAAAGATAAATATGATATTGCAATTTATGCTAGAAAGCAGGTTCTGCTGCTTTGGCGGTAGAAGGAGTCAAGGTGGCAATCTTTAAGTTTTATGAAGATTATAAAAATAAGCAATTTTACTGATCCATCATCATAGCTATATTAAAATAGCAAGAGATAATATAACCAAATTGACAGAAACCACATGCACCCCAAATATCCAACTTGGTAGAATTGAGCCAAGCATGTCAGCAAACCATATCAATAACATAATTCACCTGAAGAGGAACATGCCAGAAATGTAGCATCAAATGATTAGAAGATGCTTGTTTGCAGAAAACATACCTTAGTGTCCAACATTATGGCAATAACATTGTCCTTTGACTGAGCATTATATTGCTTGACCAAGTCAATAATTTTCTGGTGCGATGCATGGTCTCCATGGGACATATTTAGCCGTGCTACATTCATTCCTGCTTCTGCTAGTTTCCATATCATTTCACGTGTATTCGTGGACGGACCAATTGTGCAAACTATTTTCGTTTTCCTTAGAGAATTTGGAGCAACCCCAAACTTGTAGTTGCTAGGCTGAAGCCCAAGAGAGTAGGTCAAGTGTCCCTGATCAATCAGGTTTAAAATTTTATTTTATTAGCTAGAGACAGAAAATGCTGACAAAGAATGAAAGCATAAGCACCATCAAAATTGATTCATTTGTAAAACAATTTTGTCAACCCAGATATTTTCCCAAAGGAATGAGGAACATGGTATTAGAAACAAAGACAATGGCCTGTAGAGAAACATGACCCACAAAACTCAATTGAACCATGACTAAGCAAATAGCAGACGCTGATGTTTTCTTACAAGCATGGACTCCTTTCTTCTTCTTGTTTTTTTTTTTTTTTAACTTGAGATAGGCAAATGCTAAGTTCATGGTTTGATGTCTGTATGAAGGGTCAATTTAGGTGCTCCACTTTCAATCAAATGTATGATCTGTTTGCAGTTAGGTACCCGAATCAAATAAATAGATTAGTTTTCAAGATTGTTACATGCCACGGCATGCCCATGCAGGAAAAAGAAAAAAGATCAAAAACAGAAAAAAAAAAAAAAAACTATATTTCTAAATCCTCAATGGAATTCTCTACAGATACTACTGATTTCCTGGTCAAGAGAAGCAAATCATACTATCACCAAAACTTCAAACCGCCCCTCCCCCCCACCCCCCACAAAACCACAAAAAGAAAAAGGGAAAAGAAAGAAAAATGTCTTTATATTTGCTTCAAATTAAAACCATTGATATTTCTTCTCTAAAGGAAAAATCATTCTTTTCCCAATGACTTAGACTAGGACAATGCTTCAAAATGGATAGATTTCCTGCTTGTGCTGGCAAAAAAAACAAGATCATCATAGCTTAATGGCACCGTAATAATGACTAATGAATACCAGATCCTTTATCAATGTAACATTTTATATTCAATAATTGATGACCATATTTATCAAAGAACTGTATACCATGCATCAAAGATTGAATCTTGGACACTATATCCCAAATAAAGAATTCCTTTTTCGGTTTCTTCAGAATAGAAAAAGAACATTCTGTTCAAGAACTCATGGAACCACGACCAATAACGGCTCACCGTATTCCCGGGGGCATTGTTCTCTCCGAGTTCCGCCTTGCCGCCAGTCTCGCTGGCCCTCATGGACCCCATGGCGGCGCCCCGCTGGGGACCCATTGCCGGCCGGAATCTCCTCCTGGGCGCGGGAGAAGAACCGCCGAGTTGCCGCGAGGAGGCCAGAGAGGCATGATCCGATCTCGACGGAGTGATGCACGTCGCGAGCCCGCCGGTTTCCATTGCGCTCATCGCCATGTTCGTGCGAGTTGATCCGGGGTGGTTTGGTTGTTTGGGTTTTAAAGGCGGGGGCGGTTGCCGCGAATTACGATCCGGGTCCGCTCACAGGCCGGAAGCTTCGGGAACGTGGTTTAAAACAACTAACCGTTATAACGTCCGTTATAATGACTGTTACATGGATTGCGAAGAAATCCCCCACGTTATATATTACATTCATTAACATAGATATTCAAATAATGTCAGAAAGCTGTAAGGTAAAAGATTTAATATACAAGAAATAGTCTGAACATCGAGTTAAGTATAATTTTCCATGTGCACAAACGTATGTTGCCTGCTATTATTTTATTTATATCCATTTATTCATTTTTATTAAGATTTTTAGTTATTATTTATATAATATGAGAAAAATAGCACTCCACAATAGATTTGTTATTTTTATTTGATAATAAAAATTTAGATAAATAATCACTATATCAGCTTTGATTGCATACAGCGTACTATAAAAGTCTTTTTTTTTTTTCTTTTGAGTGAATTGGATGAAAAACATCCCTCAGCTTTTAGCCCTTATAACTATTATATCTAATTATATTTTCAAATTTTTTTGATAAGTATTTTTTTATAGAAATGCCATAGGTAATGCACTACGTACCTAACATCTCTTTTTCAATTGTCCTGAACCCTCAATCTTCCTAAAGATGAGATTTAATCCTAAATTACTTTGTCTGACTATTAAGGATTTTACCAATTGGATAAGTGAGCATTACATATGCAAGCGAGAGAATCGGAATTAATTACGTGCCCGAGTTTGACTCGATTATAGAAAACCTGCTTAAGCTCCAATCGAATTTGAGCCAAGATCAACAAAACTTGCTTGAACTTTAAGCTTCGAGCCAAACTTTAGTAGAACTAGGCCAAGCTCCTCCACTCTATATAAATAAGATCTATTTTAAGGTTGGCTTTGCTTAAGAGTGAGCTTTGAAATTTGTTTAAGCTCGACTTTTTGCGAGGACCTGTGCAGGCGTACATTCAATCCCATATTGATTATATATTGGGTAGATCTTAGATAGCGCGCGCGCGCGCGCACACACACACACATATATATATATATATATATATATATATATATATATATATATATATATATATATATATATATATATATATATATACAAGTCTAAGGAATTTAAGTAATACCTTCTAACCGATCCTTTTGGATGATGTCCTGGATACAAATAATATCAAACTAGACCCAGTCTATGCTCTTATGGACTAAGAGACTGCATCATGCATCTATTAAGGTTGACTATGGGTTGATCATAATATTTGTGATTGAATTTGGAGTCAAGCGGATATGTATTTAATCTTATACTGGTGATGCATTTGGTACGTATAATTTGAGTACGTACTTATGCAGGACCAATAAATTTAAATAACACCATCTAACTAGTTTGTTGGATGAGGTCCTAATTTGTTATAAATAATATTAGAGCGGATCTGGCTATATCCCATAGAGAATTGAAGTTGATCCCGAATTAATTATGATACTTATGATTAGAATTATGATATTTATAATTGGCTTTCTATCCTTTTTTTTTTTATGAGGATACTCGAGCTTAAATAGAAAGAGTACGTAAAGATTTGTGAGAATATATGTTTAGTCCCATATCAATTATACAATGAATAGATTTTGAATAAATATATAAAATTATTAAATCTAAATAATATTTTTTAGCTAATTCTTTTGAATGGGATTCCGACTCATTACAACTTTGTCTTTTGTTGAATCGAGCTATAAAAAAAAATGGGAAATTACTTTTCCATCCCTCTTCCCCAAAAAAATGGCAACAACCCAAAGTTGGGACCGAGCTGTTCAATAACGACCGCTACAAGCGCTATGACGTTGAATGGCGGGATAACTGAGGTCCGTTTTAACGGAACGACTGCGGTATAGTTGGGGTTAGGAGATACTGCCACTCCTCTTCTTGCCTCGTGGTGAAATCTCAGCCGTACGACAGGTGGAGCTTGGCATGATAATCTGGAAGATCTACACCGATCTAAAATATACCAGTGGGCGCGGAACACGCACTCCACGTGCCCAGAAGGAAGAGGGAAGGATCCAACGGCTCTCTTGAATCTCGTGGAGGACCAGCAGCTGGGATGTCGCCATCTGGAAAAGCCCGCAGAAATTTTATATGTGGGCGCTTCAAAACTGGATGCAGCTTAGTTCATGTCGTTTCCGGTGCATGGTTTCGGAAGCGTTCGCATGCATGCCACGTTAATACGTTATGCATGAAGAATATGCTTGATGGATTGCTTTATGCTTTTATGGGACAGCTCCTAATGTACCAGCTCGTATGATATGCGTTTATTCTGAAAAGATATCAGGTGGGATTCATAAATATTTAACGATAAATGTTTATGAAAATATTTGTTTGGGTTCGATTCATTCCATATCCATATCATCAATGTTTCATCAAAATTATCCCACAGGATGGTTTTTCTGACATTATTTTAATGAATTTTTTTTCAACTAGATTCTTCTATTAAATTACTAGCTAGTTTGAAATATAATGAAAATACATTATTTATATACATACATACATATATATATATATATATATATATATATATATATATATATATATATATATATATATATATATATATATATATACAAGTATATATACTTATACATATATATACACACACACATATATATACATATATACACACACACATATATATACATATATATATACACACACACACATATATGTATGTACATACATATATACATACATGGTTGCAATTACCTCAATGACCCCCATCTCCATCTCCATCAAGAAGCTATGGGGACAGCTTCTTCTAATCCCAAGGGAGTAGATGAATACATCAAAATGCAGACAAATATATGCTAACATAAAACTCTAGGATTTTAACTTTCAGGAAAGCATCTAGGTTGATAATCCAACTTTAGTCAGCTTTTCAATATGCAGACAAATATAGTTTTTAATAGATTTAAAACTTGGTTCTTCGTCTGACTCTTTGACTGTAATTTTAGTAATTACTGCTTAAGGAATTAACCATTCCAAGTTTAATCCTTTTACACACAGTTAGGCTTGTTCTACAATATAGAAGTCTTTCTTTTTGAGAAAAATGTTGTTAAATTGCAGTTATCCAGAGGGCAGATCTCAGTTTTCCTTTTTTTTTTTTTTTGGTTCTTACTAACATGAGAGAGAGAAAGAAAGAGAGAGAATTCCGGTCAAATAGTAATTTATCTGTTAAAGATATAAGAAGACTGCCTAAGTCAATAGAACTTACAACATGAGAACGTTAATGCAACAGCCCCTGAATAACTAAAACAAGAGCCACAACACTTCCCTTGCTCATTAAAATCCCAATAAATCTGAAACTTTATTGGTGATTACTTGGCAACTCAAGCACTTGGTGCAGGTGAACTTTCTCCTGCAGGTTTTGACGGGGCCTTTGCAGCGCAGAAAGCCTTGAGGAGGGAAGGGAATGGAGAGTTATAGAAGGGGGTGGTGGAGAAGATATTAAAGCAATACTGGTTGAGGCTGTTGATAGCCTTGCAGCACTCGGGGGTCGGCTGTATGCGCCAGCTGAGGAAGGATGACCGGATGCCAGCGGCGCAGCCTTCCATTGCAAAGATCGATTTCCAACAATTTTCAAACTTGGGCTCGCCCGCTGCAAAGGGAATCTTCTCTTCTTGTTCTAAGCTCGACACTCTTGCGGTCATCGCCATGGCGACGATAGCAAGGAGGAGCATCATGAGAGTGTTTGATGATGAGTTAGCCATTGTGGTGGTGGTGGCGGCGGCAGCGGCGGCGGCGAACCGGTGATAAAGGTGGTGGAGGTGCTGTGGGAAGAGGATGAGGATGGAGGGGATTTATAAAGAAGGGGATGAGAATGTGGTGATTGTGTTTGGAAACAAGACAGTTTTTTTGTTTTAATAGCATTTTAATTGCTGGAGTTTTTGGTTTTAGGTGCGCTTTTATCTACTAGGATGTTAATATGTTACCATGCGCTGGTTTTTAACTTGCACACAGTTTGCATCCTTTCTAGGTTATGGCTTCATGGTTGGTTTTAATAAGGTGTATTGATTTTGAAACTAAAGTCACACCCCTCCGTTTAGCAACCAGGTGTGTTCTGGATTGGAACCTATTTTGGTTGACACCTAGGTGCTTTGTATAGATAGGCCTCCCTCTTTTTCTCCCTAAAAAAAGTTATATCTGTATATTTTTCATGAGATAGCGATTTTGAGTCGAATTATCTAGAGATGTAACTGACCCAATGACCTTTAAGAACTTCTTTGAATTGAATTGAGCTTAGCTTGATCAAGCTTGGATTCGATTAGGTTGATTTTGAGTTATTTTTGAGTTTTGAGATTAAGCTAAATTAATTTATTTAATCAAGCTTAGTCGATCTCGATATTGAAATGACTCAAACATGAGTTGAAACAATCAGCTCAACATCTCAAACTAAGTAAAAATCAGTTCAAACTAGTATCAAGAGTACATGAAGGGTTCAACCTTCAATCAGAGCTTAGTTGAAGCTTGAACCAATGGATAATCGATCTATATAATTACTTTAGATAACAACTAATAATTATTTATGGAATATAATTTTTGACAAAATATTAAATATATAACTTAGACGGGTGGAGTAAGGTTAGACACCAGTTTATATCCAAATTGACCAAAATAACATATCTCTATCCTGAGTTAGAGAATGTATCATAACATATCTCTATCCTGAGTTAGAGAATGTATCCAACACCCAAATCTAACTAAACCATAATTTTTCAACCTAAAGTACACCGTGCATTGGTTATGTTAGTATAGATTTGGTGCAATAGTAATGTGAAAGTATTTCAATCTATATCTATAGTCTCTACATTAAAATTTAGGTTAGTTTGTGCTTGGTTATGGACTTATCATGAAAATGCGATTGTTTGCTTGTGCCAAGTTGCTTGCCTTAGTGCACAACTCAACCATCCTATAAAGCGCTTTCTTAGATGGCATTTCATGTTGGTTTCAGATTTTAGTTTGTTAGTTTTTAATTTACAAAAAAATAAAATTATTTTTAAAATTAAAATACAAAATTTGTTTAATAGCCATTTGAATGGTATTTGATGGGAGGCATCCGAGCCTCTAATATATATATATATATATATATATATATATTAGCTGATAGAATCACAACCTTTCCATTTTGGGCTGAAAAATATATAATCACAATCCTTCATTGAGTCAATTAAAACCGTTTATAACCCAATCCCGGCCCTATATTTTTGGTAGGATGTAGACCGGCTCATTTCATTGGCTCTCACACCCGGGCATCAATAAAGTTGACGGTCAGGATTAAAAGGCTTAGGAATTAGGGTTTCGCCCTCTCTTCCTCCTCCTCTTCTCTCTCTCTTTATAAACCCATCCACCCCTCATCTAGTCGCCGTCCCCTCCACCAAATCTCTCTCTCTCTCGTTCTGTTCTTCAAGCGATGAAGAGATCTTAGTTTGTGTCTCGGAGATGGATTACATCCATTGATGATGGTAACACAACCCTCTAAGAAGTTCTGAGCGATTTCATTCCTCTCGCATACTAATGTAATCTTCTATTGGTATTTTTTTTTCTTTGTCCTCTTTTTGGTTTATTTTTTTTTCTCGATGGTCATTTTATTATCTTAATCTTTTAAATCGAATCCAACAATAAAGGTTGAATTTTTTCTTTAAATATCTGATTTTGGGGGTCCGAGGTGATGTGAAAATTCATGGTCTGTCAATCCACTGATGATTGCAAGTGATGCAGTCATGAAATCCCGACAGGTTCTGATCGCCCCCCATCATATCCACAATTCAAATCAAACTTTTTTCTTCTTTCCACAGTTCAAATTATGTTGAGATATTAGCTTATGTTTTGTACCTTTAACTGTATAAGGTTTTATTGTCACATCAAACAAACTCAGTTTTAAGAAACCAAACTCTGTTTTAATTAACTCCAATCTTTTTTTTTGGTAAAGAATTAACTCCAATCTTTGGGATGCTTTTGTCACTGAGAATCTTCGCTTTACTCTTGCATTATAATTCCTTTTTTATTTGAAAAAGCAAAAGAAAGAAGAGTTTTACCTTCGAAAGTAAAAAAATTCTAGTTTAGACAAATATTTATGTGAATATTACTTTATTATTTGTTCTTTCCATATCTTATCAGCTGATATGTTTGGAGACTATCAAATCAATACACTGGGTGAATCTCTGCTTACTATAGTGTTATTATGAATGTTTTAATTGATATGAATGGATAGATGAGTTTTTGGCTTCATTGTTCCGTTTGAGGGTGCTATTCTGATGTATAAAGACCGCTTAAGAAAGCGGATAACCAGAAATATAATTGGGATGCTGGTGTTTACCTTGCACATTGCAAAATATTAGAAGCTAGGTTATAAGCCTGATTAAGCTTGAATTGAGTCAAACGAGGCCAAGCCTGATAAAATATATGTTAGGTCAAAGCTTTGATAGATTACATCTCTTACCAGAAGTCATATTAAGAAGCCATCATTTGTGGTAAATTCTAGTATAGCTTTTGCTTTTCTTTCTTAGCAAAATCATCTAAAGATATGTCTCCGCAAGATCTCAGTAGTTAAATCTCTTCGGATTGGTATAAGTCATTTTCATGTATGATGGCAATGAATAGATGCAATTCCTTAGATTGTAATTTGGCAAATCTTTTTGTGGAGTGGAGGAGCAAAGCTCTAAAAAGTTAGTTTGTGGCATGGAAAGGAAGTAGACTAATGTTAATATTTTTTTTTTAAAAATGAAACAAGATTGTTCCTGATGAGTCTCCAACTCTCTGTATGCAATTAATATATTACAGATTGTGCTGCATTCGAAAAATTATTGGAATATGGAGTAGTGCTGTGAAGCTTTTTCCTTGACTAAATTGTGGTTTGATGATGTTGGTGATTGGAGACAAATCAAACAACTTGGAGCAAACTTCTTTCATGAGTTATACTTCAAAGTTTAAATAACAAAATCAAATGGAAAATAAAATATAAGTATATGAGATTGTTAAAAGATAAATTTTAAAAAAAAAATTCAACATGGCCTAGGATTTCAGGATCTAGCTTCCCAGGAGTATAACACCCTCAACCTATTCCTTGTGCTTTCTTTCTTGGAGGACCTAGCATGTGTCAAGCTGAGAAGTACAAGGGGTTCATCTCAATGGCTAGTTTACACACATCCCTATCAAGAAGAGAACATTTGTAAGGTGAATGATTGTGTATTAGATGTTGTGAAAAGTGTAGAAAATGTGAATATGTTCTGAGAGTTCTCACAATTAAATCTCTTTAGTGGATGATATTAGGGCATTTTCAAATTTCAATTAAGAAAGTTATAGAAATTAGCAAGCCAAAAAGGTAGGATTTCTAACTTTTATCTGGTGATAAAAAATGAATTAACGACCTTTGAGGTTTTATGAGAGGCATTGTAGTTAAAGATATATTCATCTTGGTTGCAGGATATTGCGACTATGGGTCTTGAAGCCTGTGAGGCCCTCATTGTGAACTAGAGAGGACGATGAGTCTTTAATGAATACCCTTGCATATTATAGAAGAAACAAACAAGTGCAAAGTTTAGAGAGTATCTACCAAATTACAATTGAACTATATAGAAACTATTCTTTAATCAGTTGGAAAAATTGCAGGTATCCATATTTCATGCAACAATCAATAGTCATATATAACATAAACCAGCTCAACATGTTTCATTTGGTTAGACCACACAATCCATTCCTATGACTAGGTTGATAACAACCTCTGTAGTAAATATAAACTTGAAAACAATACTGTCATTGACTGATATGAATTTGCTATTGTTTAATCTCCTGTTCAATGGTAATATGCATTCACATGGCGACAGTTATGCCGGACTTCTCCCTCATCTCCGGTGAGTACATTGATGTTCCCCATCTTTATCATTGAGTTTGCAAAGTGCTTGAAAAATAGTTCTTGATTAGATGCATAGGCCCATACCAGACTCAGCACTTCTGCCTCTGGGTACTCAGAAACAAGCTCATTGTCGCTCTGCAACAATCCATTTCCTCGAAGGAGGTTGAAGAAATACTGGTTGTCGAACCTCCTCGAAGTCTTCAGGTCAAGGGGAACCAAGACATTGTCCCTCCCTGAAGCAGGGCACATGGACCTCAATGCACTAAAAAAGACTGAATACCTGCGGTGATAGTCCAGCTCTAGATATGGTTGTGGAGTATACAACCTCTGTTTGAAACTTGTACACCTTGACCTTCCAATGGTATGGCTGCCTACAATAACAATTTTGAACAAGGCTAATTCTTTCCAAGCCATGTAGTTTAAGAGGTTTTTCTTGATAATGTTTCATGGATGCTAAATGTTTCAGAGAATTTAGTAGTTTTTATTACGTTTGAATGATTAATGTAATACAGAATGAGAGGGTGAAACCTGTTAGTACCTGAGAGAGTGACCAAGTCTACTATGTCAAGCCCCTGAGCTTGAAAGTTGGAAATGAGCATTTCAAGTGTGAAATTTGGAGCAGGTATCATTTGGTTCGCAGCAGTAAGGCTTGCTTTCAGAGAGTCCTTTCTCCCCAAGAGTACCTCCCACCTCGGACCACCTCTCTATAAAATTCAAAGAGAGAGAGAGCAGTAAGGAACAACACTCCATGTTTGCACACACAAGCTTCTGTTTGATGCTCTTTGGTGTTTATAGTCAGTTTAGAAATATTGCCTGAAGTAAAATGGTTAAGACAGCAAATTATTCCCTGAAGTAATATAGAGTGGTTATTAATGTCATGGTATTAGAACTAAATAATGAAAAAACTAGGAACTAAATTGTTGGTCATATCCAACTTTTTGAGAACCATGTTCCTCTAGATCTTTTCTGTTGTTGGAAAGAAAAGTTTTAGTAATTTCTTGTTACCCTTCAACAGGTTCTTCAAATTTCTAAGTCCGGTATCTTTGGCAAAACTCCTTATTACTGAATGCAGAATACGTAAGGCGGAAGATAACAAACTTAGTTTTCTTTTGTGTCATCAGATGACATCATCTATTCATTCCATATCTAATGTAAGGATGAGCATATATTAGTCTCATATTAGTTATGTACTTATAAGGGACCATGAAATTTAAATAATATTTTGTGGCTAGTCTTTTTGAGCAAGATTCTATATCGTTAGAATGATATTAGAGCGGATCTGGTCTATAGTCTATGTGGGTTACATGATACAAAAGCATATATCTATTAGGACTGACTACAGATCTATCGTCGTGGTGTTTGTGATTAGATTTGAATGTATTTGAATTTTTAGTCTAATAGTAGCACCGGAGTTTAAATGGGGAGGGTATGTGAGGATTTATATGGGTATGTGTTTAGTTCCATATCGGTTATACACTATGTAGATCTTAAGTATTTATATAGGACTAAGTAATCCAAATAATATTTTTCGACTAAAGTTTTTGGATGAGATTTTAAGTTGGTAAATCTAAGCTAATGTTTCCAAGTTATGTGGTACTCAAATGGTCCAATTGTACATGATAAAGGCATGTGGCCGAGCTCTTCTGCCCATAGTAATTCATATTTGACTATAAACCTATCAGCCAAAAAATGGTATCCGAGCACTTACTAAATGGACGCAGTCTCGAGCTGTAATGGCAAGAATGTCAGCACACGACACAGTTAATGGGCATGCCTCCTCTAGCACAGCCTTTATTCGGTCGATCACATCAAAACCTCGCACAGAATTCAGGTTTGGCACAGCATTTTTTTCACTGACTATATCACCTGCATCATCTAAAAGAAGCGAAGCATCGCATCCCTGCAATAGCAATTCCTTCCTATTACCATTTCACTCGCTAGTCAGACAAAAAAAAAAAAAAAGGAAGTTAAGATTGTCCGAAGAGTTGAGACCAGAACGAAACAATCGTGAAAGTGAAGGCGAAGAAGAGAGGCTGCAATCCTTGGATTTCTGTAAACTGCTTCTGTGACAACTTGCCTCACGATCTCCTCTGCGAGGGGACATGACTCTTCGTAGTAGTATGGAGAGAGCTCACCAGGTGCTCCAACTAAATTAGAAATCAACAGCAAAAACAGAGCCAAAAGCTTTGCCATGAGGACCTTGATACTGGCTGAAACCTTCATGAAGATAGGGGGGTTTCGTTATAACTTGCTCATATGCATGCAGGCCTTTGTCATGCTATCTTGGTCTATTGCTTCTACAACTACCAAGAGAGAGTTGGTCTGAGAGGATATACCAACTTCCATCAACTTTCTTCTCCATGCGGCTGCCTTATCTTGAATCCTATGATATTACATTCTTTTGTCTTCATTCTATGCCGGCTA
Source organism: Phoenix dactylifera (assembly GCF_009389715.1). NCBI lineage: Eukaryota > Viridiplantae > Streptophyta > Magnoliopsida > Arecales > Arecaceae > Phoenix > Phoenix dactylifera. The sequence goes on along the minus strand of NC_052408.1, from coordinate 8,896,469 downwards.
GGACGGACTTAGGTGGACCAATCTTTGACCTCAGATCCGGCTCAAATTTCGAACTCTTAAGTGTGACATGTATCATAGAAGGGGATTTTTTTGTTAAGTTCAGAATATTGAGAGTTGGTTATTGAGTGAAACACACAGAGGGATGGTGGATTACCTTCTCATGGAAAATAAATGGCTGGACTTTGGCAGATGAGTGAATTTTCTTTATTCCTTTAGAAACAAAGTATTTAATGCTCAAGCTTTGGCTATCATTTGCGTCTTATTCTCAAATGTTAAAGTAATAGCGAGACTTAATGGGGATTTGGTGGGGGTGGTTGTATCTTGGCCAGCCCAGTCTTTTAACTAAGTTGGGTCTTTGTGCTAACTGGGGTTCAGGCTTCCATTTCTCTACTCTACTCCTATCCCTCTCCTTTCCTCTCCTCTCTGTTTTTCTCCTTTTCTCAGATTACCTGACCTTTGTTTCATTCCTTTTACTGATTGAAATGGTGGTGATTTAGGCGGCCTTGCTGGGGAAAAAAAGTTGCAGCAATGTGACAAGAATTGGCCTCTAATGATCTGAATACAAATCTTTTCATCTATGCCACCTTATGCTTCTGATCCATTCCAACAAACTTCCCTCACTTTTAGGCAGCTAATAAGCTATATTTATTCAAAAAGTGCTGCTACAACTACCCCAGAAAAACTGGTTCTTGATGCAATTTAAGGCAGGTTGGTTTGTTGATTTGGGGCCCCTCTGTTGTTCCCCGAAAAACTGGGTTCTACAGCCTTCCTCAGCTACCTCTTGGAGGACAGCATTTTCATCATTCAAAATGAAACATAATTTATCCAGAGAGTTTCACATGTTAAAACCACCATTGGCTGAGGAGCCTACACTCACATTGTGTATATAGCTTGAGCAGAAGTCAATTCTCTCGACACAAACATTTCTCATTGTTATCCCTATACTAATCCAAGAAATTCAGCATTCCTCAGAAAGACAAATGCAATGCATGCAGAAGATACTTGACACACTCAAAGCGAATGATGTTTTTGATCAATGCTTCCAAGTCTGAAGTTAGGTCTTCACCAGATGATCCTCTCCTTGATTATAAAGATGACCAACTTTTAACCCTTCTTTGCATGGCATTAACTTAACATTGAGTGCAAACTATATCCAGACAACTGTCAGAAGAAACTTACTGTTTTCACTCTATGTGCTTTACATGTATCAACCGACAATCTTATATACTCCATCGCATCGAATGCATTAAAAATTGTCAGGTTTGAAGTTTAGGCCACTATAGAATGGATTAAGGGCATTCCCATATAAAAAAGACAGCCCCTGAAGAGAAGCTTTCCCTGCATGAAAAGATGGTAACCACATCAATGAACATGTTTTAGCTATCAAAAGATCCTACAGAATATGCAGCTTGATTGAGCTAAGCAATTACTGAAACACCTTGTTTCTTCTTATGAAGAAATAATTTCAAGACAGCAAAGAATTTGCACACAATACGAGCATGTATTTGCATGTGTGTGTGTGTGGAGTGGGAATCTCATAAGATCGAAGCACACGAAAACATTCCAGAGTGGTATAGAACTCATGCAACTATGAACCAGGCTAACATGGCGATAAAGCATCACCTCTCCCACAATTCATTTTGTTCAATCTATTTATTTAATAACTAGAAGGTTGATTACCTTGTATATCGATGATTACTATGTTTGATCATTACTCCACCGTCTTCGCAGCATTCTGCATAATGCTATCCAGCACTAGTAAAGTTTAGAACTCTTTCAAGTTTTCGCTCGTCAAAGACTTCAACTTCAACCAAGAAGATCGCGCTAACCGGACGATGATCTGAGAGACTCAAGTCGGACCTCCAATATGAAAGTTGTCTGATGCCCTTCCCCGACCAAAGAATACGATCGCACCTGAATGATCATGAAGGACACTGTCATAAGTAAAGCAGCTACATAATTGGTAGATAGGTTGGTAGGTATCATAGCAAGATTTAAACATACTATCGAGCAAGGAAATAGCTGCACTGATTGCAGTTGAGCAAATGGATCTTTTTCCAACGACAGCTATATTAGTGACTCAGACTTACTCAGACCAAAGCTTTTTAATTTTTAAGCAACATCAGAGAGAGAGAATGCATACCATGCTGGGGACCTCTTCTTCTCTCCTTCTCTAGCATTTTCTCCAACATATCTATTTGAGTTGATCTCATATTTGTAAGTAGGTGGAAAACTAATGCGCCCCTCCCTCCATCCATCAAATATGCGCCCTTTTCTTAGCTCATTGTTTAGCTGTCACATTTGCGCACAAGCAGTAATCTCTTGTTAGCCTGACAACAAAAGACCGGTCTCATGAAAGCATGCAGTAATGTTCACTCAAACAACTACTTTTCATCACTATAAGAAACATCAGAAGATAGCAAATTATATTGCATCACCTGATCAAAGTTCATGAGTTCATCCCATCTTTTCTTAGCAACAAGTTCCCTTACTTCAGCATCCGATATATTTAGACGGTAATTCAGGTCTCCAAACCAGAAAATTCGGCTGTACCCATTGGAAAAGGCCCAGTCTCCGATCAGTTTTCAACAGAAAAGTTGTCAATACAAAACTAGATATGAGTGAAAGGAGAATCTACTTATTGGTCACTCCCTGCTTGAGCTTTTCAGATTCTTAAATCAGACAGGTTGATTTGCTTTGTATGAATTCTATTCTGCTTTAATTTATTGGCGACTTAATTATCCTCATATCTCTTGAAGATGCCATCCCATGTATTTAGAATCTCAATTTCCTCAAGTTGCTCAAATGTGGATGAAGAAGGTAACGCACGAATGATCATCATCATTGTGTGGGAGGAAAAGACATGGAACAACTATTAATTGGTCAAGAAACCCCTTAAACCAAATGGGATCGATGAAGCATGTAGCTTTATGAAATTGTTCTTGCGGAGGGAAGACATAAAGGATAAAATGCAGGGGCATAGACAAGCATGTAATACTATGATATCTACTAGCATTCAGCACATGCCCAGCCACAAAGGAGGGGTTCCTATAATAGTATGTATTTGTCCAAGTATAAAGGATCCCCAGAGTTCCTATAATAGTATATATTTGTCGAAGTGATCGAAGAGAGATGCCACTAGAATTTCACAAGATTAATCAACCAAAATCCTCAAGATAGAATTTAAGTAACCGGCACGAAGACCTACACATGGAAACACCTCTCTGGTTTTCAGCCTTTGCAGTGTCAATTGAAAGTTGCTGAGGTTGTGGTTTCTCTTTTAGCTTTTCATTGGATCTTAAAGCAACCTGAAGCAAAGATGAGCAAACATGTATGTGTCATATCTAAACACCAATTGTGAGAGCTAGTTCGAGACTATCACTGCTCTTCAGATATTTCCCTGTAAACAGTTCAGTACATGCTTTCCTCAGTGTGCTACCCAAGTTCCTTGATTAACTTGTTTCATGTTTATGAAGTTAAAGGTTTTTTTTTTTTTTTAATTTCATATGCATGTACTGGTGGAATCGGAATGCCTGTCGGACTTTTCTTAGATTCATACTTTTCCTCCAATCTGCTATACCTTCTGTTGCAACTTGATCACGATTTCCTGAATTTCATAACAGTGTGCATTGATATGCTTCAGATTTTCAAAACTAACGCTTACTGAATTATTATTTGGGTGTCAGATGTGCAGGGAAGACTTCTTTCTGAAACAAGCAAATAACTAAATAATCACCTTGAATCATAACGCTTCACTTAACACTCTATAAATGACAAAGTTATGAAACATCAAATTCAATCATTTAACACCGAAATTAGTTTGCTCAATAATTTAAATTGCAGACACTTCAATGTACAATGCTATATGGAATCTAAGCGAAAAGAAAATCATTCATACAGATCGTACGAGCTACTGTTACCGAAGAAATTGTAATGGCAAAAAGTACCGAAAAAAGATCGAAATAAAGAATATAACTACCGCAAAAGAACTTCCCCTGATACAAGAGCATCACAGTTTTGTTCTCCAACCTAGGTATACCATTAAGATGGAAATTTCTAAGGCCATCGATAACCTTTAATAATAATAATTTTTAAGAAGTTTTCAGGAACTCTGAATTGGTAGATCAGTTTCACATAATAAACTAATAGATGGCATAATGTAAGATACAATGACCTTAACATAGAAGAGCACAACCAAGCAACAATAATATGGCAGCAACGATAACATAAATAAGATTCTTACTCATGTGTTGGAATCGTCTGCGGCTGATCAGCATCTAATATAGAAGAAAATCGAGTGCGTTGTAAGATATCATGCACATCAGAATTCCGTTTATGTTGATCACCCTCCTTATGGCCTGATGTCAGATGAGAACAGACGAAGCACAACTTAGTTTGGAAAAGAGACATGCTGACAGAAACAGACCCCTACATCATAAACCATGAAATCCATTCACTAACAGCGGAACCTGAAGCTTAATCTAATCAGGCAATATCTTCTACATGGTTTCATTTTTTGTTAAGGAGGAGAGCAATGACCTTGTTTCCCATGTAGCCCATAAGTCCAACACCAACTTGAGATACCTTCAAATTGTTTATGTGTCTCCTCAGCCTTCGACAAACCCAGACGGAGATGTAAATACCAACCATCTGCTTGCTGACGACGCGCACAAATCTAGCACTACGTCTTAAACATTCTTCTTGATTCTTGACATCATGTTCGTCTGCTACATTTACTGAGGAAGAATCTTCCTCTTCTTCAGAAAGCCTGTCAGGAACATCATTTAATGAATTAAGAACATCAGATGTCTCTTGCTGCTCTGACCACAGCATTCCAAGGTTCCCTGAGCTATGGTAAACTCGTTTTAGCCCAGCATTCACTGCTTGCGATCCCTCCGGCCAATCAAATCCAATTCTTGGATAGCTGCTCAGGACTCTTCTCAATTTTGATCTAGAAGTCGGAGCTTGCGGTGGCGTATCAAATGAATATTCAGGCCAGTCTAGTTTACTGGCGCCATTGGCAGCATGAACCCTGTCCCACTGTAACTCCATCTCCATGTTGATTAGCTTCTTTGGGCTTTCTCCTTCGAATAAGGAACCATTATCAGCAAGCTGAGCAGTCCTGCTGCTCCCAACAGTAGGAGTCGAAGACCTCGACACCGGTGAGAGAGGAGCACTGTAACTCTTACATAATGTCCTGGGTTGTGAAGATTTGTTTAGTGTTCTTCTAATAATGGCCTCCCATTTTGGAATTGGCCTGCTATCCTCGGCTCCTAATACATTCCCAGCGTTTAAAGGGACCACCTCTTGAAAACTGCAGAATGAGATGACATGTAAGATGACCAATAGGAACTGGAACTCATAGTGAAAATGAGCAGAGAGGTTTCAGTAATCCTTTTCTTTCATATTAAGTTTGGGGAACAGCCAACAGAACTGGAAGATTCAGTATTGACCATTATATTCAGCTTGTGTAATGACAGCCCAGCAGTGGAATTTAAAAGGTGGTAACTTGCTACTTTCAAAGAATTAGATTCATTCAATAGCATTAAGATGTATGTACTCACCCAAGAATATACATGTCTGCCGGTTCCTTGGTACATAGCCATTCATCAAGCTCAAGATCCTCAATTGGGACCCTTCCAGCAACATTCCATGTTCCAATCATCACCCTATTGATCATCAAGTGAATTATAAAAGCTTATTTAAATCCATTGTCGTACCTCAAACGCTATAGTTTTTTCATAATACTTCAGAAGCAGAAAATGATGAAATCAATGTATGGTTAGAGCCAAACCTCACATCTTTTTTACGTATATAGTGAACACGTAAAGTTTCTGATTTTCTTCTCCGAAGTCTTGACGAGGTTCCTTTTGTTTGTGTTCCTAAAGAGTTATAAACTATGAAATTATGTAAAATAGACCAAAGCAAAGTAAGTAAGATGCAAAACCAAGATCTGCTATAGAATAGAATAAAGCCCCATGGACATTGTAAATGTCACAACCTATGACCTCACCTAAAAAGGCTAGCTGAAAGATATTATTTGGTTTCTTGATCCTGTATAAGTATCCAAGATCTTCTCGGCAAATAACCGATGTAGGACTAAACACACGCCCACACGGATCCTCACAGTAAAACATTCGGAAAAAAAAAGAAAATCTCAAACAAAATAAAATTAGAACTGCTTCTAAATCATGGAGCTTGCTAGACTGAACTTCAGGATGCTAGAATTGTCTATTATGAAAGAGAGTGTTGCCAGCCCAGGGCACCAGGGATCTGTGACAACAGATTAGATAAATAACTCCACATCTTTGTATATTAACACATAAAGTCAACATCACTCAAGGTCAACATATAAAACGCATGTAAAGACTCTTGCTACTACTCAACGGAACTCAAGAGGAGGGCTTTCAGTTCATCTCCTCACTCATAATTCTCTATAGCATCATCATGAGCACAAGAAAAACTGAAAAATATGCAATACTTGTATTTGCGAACTCCTCTGACAGAGTTAGGCTGGATGCTTCTAAGGGTATTCGACTCCAAATAATTCTTCATCAAAAACAATGAAGGATTTCTCAAAATGATAATCAGCACTGTTGATCTATGATATATAAAATACTTGAGAATATATATGTATATATTTGCCGGTGAAGTCTCTTAGCTACAATCGAGCAAAAAAAAATGAACCATAGAAATATAGTTAGTGGGCACAAACAAAGTATAAACAACATAATTGGCAATTCCAAACTGTTGATTTGATCTAATAAATATTTTAAAATATATACAGATCAAATTTCAGCTAATCTGGATGTTTCTAAACTATAGATCAAACTGCAACATGATATCATACCATTGAAATGGTCAATTTTGCTTTCATTTGATCCATAGATAAAAGACAACAAAAGTGTGTGATATTTGTTTTCTAGCAAAGTATAATGTTGCAGATGATGATTTAGTGTTCTCCATCAGGGAAAACAAAAGCATTTAATGTTGCTGAAGTCCGAAAATATGAGACTAACTTGACACTAGAAGTTGTCCATAGTACATCCCCATCTTTTTCTAAAAACGAAAGAAAGAATAGAAGGAAAAAAGATGTCCATTAATGCAACAACCCCATGCCGCAGGAAACACATAAGCTTTAGCCAAGCACATAAAACAGAGTACTAACCAAATTGAAGACAAGCAAAGCGTAATTCCAGATCAACTTGTAATGAAGAAAGAGTAAGATGTCACGAGTGGATATCTTTATAGTTAATTTCTGGCAGTACCTGATGCTTGAGTTGGGTATCCATGTTTACTCCCCACGATTTCAAAGAACGAGTCCAAGCTAGCGTTTCTTGCATCTGTGAACGATCGAAAAAAACAGAAGTAGTCAGTATCCTCTTGATCGACTAACGTAAGAACCAGTTATGTTTCACGAGTATAAATTGCCAGAGTGAGAAAGATCAAACTACAAACCATCATCCTCGCTCTCAGTGTCAACCTCATCCTCACTGAACTCATACACCTTCGGCTTAATGTTGAGCCACTTCCTCATCACCATCGATGGCCAAAAGGACTGCTCCAAAATTACGACAGACATACTAAGTTTGCATCTATGTATGCTCGTATCAGTGCTTAGTTTTGTTCGGATGGGTTACTACCACCTTCTACGTGGGAAAACAGCAGTACTTAACTGGCTCTCAAATGACACAAAACGCCTAGTAGAGTAACACTAAAAGTGCTGCAATTACCTCAGAGCGCTTTCCTTTCCTGGTTTTCATGGTCTACTGTGCTAAAACTTCGACATGGATCATGAAAGCCCAAAATATTTCTTTAAATTTATGGTCGCAATCCCAAATCAAAATACCACAGTCGAGAGAAGTACCTACTCCATGCTGAGAGTCTTTGACAATAACAGAAGAGAGGATGATTTGTTTCAATCAACGCTCAGGACAGACGCGACGTAGGACCGATAAGGTTGAAAGAAAAGGGGGAGAAAAAAGCAAGTGGCCAAGATGAAGAGAAGACAGCCCAAAAGATCCAAGTTGCCGGCAACAAGGATGTCGTTCCCCCCTGTCCTTGCATCGAAGAACCAGAGCCACAAGTTGGATTCGGCATTGATAGAGTTGAAGTTCAACCATGATGCCTCTGCTTTCTGTTTCCATGCAGAGCGTCCCTATCGGCAAGGATGAGATAAATTTTCCACCACCTCCCACTTGGTTCAGGCCATGCAGCCATGTTGCCCGTCGTCTAACGGAGCCTGCCCGCGACTTATATAGGAAGACTTCAAAGGTACCCAGGGTCATAAATTCTAACATTGGGCCACGGCCGACGTGACCGGGCGGGTGTGACTAATACCTGTACGATTGATTAGGAAAGATGGCCGAATTTGATACGGAACATTTTGGTCATTAAAAAAAAATAATTTAATTATATAATATATAGTTGAAATATTTTTTTTTAAAAAAATTAAACATTTTGTTAGAACCAATGATGTAGCACTATCCTTTAAGAAAGATTATGCCTCTAATGATTCGATCTAAATCCCATCATCTAGATTTTTTTTAAAAAAAGATTTTGAATGGATGTACCTTCTAGTCCGAACGAAATTAGACAAAATGACGGCAATAAAAGTTAAAGATCTATCTTATATTGAATTTTAGCTTTTACGAATTTATTTCTACTAATTATGTCTATTTTAGAATTGTGGATGAGTGGATGCCATTATTATTGTTGTAGTTCAAATTTGGCTTGAGGGTGACCATGCCGGTGGAGTCGAAGGAGCCGCTGGTAGTTGGAAGGAGAAGACGGGAACCATCTCCTGTGCGATGGCCGTGGACCTGCACAAAGCCTCACTGGTGTTTTCGGTGAGGACCCTCCGACGATTAAGTTAGAGTAGGATAAATTTAGTCCAGCCAAAAGTCCTTTAGAAGTTACCTGATCGAGCTATTTATAGTCTCGGTGGAGAGTCCCAGGTGGCAGAGGTACTGTCAGTCCTCATCATGAGGGGGCGTGTCTCTAAGCCGGATGGCGCACAGCTTAAGTTGGTTGGTAGCGTGTAGTACTGCCTGTTCTTGAGAACGGTAGGGTATTGATAGTTATAACAGAGTATGGCCAGAGTAGCCAAGGTGTCGTATGACTATTGAAGGCTGGTTATGGAGACGTGGTATAGTAGTATTGCAATATACGGCCACGTAGGTGGGCGTAGGCGCGCACATGAGTGCGGTCGTTGGCGAGGCCGAGCTCGTTGGAAGGTCGCATCATGTGTTTTTGTAATAACCAAAAAAAAAAAATTATATAAAAAGGGATAGAATAGTCCTTTAAAATTGATATAAGGGGTAAAATTGGAAAAAATCAAAAGTTAATGGCATAATAGTAGATATGTTGAAGTATTAGGGGCAAAATGAAAATTTAATAATATTAAACAAAGGTGAATAGTGTTTGATGTGACTTAATTCATGAGTTTGAGCTGGCTGAGGCGTTGGATTGAAACAGAGAGGGGGGAGTCTCAGACGGACAGAGAGAAGAAAAAGAAGAAGAGGAAAAGAAAGGAAAAAAAGAAGAGGAAGAAGAAGAAGAAAAAGGAAGGAAAGGGAATTCCGGTTGCGCTGCCAGCTGAAGGAAAAAGTATAGATCTCCTTCTCTTCTACGCAAGGATCCAAGTTTCACAAGAAGAAAAAGGTAAATATCCGTCCCTACCTAGTATTCTAAAGAATTTATGCTATAGAAAGGGTAGATGACAGTTGTAAAGGGTGTTAAAAGGGGAAGAATCGGATTTCGACAAATTTTTTCGGCACTACGGAAAAACTGTGTCGAAGTCTCAACTTCGGCGAATTATTTCGGGGGTCAAACGGCCTCCGATAGTGATGCATTTTATCTTTTTGGAATCCCCTATGAGTGTAGAACATTGGGTATAAATTTCATAAAAATTGGAGTTCAGAAAATGGATCAAAATCGGGATAAAGTGACCCACTGTCGGTCCGAATTACTGTTCATCCGAGATAAAAAAGATGAAAAAGTGGTGTTGGGTCGACTCAAAGTAAGCCGGAGTCGACTCAGGGCTGAGTGGGATCGACCCAAGTTTGGTAGGATCGACTCTCTCAGAAAATTCCAGAGAATGGGGATTTTCGGCTCTGTGCTGGGGGTCGACTCAGGGTAAGCTGGGGTCGATCCAAGCGGGGGTCGACTCTCAAAGTTGGGGTTAACCCAAGATTTAGTAAAATTTTGGATTAAAAGGGATTCGATCCTTTCGCACACCTTGACCCTATAGCATTGGTCCCAAGGTATGTGTGGGATACTCTTGCATCATGATTCATGTAAATTGAGGATTAATTTAATAAGAATAAAGGGAAAAAGGAAAGGATTTAGAAAAAGAGGGAGTTGAATCAATTAAAGTTCATATATTTATGATTGGCACGTAGATTATGGCCCTTGATACAAAACTAAATATATTGTAAATGCATGTATCAGTTGGGCAAGAAGCTAGGGAACCAGAGGAAGAAATTCCCCACTGCCTGCTGTAGATTTTTGGAGGCGTATCAGAGCTGTGCCGGATTGACAGGTGAGTGGGAGTCATGTACTTTGCACCATGAGCATCCTTAATTCATTTTCATGAATGTCGCCAAGTGTGAATTGATTCCACTTGAGCATATTGATTGATATTGTAGTAGATTCCTCTATAATCTTGATTTTCCATGCTTGATTATTTTGTACATGCATTTGAGGGAACATTGAGAGGAATTACGAGGGGTAGATGAGTAATTAAATTGGTTCCAAATTGTGAAATGACTTCTTTTGTAAATTGATTTCATTTCCTCTATTTCAAAGATTTGTTGAACCCTTTTCAGTGGTATATTGAGTTGCATTGCACTCCCATGATTCCTCACTCCCAAGCCTGATGTTAGTTTATGATTGGGTCAGAGTCGAGTGAGTGGTAGTCTTGATTATGCTCCTTTTTAGTAGAGTATTGGGAGGGTGCATTATGGCATTTATGCATGACTTGGCAGTATCTGCAGGACACCTATAGTCGATGGGGGGTTGGACATCGGCCTGTGTGCACATAGTAGCCTTCTGGGTGGGCGGAGCCTAGTCCCTTCCTAGGGGGACATGGCCCTAGGCGTAGAATCGGCCGGTCCTACGACTTATATTCTGCTTGCCGCCGAGCATAATAAGACCCCGCGAGGTGCAGTATGGCTTTCCGCGGATGTAGAATTCCCGCGAGGTGCCGTTTAATATATAGATGTGAGATGGATTTCTGTTCTGGATACTGGCCAGCATTTACATGATCAGTGTGGTGTCTTATCCTGCATATGCATGTGATAGTGGGAAGTTGTTGCTGGTTCGCCTGGAGCGTAAAATCCACCTTCCGATAGCTGTCTAGCATTTACATTATCGGTATCGTGTCCTATCTTGCATATGCATGTGACAGTAGGGAGTTGTTGCTGGTTCGCCTGGGGCGTAAAACCCACCTTCCGATAGCTATCTTATTGATGATTCAGCCTATTGACACCTGATTTATATGATTCGATACTATGACCTGTTGAGCATATTCATGTTATCATACATACTTATTTGATTATTCTATATATGCTCCAGATGAGTTGATTGGGATTGTGATGATTTACTCCTTATTTCTTATGTTGAGTTATGTGTATCCTGTTCTTGATGACTGCTCATATGCTCTTGAGATTTCACCTCGAGCCATGATTATATCTGGTCTCATGTGCATAGTACTCTCTACTCCACTCACTGAGTATTCATATACTCACTCCCTAGTTTGGTGTTTTTGATTGCAGGGCAGGTATTGTATAGGAAGGAGCAGGATTAGTGGTTGCCTGCTAGCGTGCCGCTCCATAGTATAGTATAATGTAGATAGAGGTTTATACCCTTTTGGTGTATTATAAACCTTCTGTTGTATATAGTGTATAGTTACAGTCATAGATCCTGTTGTGGATATGGGTTTGACCATGGATGGAATGGGAACCAGATTTTTATACAGATGAGTTATATGCCTGAGATGATGTATTGATATATATTATCCAGGTTCATTATGTGACAGATTATGTGATTGCTGCTCTGACAGGTAGTGTTGTTGTATATATTGAGATAATCCTGACAGGTCACTATAGGAAAAGTGATCATTTTGTGCATGTATCATGCCAAATTTTTCAAGATTTATTGATGATTGATAGGTAGTAGGGTTCTACGCGGTGGCTGGTGGCCTTATGCCTACCCGCACCCTAGGACCGTCGCGGCGGCCCGTCGGAACGGGGCGGGGTCGTGACAAAGCTTGGTATCAGAGCAAAGGTTAAGAAGAGTCCTGTCAGAGCAATAGGGTGAGTCAGGATTAAGTATAGGATTATACTATGGAGCATAGGATTTTTCTATATGTTAATTTATGAGTCATTTACAATTCAGTAAAATATATTATGACTCAGTGTGTAACAACTGCCCTCTCTTTTTAACTCTTTTAGAGACATATAAAGAATACCTCCAAGGAGAGGACCTGCTCGTCCTGGAAAGAGGATGGAGCCAGATATAGCATTGGATGTGGGTTCCGCACATGTCGAGCCCCAAAGAGAAAAATCTCATCCTGCTGATAGACGGAGGGTTGAGGATCAAGGAGAGGTAGGAAGTAGAGATGCATTGATGGAACAGTTACTGGCGGAGAATCAGGCTCTGAGGGAACAGCTTGCTCGGGGAAAACCTCCTGCCCCGTCAGTAGTATCTATCCCACCTACTGTACCTGTGCCAAGAAGTTTGGCCAGGCGGGCTCTAGATGATGAGGGGATTACTGTACAGGAATTTCTGAGGCTCAGAACTCCGGAGTTTAAGGGGGAAGAAAGTGAAGATCCTCAAAGATTCCTGGAGGAGACTGAAAAGATGATACGGAGACTGCCCTGTTCTGATGCAAGAGCTATAGAACTTGTAGGGCTTACAATGAAGGAAGATGCCTGGGACTGGTACCAGAGACAAGTGGAGGACAGATTGTACAGTAGGAATCCTCCAACCTGGGAAGAGTTCAGGCAAGCAGTGATGGATGAGTTTTTGTCTCCGGCTGAGAGGCAAAATCGGGCTCTTCAGTTTGAGAGGCTGAAGCAGATGCCCAGAATGAGCGTATCTGAGTACGCTCGTGTGTTCACTAGATTGGGGAAGTATGCTCCTTACATCATCCCCACTGAAGCTGCCAGGATAGAAAGATTCAGGCGGGGTCTGATTTTCCCGCTTTATAATGCAGTACTGGCAGTAGAGGTCCCCACCTTGTCTAGGTTGATAGATAAAGCAAAACAGTGGGAGACCAGAAACAAAGAGGAAAGAGCTGAAAGAGAACAGAGGAAAATGAGTGTGGGAAAGGAGCAAAGCAGTAGAGGTAGATCTGAGAGAGTAGATCTCTCGGAGGGCCCGACGGAGCAGTCTGTACGCTCAGCTCCAGCTACCCCATGTAAGAGGAAATGGAGGGGAAGAGGTCAATCACAAGATACTTTTCTACCATCAGTACCTTGTCCTCCAGTCACTATGGCCAGAACTGAATCCGGGTTCCAATCATGGCCAGTGTGTAATACATGTAGGAGATAGCACCCTGGCATATGCAGAATGGGCCAGAGAGTGTGCTACAGATGTGGACAGCCGGGTCATTTTGCCAGAGAATGCCCTCAGGGTGCCACCCAGCAGTTTGTGCCTTTGGCATCCTACCCTTCTGTGTAGATGGACAGGGCCTAGTAGTAGGGGGCCTGTAGGCAGAGGTAGAGGTACTGTCAGTCCTCATCATGAGGAGGCGTATCTCTGAGCCGGATGGCACGCAGCTTAAGTTGATTGGTGGCGTGTAGTACTGCCCGTTCTTAATTATAACAGAGTATGGCCGGAGTAGCCAAGGTGCCGTATGACTATTGAAGGCCGGTTATGGAGACGTGGTATGGTAGTGTTGCAATATACGACCACGTAGGTGGGCGTAGGCGCGCTCATGAGTGCGGTCGTTAGCGAGGCCGAGCTCGTTGGAAGGTCGCATCATGCGTTTTGACGAGGTCGGCTTGACGGGTGCTGAAGTCGCTCGGCTTTCTAGGTTTCGAAGTGTGCTTGGTGGAGCGCCCGAGCTCGAAGGTCGGGACGGGTCGGTGAATACCAGAGGCATTCCGAACTTGGTCGGAGGAGTCAGCGAATATCTCAAGTTAGTGGAGCTTTTGGCGGAGTTCCGAAGTCGAGCTGACTTTGGGCCGAAGTGAGGATTCAACCGATTGGCGTTGATGTTTATCGGGCTGAAACTAGGCAGCCTTTTAGTTGCAGGCTAGACAATCCATTTTGCTTTCATCAATTATAAATAAAGGCTACATACCTCAATTTTATTATTATGAATGAAAAAAAAAATGTAATTTTTTTTTTGAAAAAATACGAGTTGAGCAAATAAGATAATTCTTCCTTCTCTTCGACCTGATCAATAGCATGAGCGAAGAGAGGGATAGATCAGAGAATGGCGACAGGGATGGAATCCAAGATCATCATGCGAGGTGACAGCTGCGGATGGGACGTGGTTCCCTCTGCTTTTTCTTCTTTCCTCTGGGCAAAGCAGGCCGTGGGTGCGTGGGTCGGTCATAGCGAGGGAGATGGGAGGGAGAACAGAACCCACCAGATGAATAGAAGCAGAGGACAGGGAGAAGGGAACAAAGGAAGGAGTTGGTGGGTCCTGCCCACCGAGAAAGAGGAGAGGGGCTATTGAGAATATGGTGGGGGATGAAAAGAGACGGAAAGGAAGTCCATGAGGAGAGTTTGAATGCAAAAGATGAGAATATTGTGAGGGGCTTGTGGGGTCCTAACTCCTAAAAACAGTGCAACCTTGACCTTCCACGGAATGCTAAAGTTTGCGGGTGATTTGATGTTACCTGGGATGATGTGATCCCAATTCTGCATGGCTTCCTAAGTCTTGAAGAGACAAGACAACACAGCACAAGCATTTGAAATGTAAGAGAGGTTAGTTGATGACAGCAGAATGGTAGGGAAAAGTAGGTAAGAAGAAAAGTTGGAACCAAATTTTTGATCCAAATGACCTTTTAAAGAGGGGCCACTTGGAGTTATAGTCTTCACCTTCATCGCTGGCAATCCAGTCCTAACACTAAAGGAGAGGCTAAGTGACATCAGGGGGAAAAGATTTCATAGGTTCCACCACCTCTTCAAGAGTAGTCAAATCTAAGGGCAATCTCTTATGGTGGCTGTCAATTTAGAGATTGAACTAGATGCTTAGATGCGAACCCGCTGAACGCTGATAGCCATATATACTTATGGCAAAGACCAACTTGAACATTGAAAAGAAAGCCTTGCGTAGTCCCATGGTTCAGACTCAACAATGCCTCTCTTAGACCACCACTGATCTTTAGGCCAGACAAGGGTTAGAATGCCCAGCGCACAAGTTGATAAATGATGTCAATTGATAGGTTTGGAATCTTTCATATATATACATAATATACATATAAAAATATAAACCCATAACACCTTCAGAAAACCATGAAAGAGATGAACCATGTTATCCAAGTCAAGATAATGTTGCAACAACAGATAGTTTAATAACCATTATATATATGTATATATATATAACCTTCAGAAAACCATGAAAGAGATAAACCATGTTATCCAAGTCAAGACAGTGTTACATTTCTCTGAGAAACCAGGACCGAAGCTTGTCCCCAAGTGCAGGACATCCTGAATACTGATGCTTGTGTTGCTTATTGAGCTTAAATGCTTCAATGGCCGTACTCATGGATCATGTTTTCGTCTGGTGACAGTAACCTAGAGAAAAAGGAAGTTCTTTCATGGCACCTTTGTTTTCTGGTAGTCTTCCATAGGTAGTATGGGAACTGTGGGAGAAGCCGATATTAATGTCAGACACGAGTGAATAAGCAAAAAGGTAGTATGGGTACTCTTGGATCATGTTTTCTTCTGGTGACATTTGAATAAGCAAAAAGAAAAGAGGTTCCAACTTCTGCAAGGACAATGGCATTTTTGCTGACGACATGAGCTGATCGTTTAGAATTAGACAGCAGATAGCAGTCCCTCTACCGCATCAAGCTGGAAAATACCATTCCCAAAAACCTCAAGTTGTACATGCAGTGGCTGACAAACTTAGTTTTACATGAAAACCCACCCAATAAACAGTGAACTTTCAAAGTATGGTACAGCGGCCGCTTTCTTCTGCTGAAGTTACTGTTGCCTGTTGAAACCTGCTAGGATCTGATGGGTTGTAGGTGAACTCCGATGTATCAAGACCATACTGTCCAGGGCGAGGTGCCAAGAGTTAAGAGCGAAATGGTTCAGCAACTACATGTTAAATAATATTGATAATACATGATATGTGGTACCTTTTCCCTCATCCTTTGACTCCAGGCATCGTTCCGGCTTGGACGGTGGTCGAGACTAGGCACCCCGGATGGTGGGAGACCCTGCCTGTTGATCAGTGGTTGATGGATAGCAGATTTTGGAGCAATGTACTCGTCATCACTATCATAGTCTGCAGGTTGGTTTACTGCCCGTATCATGAGAGCTAGCAAGAATGCCAATGCCTGCAAATTAAAAAGTAATTTAACTGATGTACTTCACAAAATCACAAGTTTAAGGTGCAAATTAAAGTGATGCAGAAGTGGGAATTGGTGAAAGAACAAAAGGAATGGCAACGCCAGCAGATGCAAGAGAATATATTCGTGCAACAAAGAGTTAAGCACTTTAAGGTGCATTAAGATATAGGAGGTAATCAAAGGATCAAAACCACATGGCTAATTGAGCAGTAATTGATGAGGGGGTAATTCTATATCTACCTCCAAGATAACAGCTCCTAGGGCAACCCATTTTGCAATCTTCCAGTTCTCCTTTAAGAAGTTATAAATCATGTCAAAGTCCCCAGTTTTGTCAGCTGGAATTGCCTGCACAAAAGATCATTGTCAAGAAAAGCATTGGAAAAGAGAACCAGGAAACAGCATAAGATCAGAGAAACTCACATCCTTCCAACTGTGATCAAAGAAGATGAAAGCCGCAGCTGCCAGCTCTACTAGGATCAACAATATTACCAAGAAAGAATACTAGTTCAATTAAGGAAACCATAACTTGAGAGAATAAAGGAACTAAAATAGAGCCAATGAGCTGTCTTGCATATCATGCATTTTAAATTAAAACCACAAGAAATCCGACTGCATACCACAGATCGATGAATCAATGAGGCTAGTTACTTGTTTACTAATAATAACCACATAATAACTAGCAAGCAGAGTCCCATTTATTTGCAATCCATGAGTCTCTTGGCTTTCTCCTTATGAACCTCTTTGTTCGCTCCTATGGACCTTCTCTTCAATCATCTAAAACTGCTGTAAATCCTTATAAAGTACTTAAAAATTCCAAGAGAATCTTCCACCTATTGAGTGTCAATAGTCTTCAACATAGCCATATTTCTTCACGAGTCTGTCCCCTCTAAAACTGGTGAAGCAATCTCTTTGTTGCATGCTGCCAAACTTTATGAAACAAGATAACCAAGCCCACCAAAAGAACGGTCTAGCATGCATGATTTCCTAAAAGCCTAAAATTCTAATTCTTGACAAGCTAGAACCTTCGGGTTTTTTTTTTACGGTTTTAACTTTATTGAAATTTATTGAGTAAAGATGGAGGGTTATTCTAGCTCCACAACAAACATTTGCATAAGAAAGGAAGGCCATCTATCCATTCCCACTAGACAAGTGGACGATGCAGAAGATCTGTGCCTCAAAAATATCAATGTTTTATAGATACTTCAGATTATTGAAAGACTGAGAAACACGATACCCACATTAATTAGCTAAAATTACTTGATAGCTTGAGGGGGCTAACTGGTTGAGTTGGTAAGTCACTGAGTGCTGAATATCTGTGACCTGGGTTTGATCCCGCCCCACCCAATTTCGGCCTGGCTTCCCCTGCCCTATTTTGCCAAGAGAGCGAGCGAGCGAGCGAGCGAGCGAGAGAGAGAGAGAGAGAGAGATGGTTAAAGTAATCCTCAGTGTTGCTTATATATTTCTTTATTGCTAAGATATCCTTTATCAAGAATCTTTTTTAATTTATGGTGGTGGAAAAAACCCCTTAGGTGTGTTTTGAGCATCCAAAAAAGTGTCTTCACTCCTATAAACAGTTACCATCTTAAGTAATAACATCTCGCTTTGTCAGTATAGCCCAAACACATATTGCATTATATCTGTGAATACAGTACAAGTATGGAAAGATTAAACCAAAATGTTCCTCACTGCTTCAAACAAGTGAACATGTATAAGAAACATATACAACCAACAGCTAAACGCAAGCAAAAATATCATATAGTATGCTCTCTAGTATTGCCAAATGCTGGCAAGAATATATACACATCACTCTTCAATTATACGCTAGAGGAACTTAGTCCTTGCTTGACTAAGTTTTTGTAGCCTTGCAGTGATAAATAGACTAGTTTTAAGAATCTAAGCATGTAGTTCAGCTCCAAGCAACAAAGCTACCTTCTTAAACATACATATGTATGTACATAAACTATATATATATATATATATATATATATATATATATATATATATATATATATATATATATATATATATATATATATATATATATATATATATATATATGTATGTATGTATGTATGTATGTATGTATGTATGTATAGTTTATCTAGAATGCATACTGGTTCCTCCAAACAAGCATACCTCCTTTAATCAAATTAAATTTCATTTTTTTTCCAATTAGCAACCAAACATATATTGCATTTATTGCTGAAAATGCATAATTAGATCTGAAGGGTTCAACATTTGTTTTTTCCAGCACTTTAAAAATTTCACATTAATATGTAAAATACAAGTAATGATTCATAGACTGACCCAGCTAGTTGTGACAGAGCTTGATGATTATGGTTAAGGCACATGAAAGAAACACATCTATTTGGAAAAAAATGGAAAATAGTGGCGAATCCCAATTCTCAGATTTCTATAATTAGGTTCAGGTCATCTTATTGTAGATATTCACATATTTTGAAGTGAATATTTGGACAAAACTGATTTTTCTCTGTCATATATATTCATTTAATCTTGACAAGCATTTAGTGTATTTTATTAAAAACATTGATTTATCAATGTTTCCAGGAAAGTATAAATCAGCCCCAGAAATACTTTTATCTGGCCTTTGCTTCAAGGCACTCAATCTTCATTCCAAATTGGATTAAATTTAACTTCATTTCAGTGAAACATGTGGGCAGGAAGCGTGCTGAAGACAAATCAAAATCACCAGGACTCCAAAAAATTTGAGGAAGGTATGGCATATAGTTGGGTGTACAGGCTGATTACTGATAATGTATGGAACACCAAATGCATGTTACAAACCATGCTTCAGCATCATGTGCATGTGAACTGCAGAGCATGTTACATACTGACACTTTAAACCTTGGTAACTATCTCTGTCCCAATGTTAAGCTGTTAGGGCAATTAGACTAGTATATATGAAACCAGAATACCTGAAACCAATGCCTCATGGAGGTAACTAGACCATCTCATAAGACTGCTGACCTATCATCATCATTATCATCCAAACCATTTCCAACCATGTACAGTGGCTATGGAACACAAGTAGTCAAGAATGCTCCATGGATGGGTTGAATTGATTTTTTCCAAGCCACTGCTAATACCAGGACAACCCTCTAAGAATTATTGCATTCATAGATGGCAAATTTTGGCGAGTGTTGAGCTTCCCTAAAGCCTCAAAGAAGTTTAAGGATTTCTCTCACAGTATAAACTCATTCAATCTATGACAACCCTCCAAACATTGTGTAGACATGAAATGAACCTATACAATGACGAAAGTTGACCAGTATGATATTAAGGAACTAAAGCAATCTTTTATAAGCCAAAGAATTCATATTTCCTATATAAAACTACATAAAAAACAGACAAATTGAATGGTCCTAACTTGTTGACATCAAAGATTGGTACAGATATCATGTTCTAGGCTTAAACAAACTGATAACTTTCATAACCAGCATCTGTCCTAGTCACTAAAACTGCATATTTTCTACCTAACACAACATTCAACACATAATAGCCTGCATATTCTGTGTATATTCAACCTCACAACCTAAAAGACAAAATTATAAAGATAACCCATTTGCATTCTTTTTTTTCTCCATCTGACTGATATCTTTATAAAACAAAAGCACATACCTTCTTAAAGTTGTCAGTAACATGAAATCTTATCCCAATAAGAAAGACGATTCTTGTTACGACCACTGATATTTGTGATTAAGAAAAAAAAAATGCCACAAATTGACAAAGTAAAGCTCAATTCATTTATGCAATTACATAAATATTTTCAAGCTAAGAGCAATGTTGATAAAAAATTAACAAATTTTTTCATGCATCAAAGAGGGCTCTAGTTCAAGTTAACCGAGCACCAAGAGCTTGATAATATCAATTTGCAAGATACTCAATTTGTTAAGTCTACTTATTGCAACGTATGGTGGCAGGAAGCTTCAAACCACTAAACATTTTTTTCCAACATAAAAGAGAAAATTCATGAAGAACAGGGAAAAAAAGTTGCCTTTATTCCATAAATAAAATGTAAAAAAAAAACAGAGACTGACAATAATGAAAAGAAAATGATGGAAATAAACAAATAATATGTGTGGACGTGTTTCTTTGAGAAAAAAAGGGTTAACGTCCGTATGTTTCAATTGTATAATAAATCAAAAGTCAGGATACCCAAGAGAGGCAACATCCATTCCTCGTTGTTGCACCAACACATCCACAGCAAGATATAATGAAGAGTATGACTCCAATACCAATGAATAAGTAAATAAACCTGCAGATTTGCACATAAGTTGGTTACGTATCTAATTAACTATACATGCAAACAAATACACTAATAAGTCAGAAAATGTGTGCACCGTTGGCAGCATATGTTCTCTCATGCATACTAACCTTGGGAGTTTCATTACACCCTTGATGCAAAATATCAAGATTCAGCTTTCCACCAACAAGTTATATGAGAAATCACATGAAGAATTTAAATCTTTACCCTACCGCCCCCCGGCCGTTTTTTTTTTCCCCTTTTTCCTGTTCTGGTCATTTGTGAGTGTGCTACATTCCAAGACATTAGGTTAACTTTGTCAACAAGAACTAAGATATCACACCAGATAATACATAATTGGAGAACAGGATTTGACCAACTATAATGAAATTAGACTTTAAAAATTATGGTTGGCAACACATCAAAATTAAATTTTTCATCATATACAAACAATTTAATTAGAGAACAAGGTTTGACCAATTATAATGAAATTAGTCTTTAAAAATCATGGTTGGCAACACGTCAAAATGAAATCTTTCATCATATACAAACAAGCTTGCGCTAAAATTCTGTCTTTTATCAGACTTCAAAATTATGGTTGCCAACACATCAAAATTAAATCTTTCTTCATATACAAACATGCCCATATCACCAAAAATTCCAAAAGATAGGAAAAGAAAACGTACCAAGCCTTCGGCAGCTGATCGACAAAGCTCGTGGAGACGGGCACGACGAGAAGCATGGGCCTTCCGAGCGTCAACATCGCCGGATTATCGCTATCAGGGGATATCGGGTCCTCTCCACCCCCAGCAGAGACCTTGTTCCATTCCACCAGCAAGTAGACCCCGTAACCCACCATGGCCAATCCGGCGACCGTCAGCACGAAGTTGAGAAGCTTCAACAGGCACTCGAAGCACCCTCGGCACGCCATGGCTCCTCTCTCCAAAATCCTCTAATCGCCTTCTCCGATCAAAAATCTACAACGCTTTACACCGTCATCTCATCGACCCAATCCCCCATTGCCCAAAACCGACGAGCTACCGGCATCAAGAATGAGATTCGGATTAGAATTCCTCGAAGGCCGCAAAAATCCCGTGTTTTCTGAAACTTGAGAAGAGGGGAAAAAAGAAATTTTCGAGAGAGAAAAAGCTATAAAAACTGAGAAAAATCGCCGAAAAAATGTCATAAAAAATTCAAGATAGAGAGTGCTCACATCGAGGGCGAAACTTTGGAGGTCTGGAGACTTCCCCCGATCGGATATCACGGACGCGAGAAGGCTCTTTGACCGAAGGACACAACCCGAACCCCTCTCTCTCTCTCTCTCTCTCTCTCTCTCGAATTCTTTTCTTTTTCTTTCTCTTTTTTATTGTCCCTGTTGGAAGTAACCGCATTAGGTTGACAGAAGAATAATTAATTTATCCTATCTAAAGCAGTAAAGTCCGCATTGAATATAATTATACGATATGTTCGGTTTACGTTAAAAAAATTAACGATATCAAATTAAAATAACCTAAATTTTTTTTAATAAACAAATGGGCAAAAAAATATTTATAAAATAACTGATAATAAAAAATAAAAATTTTATTTTTTAATTAAAGTAAATATGGTTTTTATTGTTAGAAGAATCGTTAGAAGTATTCAAGGAAAAATAGTATTTTATGAGATATAGAAATAAATATAAACCTGTAGAGAATATTTAGGTGAATTTGAATTTTTATTCAAAAAAAAGAGCCTATATTTTTTTAGCGAAGGTCTCGATGGTTATACGGTTCTCGCATAGAAATTTTTATACGGATGCTGTTCGTACTTCGTCGTGCTGAAGACGTAATCTTTTATTTTAATTTTTCTATATTATCTTTTTAAGTGTTTGGCGTATAGCGCCGAAGGCGGTAAAGTAACGGGGAACGATGGTGACCCACCACGTGGTTAAAGAAGAGCAGGGGAGATTGAAGATAGACGGTTGGGATTGAAGGAAATACGACAGGAGACACCGTGCCTGATGCGAGGTCCCCGTGAGTTGGTGGTGGTTCAGCTGTTCGCTCCAAACAGCAAACAGCCTTCTCAGATGACATACGGCTAACTTATAAGTTAGTGAGAAGTACATTGACACGTGGGAGAATTTGGATAAAATTTAAATGGGGTTTGGTGGTTAAGATCGATAAAATTTGAATAAAAGACAAGATTTAGGGACAAAAATCAAAATTTTCACTGGAAGTAATTGGACAGACTTGTTGAGAGAGAGAGAGAGAGAGAATAGGTCCATCCTTCAATTTAAAGAAATTTGTTGTCTAATTATAAAATTATATATTATTCATGCGTAATATAACACAAAACTTTAGTAAATAATTTTTTTGTTTGTCTTTTCTACCCATGACAAAATTTGAGGACAAAGTCCTCAAGTCACTTTTCAAGGACAATGTAATGTAATATTTTAATATATAACCTGTTTGTGTCTTAACACATGACCTTATTCCAGGGCTAAAAGTCATTCTTAAATCATTTTTTTAAAATAAATTATAGAAGTGCGACAATCTCATTAGGACTTCTTGAATAAGCTCAATGTACAAGTCTCAGCCTAACGACATGTGGCCTCCACATGTCAAAAACAATGTGCTCAATAAGTGTTGTAAATTGAGTGCAAACCTTTGACCATCAAAAATCATGTGTTTAACTCATCTCTATTGTAAATTGATCAATCTTCAATAAAAACCAGTTGGCTCCTTTTGCCTCTCTTTTACATCCAAAAAAAAAAAAAAATTGTGACGTTTGTTTGTCTGCTATACTCGTAAGTAGACGGCAACAATGGCAAAGAGAAGAAACGAGGATGAATAGAATGCGCATTCCATCCTTGGACACAGAATTTTGCTAAGTACAATCTAGGCAGCACTGCATTTTGTAATTTATGTGCTAAAACAATGAAAAATTCCAATTCATGCAGGAATCCTCATGGCCAATACAACCCAAAAATATGACCTCAAAGAGTTTCAAATCTCGTTACTTATGGAGAAATCATATCATGAATAGCATGCACCATAATGGCTATACATACTACCAATCACAGCTGCTCGTTAATATAGCAATGCACCGAGATGAGCGGTTGATGAATACGACTCACAAAATGAGTGTCTCTGATCGGTGGCTTGCACCACACCACGTGAGATGTATAACTTTTATTACTATCAACTTTGGACTTGTTGTTTATAAACAGGACATAGGCTAGGGACCAAATAATCTGTATTAAAGAGTTCTGTCAGTCCAGAACAAAATATAACCGGCCAAAAGTGTTTCACCCTCGGCCCCGAAGGCCAAGAAAAAAGAACTCATTGAACCCCACAACTTCTTCACTGTAATGTCGGACGGCAGAAGAGTCCTCTCATATGCAATAGGCAGGAAGAGGTTAAGAAGATGTAAACTGGATGGATGGAAGCACACTTGGGTTTAAAAAGATGGATGTACACTATATCTTATACACTAACATTTATAGAGATCTAATATCTTCAATAAAACCATTGATATCTCTTTCAAATAACTAATAAGGAGCTATAGAAGCAAGGTTCATTGCCAGCTTTGTCTTACCTTTCCTTTATAATATCATGAAATATTACAGGCAAATGCATCACAGAACATTAAAAAATGTAAATACCAAAGCATGATCCTATTCAGTAGGTATCAATTCTTGCAAGGAAAAAAATAGGGCTAAAAGTTGCATAATCCAGCTCAAGAAACCTGATCAAATATATGATACATATAACAGGAGTGTTCCTGCAGAGGATATCGATCACCCAAATAGATGAAGAAAAGATTCAGATGACTAATTCAGGTTATCTGGAGGAACTCCTTGACATCATGAGAATTCAGCCTTCTCTGATTATCTGATACAAGAAATTAAAACATAAAAAGGTGGAATTTAAGCAGTAAGACAAAAAGGGAGTGATAAGGTCTGAAACATAAAACATGTTGAAAAGTGTGAAATAACTGTACCCACATAAGAGCTATATGAAATGCCGTTTTTACCAAAAAAAAAAAGAAAAAAAGTGAGAAATAAAGGGGCAGGCAAAATAAGCTGAGGTAGAACCTGGAAATTACCTTGTTCTCACAAATAAAGGCTGTAAAAACCTAAAATTTCAGGTTTCATTCGGCCCCAGATTTTAAAAATGGGTCCCAAAAAACTATTCATCGTCAGCATATTAACATACTGAAAAAATAAAACAAAACAGTGCTGATTGAACAGAACATAAGTAAGAACACTATTCTTTTCTTCTCTGCTGCAGAAGAAAATTCATGGTCAACACACTTCTTCAGCCTCCAATGATGTCATTGTTGCCGTTCTCTCAGTTAAAGAATTCAAGCTGCTCTCAATCTGTTGTTCAATCCATGCAAGTCTTCTCTCAAATTTCAGGACACTTAAATGCATAATCCGAACATCAACCTGAGCAAGCTTTGAACAAGCCCGTAATATTATATAATAGTCAGCATGTGCAACATAAATGAGCTTCCCATCTACTCTCTTCCTCCCGTAGTGAAGATAATCATCTGTCCTCTGATGAATTCGGGGAGGAAGGTATTGGAAGCCATTCTCTTCCATGTTAATCTTCATCTTTTCTAGTGTAGAACTTTTGGAAGATGTTGAAGTACCACACACAGGATGTTTTCCTTGAAGGCCAGAGTCATTTCTGAGAAATTCATATCTGGTGGTTAATTTGCTGTCCATTGGTGTATCCGATCTACCTATGCCTTCATTCTGGCTGCTTTTGCTATCTTCCCTTGGTTTCTTGGAGTCAATCAATTCGCTACTAGGTACTTCGTCTCTCAGTCTCTTCCCTTTCAAATCAAGAAACTCAAATTTTACATCCTCTTGTAGATTATCAACCTGAAATTATATGGATTCAAATATCAAGTCATAGGGAGCCTATCTCTGATTACATTAACACATGATCTCGAAGCAGCACATCAAACTTGCAATCCAGATATTGTCAACAGATATAATAAGATAGAGCATCCACTGTACTTCACATGAAACATCAACAAAGAGAAGAACCAGGACACGAAAAAAGGATTAAAGGAATAACAAATAAGATGAGGTTGACAAGGGCTTTAAAAAATAATAGTACTGCCAGCCAAGTTTGGAATTATCAGGTTAGGAATGAGTGCAGACATCGATCCATCCAAAAAAACTGACTCAAAAGGGCCAGACAGCAATGACCGAGACAGGCCAAGCATGACTTGATCCGGCTTGTGGCAACAAGCAGATTTGACAGCAGCCCTTAACTATTAGTCACTAGGCACTAAGCACAAGGGTAAACTTTATAATGAAGAAACAGGGGAAAGTGCTTTCTGATTTTTCAATTATTATCCAGCTCAGAGCATCTACAAAGTTCTATCAAATAGGGGAACACACACATGTGCATGGGCGCGCGCACGCGCGCGAGCGCGCACAGGTAAAAGTAAGAAAGGATGTAACTTAAGGATCACCAGACAGACCAAGCAAGAAAGTAAATAAAGCATAATGATGATTCCATGGTCTGAATTTCATAACCTTGCAATGGACTTGAAAGAGAATTGCCATAGTCACTCAAAGCAAAATCTTACTAGCCCAAAAATTCCACCCAGTATTCTCATCTATAAATGCCAGAGTTCCATTTCATGCTTAAATTGGATTACCAAATGAGTGCTCAACTTACCATCAAGCAAAATTCTGCTGGAAGTCTGTGGAATCATCTTTTGATGTATGATCCGACAATATAAATGCCTTCAAATAGCATAAATTATTTGCTGCTCCTATGCAGTCTTAACAGTCCTTAATTCTTTTTAATGGCACAAAATCAACTTCTTAGAAGTTTAGGCAAGGTTAAGGAAAAAATTAATAATAAATTAGGTATCTGTTATACTCTTTTACATGCACTCAATTAAAAGCGCAAATCAGAAAGAGTAGATATGCTTAACTAACGACACTCTATCAAAGTCGAAAGAGAACATGAAATTACAAGACTTGCTATAATTGGAAGTTCACAAGGAACTCAGGAGTAGAAGATATCTTATATAATAAAGATTGTTCAGAATCAGAAGTAGTTGAATATTTATGTATAAAGACCAAGAAGGAATAGTAGAAAATCTGGAAATAAGTTCTGAGGAAGAATATGAAAAGCCCACATTTAAATAGATTGGAGCCACTGATAGGATTGGTGGTAAAGAACTCATATAGTGAACCGAGTAGTTAATAATGCTTGCTGCACATGGTCCTAGTTTATGATCATGCATTATCTTTGTCTCATTTACGAAATTCAATTTTCAATATCTCCTTTCGGTAAGATTGAAGAAGCTTCAACCTAGCCAGAGGCTACTAGGCTACCTAGCCTTGAAACCAGTGCGTGGCAGCCCCTACCTCAAGAGAGATGTCTTTGCTTTTCATTCAGGACAGGAGATACACAGGTTGAAGTGCTACTCTACTATACACCTTGTTCGAGGTTACATAACAAAATAGTACAAGAAGACCACAAAAGAAAAAATAATAATTTTTTGCACAATAAAATTGCTCTAAAATATTTGACATGAGTTCCTACTCATTGCGCACATAAATTGGTGCCTAGGATGTAAAATTCTCGAACAGTATTTAATAGGATATTACTATGTTATGGATGGTTATAGGAAGGGGCAAAAATAAAAAAGACCTTCAAGATACCATGCTCATCTGCTCACATATGTAGATAACAACACTAGGAAAAATTATATACAACTTATACGATAAAATGGCCTTCAAGATACCATGTCCATCTGCTCATATATGCACCGTAACAACAAAATGGCCTTCAAGATACCATGTCCATCTGCTAATGTATCAACCGTAACAACCCAAGGAAACACAACATATAGCATATACTGTAAAGTCCTAGACAAATATGCAAGCTCCAATTCTTGAGCTACCTAGCACAATCTAACACTCCTGAGCTAGAATAAATGGCTGAGACCATACAGTACCTCTTGCTTATCATATATATTCCATAATCTTTCTATTAAAATCTCCTCGTCGTATGATGTAGTTATCCCAGCAAAAATAATATCCTTGCAATACTTGAGATACGATTGCAAGTCTTTGGAATAATCTGTCAACAGAAAAGCAAATTATGCGATAGCAAGGTATCTAAGCACAGATCACAGTTGACAGGAAAGGGATAAAATAATCAGATAGCATGGTAAAGATCATAGACAAAAGCTTCCTCAGAGGATTTTCATCTTCATGGTAATGATAACTTGATCTATCGTTTTTGAAATTTTAGCTTTCAACAAGGACAGAGTTCCAAACATAAGTTACTCAAGCAAAACTTTATCAAAAAACAGAAGGTTGACTTTTTAGGAGTAGCAACCTCTTTATTTCTCTTTTCCCAAGAATGGAAATTGCCATGGTATTATCGATATTCATTCTTTTCCTAGCAAAAACAATACTGTAAGCAGAAACATGAATTTTACTTTAAATTTACCTATCCAAGTGTTTCTTGGTTGGGTTCAGTTGAATGGGATATAATAGAATCCTACTCTTACTACATATTTTCACAAGTCTATGAAGGTAAACTACAGCAATAGATGACATTTGAAAAAAAGCGAACAAGTTCACAACTGTCTGCATTATTATGTAATCATGCAAGCACCAATCATCAAATATTGTCAAAATCTGTTGCCTTTCCAAATGAAATATGGTAGATCTTTAACCATGTAAGAAGTTACTTTATTTAAATTCTTCAACTATTTAATGCAGTAACTCATAAATTCTTTAAATTATTTAATTATTCGACACAATAACTCAAAAAATCTTCAAATTCTTTAATTCTGTAAGGAAGTAACTCAAAAATAACAATTCAATT
Organism: Phoenix dactylifera; assembly: GCF_009389715.1. Taxonomy (NCBI): domain Eukaryota; kingdom Viridiplantae; phylum Streptophyta; class Magnoliopsida; order Arecales; family Arecaceae; genus Phoenix; species Phoenix dactylifera. Next base: position 8,867,811 of record NC_052408.1, on the reverse strand, counting down.
CAATTTATACAGTACTCAAAAGGTTTGTACTGAAGCCCTAGGCAAATCTCAATGAAATCCAAAATTTATATTGAATAATTGCAGCGTAAATACAAGAATTAAATGATTTACACGTTAGTTACCATGTGCATCGCTGATCTTATCATATGCAGCTTCAAGAATGCCCAACAACTCTTTAGTGTCAAACTCAGCAGCCTTGTTATGCAATAACTTATTTTTTGGTGATGAACCCGTGGTCCTAGAAGATTCTTTGGCATCCCCACCTTTCACCTCAAAGTTTGGTGCAGAGCTCGATTTTTGTTCATCAAGATTATGATTGACTCTAGGATAACATGAAGGAGAACTGTCGCAGTCAGATAAACTCATCTCCCATATCCCCTGGCCATGTATATTATACAATATCCTTATCGTCACAATCAATATTGACATCACGCAAACACGAGTTGGAATTCTAGATGCATTACTAGATAACCATAACTCTGCAGGGATCGACCATTCATAAAGGCGGCATGCATGTGGAATTATTTTTTCCAATGGAAGAGTAAGTTCTTTTGAATAGCGACATGCAATTGCATAAAAGTTCACTGAAGGGAGTCGAAGGCCAATATTTTGGGCAATAGAACCAGCTGCAGCTTCTAAATGCCATGCTCCAATAGCTTGAACAGGCCTAAACAAAAATCTTGTACTCAAAGGGCAAGCATTTGAAGGACTTCCAAGGTATTTGTCCAATTCCACAAATGCAGCAAGATAAGGTAGTTTGCCTTCTAATGCCCATTTACAAATATCTGTTGGTAGGATTGCTTCTCGTGCGATATGACAAACAAGAAAACAAATAGCCAATGAAGAATATACAGGAATAGTCTTTCTCATTGAACGAAACCAAATATATATTGCTCTCTGCCCATATGAGTTGCGAGGTTCCATTTTATATTTAGCTTTTATATGCTTAGATGGTTTTTGCCATTCTGCAAACAAAGATACAAGTTAATGTTAGTAAATTATAGATACAAACAACATGATAACCATTTATATATTAGATATTAAGCAATTGCTTTAATATCTAATGTAAAAAGATGTTATCAACTAAAAATCAAATCAAATAGCATGCTGAAAGAAGCAAGAAAGTCAACTACAGAAGAAAAATAAGCCTAAGAACTGCTTGGCCAGAATACAATACATGAACTGGATTTTTTTTATTTTTTTTTTTTGATGCTGTGAATTGGAAAAGTTTTTAACCTTATTTTTGAGATGACCTCCGCATAGCTTGAACTATAAAATCAAGCAAAATATCATCAAAAAGACAAATTAAAACTTCCTGAAAAAATTTGATTCCATGCATTAAAACTTTTAGAGGTGTATTGTTTTTTGTATGATGGGACCTCCATAAAAGATGGATAACTATTGAGATTTGTCAAAATGTACCTCATGATTCAATTGGCAACTTGATTGCAGTACTCAGCTCTAGAAAATGAAACCCTAAGCTGCATGAAACAGCAACATCAAGAAACTCTACAGATGCAGCAGCACTAGCACATCAAGAAAAAGAGAACTATATGCAAATATCGAATAGCATTTTTCTAATCTATGCCGGTGTTTGACAGGCTGAATTTACAAGTTCTCCTTTTTCATACAACAGCAATCTTACATCATAGGTGTCAAACTCCAACCATATGCACTGGTTTGAGAAATAACCAACAAGAAACCAATGCAAACATGTATGAAGCCTATATGGAGATAGAGGAATGCCACAAACACAGAACTCAATTCTAGCAATATTGATCTTCCATGAATAAATTCCCATAATAGTCATGATCTTTTTAAGTTATGTCGACCATATTAAAGCCCTATAACCTTTCAAGATCAAACCTTCTACTTCTTGAAGAAAACCCCACCTTGATTACTCTTTCAAAGGTAGCTACTTCAATTTCAAAATCAAAACCTTGGAGTCAAAAACGAAGTATTTCCATTAGAAACCAAAAGGATCAACAGTGTTCACCTGAAACATGAAGCAATTTTACCCTCCTTGATATAAGGAAAAAGAAGCATAAAGAAGGGCGAAAACTTGCCTGGTTCACCGTTCCGGGAATTTGTTGAAGCCGCCGCCGCCGCCTCGGACTCGGCGATCACCTTCTCCACCCACTTCTCATCAAACACCCTCGAGGCCGCCAAATACCGCAGCCAGATGTCCCCCACGATCCCACAGATCAGCGGGCTCACCCCGAACCTCTCCACCAGGGCCTCGCACTGGAGCTGGATCATCACCTGCATCCCCTGCACGTACCGGAGCCGTATCCCGCCGGCGAGAGTCTCGGCATCGGGCCACGGCCCCGACCCGAAGTCGCGGGGCTCCGAGGTCTCGTCGTCGAACCCATAGGGCCGCGCCGCCGACGGCTCCGCCTCCTCCCTCTTCCTGGCGGAGCCGGAGAGGGACTGCGTGAGGGAGCGGAGCAGTTCGTCTCTGGAGATCTTGGGGGCGGCGGAGGGGGCATCAGATTTTTTCCGGGCGCGGTGGTGGAAGAGACTGTACACGGCGCCGGTGCCGGAGCCGTCGCCAAGGATGTCCTCGTCGGCGCAACCGGTGGCGACGACTTCCTGGCTCTGGGAGCCGCACTGCTGACAGTAAAAGAAGCCGTCATCCCCGGCTTCGAACTCGCGGCCGCCGCACCCGTCGCAGTAGAGACCTCCGCCCGCCGCCTCCGGCTCCCGCTTCGCAGCGGAGAAGGGGGAGCTCCAGCCATGGTTCTCCATGGCCGTGAGTCCTAGGACGGCGTTTCGGCCCCTTTTGCTCGGTTTCTTTTAAACCGGACCGGCGGTTCTTTTTTATGGGATTCGCTTGTTTATTATTATTATTTTTTTTTCTTTGGTACATCCGGCGGCTCACAAATATGAAAATAGCCAACAAAATTAAAAAATAAAATTCGCTAGTTTTTCACTTTTTCACGAGGCTCTTAAAGTGCCACGTCCATAAAAAAAAATATTTTTATATTAAAATCAGTAAATATTTCATAGAGTAATATATGGAAAATTAAAATATCCTTGAGCACTAAGCTGCGGTTGTTTACTGATATGCTTTATACATCAATTGGATATGTTAAACCTCCTATATTGACTCGTTTGGTTGACAGAAAAAAAATCTAAAAAAAAAATTTTAAAAAAAATAATTTTTGAGCCTAAGGAATTAGTTTTGGCATATTTTGTTGATTATGAAAAAATGACAAATTACAGAATGACTTATATTTAGTTGAGCATCTATATTTTGAAAAAATTATATAAAATACCTATTATACTTATAATCAAGAAAAAGATTATATTCATGAATTTTAATGGCTTAAAGATACTTTTGAAAAAAAAATCAATTTCTAACCGATGGGAAAGTAACTTTTCTGTCACTCATAATTTTTTTTTATGAAACATTTCATCTTATTTTCATGAAAATGCTACTTTTTCATATTTCTTATTTAAAATTTCAAAGCAAATAAGAGGCATTTTTTTTTATTTTTCAGTTGACCGCACTTTCTTTCTTCGATTTCTGCAAACCAAACGAGTTGTATATGTTGGCCAACGTTTGCAATGAAAGAGAGGCCGAAAAATTCTTATATTTCATACGACGACAACTCACACTGAGTGGCCATGAATACATTCAGAAAGATCATAAAAAAAATTATGAAAAAAAAAACTGACTCACAACATGAGAGGCAACCAAGTCAGCAGTACTGTTCGCCTCCCAATAAATATGAGTGGCTCGGAAAGAACCAAACCCTCTCCAAATTTTGCAGATGTCCCTAAGCAGTAGGTGCTGGTCGTCTTTACTGTGCTGCCCCATTTAGTCGACCACCATAGTTGAGTCACCTTCAAGGTAGATATTATCTGCGCCCAGAACTAACTTCGCATGGGTGATGCTCTCCCACGTAGCTTTCAGCTTTGCTTTGATGACAAACTCGTCGAAAATGTGCCGACCCCCAGCTACAACGAGTCTGGAGTCATGATCTCTAATCACTAAATTCTTTTTCTGACTCCACCCGCGTAAACACTGTCATTAAAGTTTATCTTAAAGAAACTGAGAGTAGTGCTACGTTTCGCAAGAAACTCTTCACAAAGAATGTAAAGCCTCAAAGTTTCGAGGGACTTCCAGGTTTAGATTACAATCCTATTGTCCTATTATGATCAGGATTAGAATTACGACAGGTATCAAGAGCAAGAAGAAAATACTATATTACTTAGGGGAAATTATTTTTCCACCCTCCAAAAGACGCTGGTATAACAAAAAGTCTCAGTTGACTGGTCCTAAAATCTTCAGTCCAATAACTTCACCAAGTTTAATTTCCTATCCTTGAGCCTCTTTTATTTTTTAAAAAAATGCTGAAAATACTCTCGCCCCTCCTGATCTCCCATTCCCACACCGAAGAAGGAGAAGAAAAATGCCGCCCCTCTAGAGCCGGACCATGGCAGCCTGCTATGGGAGAGGGGGCCTTGAGGTATCAGTCTGAGGGGGGCGCCAATGCTCTTTTCTGTGGCAAGAGATTGCAAGATATTTGCCTACTGCGGTAGTACATACTAGATGGCTGATAAACGATGGACGCAGTATTGATGTGGCTGAGGACTCGTGGGTTGATGCCCTCCCTTTACGGCTCTGGCCGACTACGGTTTGTGTTGAGGCAGGGGAGGGCCTGCGCGTATGTGTTCTCCTTGTCCTGGGGGGGGGTGCTGCATGGGATGAGTCTAGGTTGATTCAGCTCTTTGGAGGGCATCTGGCAGAGAGGGTCCGATCCCTCCCGCTACCAGGGTGCACAGGTCCAGACATGCGGGTTTGGAGCACTTCTACCAAGACCAGTATCAGGGCGAGCGACCTTTTTTGCATCCTTCGACAACAGTATGAGCCTGGGCCAGATTGCGTCTGGATTTGGCGTTTGGGTCTCCACCCGAGGGTAGCATTGTTTCTCTGGAAGGTGGTCTGGGACCGGCTTCCAACGAGAGCAGTTTTGAGTGGATGGGGCCTAAGGATTCCCTCGGTGTGCGGGGACTGTGATGTGGACAAGACAGTGGACCATGCCTTATTTTAGTGTACATGGGCTAGAGCGATGTGGCAACTAGCAGGGATCCCGCGGGAGGTTCGGGGATGGAGGGACCTGTTCTTACATGCCATGCACCGATGCTCGGAGTTCCCACTGCTGCGCCAAGAGGCGGGTCGAGCAATTTGTATATCCTACCAGATTTGACTGACTAGGAATGCTCGAACCTTTGGTGAGCACAATATATCACCAGACTGATAGTGGAGAGTGCCCGCGTGCAGGCAACGAAGCTCAGTCTCATCACACCTATTGAAGGAACCTTGACAGCTTGGGACACCTGGAATTTTCTTTCTGCTTCGGCAGTATCCTACACGATATTTTTTACTTGGAAGCCCCCACCTCCAAGTTTCCTCAAGGTCAATTTCGACGAGTCTGTCTTCGATGGAGGTACGCAGGGCGGTGCGGGTTTTGTTATTCGGGACCCATCTGCCAGGTTTGTGGCTGCTGGGGCAGTCAACTCTTCGACACATTGGTTCCGAGAGCAGAGCTGCGGACCGCTTGGGCGGGCCTTCGTCACGCCCGGTGTGTCTTATAGGCTAGGTCCATTATCCTGGAGGGTGACTCAACCACTGTCATCAGTTGGATCTGGGGGGCCCTAGGGGCAACAGTTGCGTCCACCTTTTGCTACGAGACATCTAGGCTATGGTGAGAGATGGCGGAGCTTTTCAGGCCAAGCATGTATTCCGTAAAGCTAATTAGGCTGCGGATTGGGTGGCTGCTTATGTCGCCAACCATTCCAGTAGCACCCTATGGGCTAGTGATGAGGAGTTGCCCTTGGCACTCCGAGGCATTTTGTTTCTTGACTTTATTGGGTGCATCCGTACTTACCAGGTATGATTCACCCACCCTAGCAAAAAAAAAGGGAGAAGAAAAAGGCCAAGTCGGTCGCAATGGCCGGCCGCGGCCGCCATCGCCATGGCTGCTACCGACCCCGACCCACCCCCTCTTGAGCCCTCTCCCGCGGCCGCCGCCGGCCCCGGCCCGCCCCCTCCCAAGCCCCTCCTGTGGCCACGCTGCTGAGAATGCCCCCGCCCTGCCCTTATGGTAAGGTGCCGAAGAAGAGGAAGAAGGACGCCCTCCCGCATCCTGCGGCCGTCGCCGGCCATGGCCCGCCCTCCTCCCACATCCCGCGGACGTCGCCGGCCATGGCCCGCACTCATCCCATGTCTGCCACGGCCCGACCCCTTTCTGACGTCGTCGGCCTTGCGAGAGGAGAAGAATTCTTCGTTGGCTAGCCATGGCTGCTGCAGGCGCCGCGGCTACCACTAGCCAGCTGCGGCTGCCAGTAGCCTGACCCCCTCTCGGGCCCCCTCCTGCAGCCGCCACGGCCCGGCCCTCTTCCAGTGCCGGCAGCCTCGCGGGAGGAGAAGGAAGAAGAAAGAGGAAGAAGGGAAGAAGAGAAGAAAAAGAAAAGAAAAAAAAGAACAAAAAGAAAGGGAAAAAAGAAAAGAAAAGAAAAAAATAAAAAAAAAGAAAAGGAAAGAAAAAGAAGAAAAGAAAAGAAAAAGAAAAAAAAAGTAAATAAATATATATATATATATATATATGAATGAACGAATATATAAATAAATAAATAAGATAATAAATAAATATATTGTAACGAAATAAAAAATATATAAATAAATGCATAAATAAAAGCTGCCACGGTCGGGCCCCCTCTCGCAGCCGCCACGGCCCGGCCCCCTTCTAGCACCGCCGGCCTCACGGAAGGAGAAAATAGAAGAAAAGAAAAAAAAAGAAAAAAAAAGGAAAGAAAATAATAAGTGAGTAGCAAATAATCTGATCTTTATGATATTGATAAGTACAGTGGATTTGTCACTATTGAAATTAGTTAAGTAAGTTTGAAACTCAATTCATATATCCTCAAACATAGTTAACCAATCATTGCAATTAGGTTACTAAGTTTGGTATACATGTAATATAGCATAGCATACATGTAAGTAAGCTTGGCACGCAATTAATCATTGTTTGAACACTTAATTTAACATGACACAGTTAAATCTTCTTAGCACACAGTTAAATAAGCTTAAAACACACTTAATCTAGCTTGAAATACAGTTAAATCATCCTGGAACACAGGACGTGGGAGGAGAATGGGCCGTGGCTGGCGACAGCCGCAGGACGTGGGAGGGTGCCTTTCTTCCTCTTCTTCGGCACCTTCCCACCATGGGGGCGGAGGTGGGGGCATTCCCGGCGGCGCAGCCGCGGGAGGGAGCGGGCCGGGATCGGGGGCCCGATCCCCTTTTTCTTCCTCTTCTTCAATGGGATGAGAGATCAGTTGGGATGGACGTATTTTTGTCTCATAACGAAATATTGAAATATAGCTAGACCGATTGTTAAATAATCAGTCAAAAGGAATTAAACGATAGAGACCGATCAAAAAATGGACCGGTCATTAATTTCCCCTATTACTTAATAGGGTTGAGGATGGGCAGCACGTGTCAACGGTAGCAATAGTCTGATCAACGGTCAGATTTTCCTCCCCTTTTCCTGCGATGACACGAGTGGGTGGAAATCGAACGACGGGCGGGAGGTCAGAACAGGGAGTTCAAGATTTTGACTTGACACGTGCACTATTGAAAAGATGCGATTATTTTCTTATTTATGTTTAAAAAAATATTCTACAAAAATAAATTTGTTAAGAGAGCGAGAGGAAGTGAGAAGCGATTGAGACACGAAGATGAATACTTGGGATATTCTCAAAATTATTTTTATTTAAAATATTTAGATTTTTTTTAGATTTTTAGATTGAAAATTTTATTAAATTTATTAATTAGGCCAATACAATCAACAAAATTGCAAAATTACTAATTGATCTAGATTTATATTCATAAATACTCAAAAATAGCTTTTGAATGGATCAGTCTAAATACCGATGAGAAAAAAAATCTATTTTTTTCTTTTTTTATGATTAAATATTCAAATTAAACATTCAAATTAAACATTCAAATTAAACATGCATCATTTTATGATTAAAGAGCAATAAATAATTTTTTTTTCTTTTTTTGCGAACACTACAATTTCACCGTGCGGCATATAACAATGATCTAAATATGTACAATAAAATAAGTAAACAATATATCTCTTGCATTCAGTTTATGGAAAAGAAAAATCAAATATGAAAATAATTTTATCTTAATTAACGAGGCACCACAAGAAATTTCTTAGACCCCTCGAAGAATTAGTATTCTTATGGTTTTATTATTTCAAGCACCTAACCTGGGCTAGTAATTCTTGATAATTTCTTTTCCTTCTGCTAAGCCATCTTGCTGCAGCAAGAAAAATAAAATAAAATAAAATAAAATTTTATTATCATCCAATACATTTCTTGTTATTACATGCCTTGTATCATTTGGCCTGCTTCATTTCTTTCTTAGATTTCTTCCTCTAAACAAGCAATGTATGTGTCCACTCGCTAGTCACTTCTCCTTTAAAAAATTATTTATTTTATTTTTATTATCCGTGAGATGGGCTATGCAATAGCTCAATTATATAGGAAGAAAATACATAATAGAGCTCTATGTTATATATGTTTATTCCATTACTTGAAGAGAACTTTGCAAAAAAGAAAAAAGAAAAAAAAACGCGATCCTCCAAGGGAATCCGACCCTCCAAATAGTTACCGCATCCAATCTTGCTGCATCTTCGCATCATCTTCTCCATTCAATATGTATCATTTTAGCGGCGCTGAAAGTGCTATATAAAGGATTTTTTCCTGCAAATTGTTTGTATTCTTCTTTTCTTATTCTAAAAAACCAAGCAATGTTGGAATCCTTTGATTTATAGACGTCTAGTATATTTTAAATCATTTAAAAAGAAATCTATTTAGAATTATAATTTTCTTAAAGTTCAATAGCACTAGAATCGATTCTTTTGTAGGGTCTAGTATATTTTAAACCATTTATTAAAAAGTGTAATTAGAGTTATCCAATTAGGGTTAGTTTTAGAATTGAGAATGAAAAATTAAAGCCGCCTTTACGTATAAGGATACAAGTGAACATGGTTAGGTCATACCACCGAGGTGGTAGCAAGGTGAGAATGGAGCTCTGATTCCACCAGAGTGGCCCAGATTCGAAATGCGCGGACGTCGATTAAATGCGGGGACTGGATGCCCCCGCCTGGTTTACTCGGTGGAGTCGCTATTTAGTCTGTCGTTACTTAGGTGGTTCTAGTGTGATGTACTCACACGAAGATAGGGCTGCCACACTGGTGAGGCTCTGCCACAGGTGGGAAGGATATGAGTAAAAAATATTCTATCCTCATCGAGCACTCTCCAGCAGGGAGGGGGCTCCCCCCCCCCCTTCCTTCTTCTTAAAGGCCTATGTGAATGGCAGAATCTATTAGTGGAAAACCACCAGTAAAAGGAAAGTAAGAAGACAAAAGATGATCAAAGATTAGAGAGACACTAAAGCCGGTTATATATATATATATCATGATTTTTCAAATATATACTAAATAACCTTTTATTGAAATACTTTATTCGAGATTATACATTCTCATGGTGCCCATGATTCTTTGGACTCGTTGGATCAACTACTTCACAAACCTCAGCTCATGACCACTTCTCGGATGGATAATGTAATCAAATATCCAAACAATCTCCAAAAGTTTGAACTAGCCTCAGAACTCATGACCAAAAACTGTTATGCTAAATTTCCTATAAATCACAATGTCATATAGTTCTTATTTGCAATCTTACTTAGACGAATACTAGGAGAGCAAAGTTGAAGCTAATATTTTTTACATATAAAGTACTACAAAAAGAACTATATCATATCCATGTCCTTTTATATTGGACATGGCTAGTAGCATTTGATTCACCAAGGTTATTGCATTTGATCATCCCTCATTGGATTTGAAAAGCCAATTATTCTTGGTTAAATTACCTGAGTTTCATTGATTAAGTCTTCCTTATGAATAAGATATATACCATTATTACCTACAAAAAATGCACAATTACTATCCTTTCTTTTAAACATATCATAATCTTTATATTAATTTTACATCCATACACTATATGTACCCTACTATGGTGTAATGATTTCACCTACTTAATAAAATCTAGTGCTTTTCGGCCCTTCTTTTTCTTAAGAAAAAGAAGAGAAAATGCTTACATGTCATCAAATGCACTTATGAGATGTATGATTACTTGATGTACAATGGCTGCAATTTTTTTTTTTTTTTGCACAACGGTGGTTTACACACTATGGGTGTGAATGCGGACAACAAAATCAGAAAATAGAATACTATGTAATAGCCTCCAACAGACTCACTCCTAACCCAAACAAAATCACTAGAGTGGTGGGCCATATAGGAAGCCACCCAGTCGGCCGTTCCATTAGCCTTTCTGAACACGTGTGAAGCCTAGTAGAAGTCGCTCTCCTTCATCAACCTGCAAATCTCATGGATCAACGGCCGGTCCTCAGCAGTACATCCTCATTTCCGAATCCACTCAACCACTGTGGTCGAATTGCCCTCAAGAATAATACGGTCCATACCCAGTGTCTGCTTCGCGTAGTAGATGCCCTCTCATGCTGTTCTAAGCTCGGCACATACCACTAACGTGTCAAAAGTCCGTCGGCCTCCTGCCGTAACTAATCTGGAGTCGTGATCTTGGATGGCAAATCCCACATCGCTGCATCTTCTTTCATCATCCATACTGCCGTCGAAGTTCATTTTGAGAAAAATAAAAGATGGGGGCACCCAGGAGACGTGTGTGCGAGCAGAATGGGGCTCAGATGGCCGCATTTTAAGATCCATTTGATTAGTTAGAAATGGGGATTCTTGTAAAGGACCAGGATCTTTTCGAAACTTTGAATTGAAGTGCAGATATCTAGTTTTCAATCATGACCGTCAGTGTGCAAAAGAGCGAAACCCAATATTAGCTCGTCAAATGTGAGGTACAACTGGATGCCACCTAAGCATTAGGTCATTTTTGGGTCCCTTTAGCTTTAGCTTTTTTTTATTCCATTGCCTTTTGTTTGCTTCTTTCGCCGGGGGAGAGGAAGAAGCCAGAAGGAACGAATCTATTACAGAGCTCCGATGCCTCTTCTACGGACTGAGGAATCTGCCAATTAAACTCTAGATTCTCGAACGGGAGATCCAAGGGACGAAGCCACTTCCCAATTCCCAGTCCCCTTCGCCAGAACCCTAGCTTTTCTACCAATCTAGTACGTAAATCTGTTCTCTTTTCCATGTAATTTTATATTGAGACCATTTAGATCATTAGGGTTTTATCTTCTTCATCTTCTTTCTTTTCCGATTAGATTTGTGAAAATATGCGGGAACTATCTTTGCATTTGATAACTTACTAGTTGATCCAGAGAGAATTGGGTACCATTCCTCTTGTTTTTAGTTTGTTCCCCCGGTATATTGCATTTTATTAGAGTTTTCTCAAATTAGCGAGAGAAGGTTGTCGCATAAGATATAGCTATGTGCTGTTTATGCTGGGATTTTCAATTTTGACTTATGCCCGATTTTTTCATGTCAATTTTCTTTTATAGATTTCATTGCATCATTATTTTTTTGATTTTTTTGATGTGTTTTGATTTGCTTCAACTGTTAATAACTAAGAAGATATTACCTTGACGTGTAGATGAATGCGTCCGTTGTTGTTCTTCTTCCTGCTTTTCTTTTTGTTATTGGAATTTCCACTTCACCTCCAGATGAATAGCTTCATACCCAATTCTATTTGGCTACTTGCATGCTTTTACGTTTACTGCCTTCAAATTTCTTTAGTGTTGATAGAGATGCCTCAAATGTGAATAAGGATAGAGGTCGGAGCTCATTCTTCAAGCAGCTCTTAAATTACTGACATGTATTTATGCCTTTCCAAAGAGAAAACGAGAAGGAAAAAAGATATTGTGGTGCAAGTCAGGTAGAGTATTCCTATTCCACCTAACATTCTATGGTTCACTTCGTCAACTCTTCATCAACACCATCTCACCCCACCTACCAAAGATTTGCTTAGACTGATGCCAAAAACAATATAAGAACTAAAGGGGGTCATTTCATTGACTGTTATAGGTGAATGTTGTCATCTTTTGAATCCTCAGGCAATTAGATGCTCTGCGAAGATCAACAAAATAAGAGAGAGCGGTCCCTGTGTCATAACCTTCTGTTACCAACAGAATAGCCACATTGCTTGCCATTGATTATTATGGGGAACCTCCACTAATAACTTAGTTTGCTCCCATCTTCTCCACAAGCTTAGCAAACCCAGATTTATCAACAGCTCAAAAACATAGGGATTGTTCGAGAATGATAAGGAAATTTTTCGACATAGTCTTCCCATTAGCAGTTTTGCTTTTTGATGATATGTCTGCAATTTCTCAGAGATTGTCGCCAGGAAGACCCTTGCAAGAATTTTGAAATCTTCTGAGAGTGCTAGGAGTGTCATTTTGTGCTACCTGGTGAAATGCATGGAAGAATAATCGTAGTTTCCCAATACAAATAGAAGAGTTGCAGAAGCATATTAATGTCTTACCTCACTCTTGACAGAACGATGGATGCTTTGCTCTATAAAGTCATATTCTTGTTACGATTGTTGTTTCACATATAGGTTGTAAAGCATGGAAGACGGTGTCATATAGTGGCTTTCTTGGACATTAAATACTTGCTTTAAGAGCTTCAACTATCTTTGTGTTTCCAAAATGAAGATATTAGTCAGGTCAAAATCTAGATTCATTAGACTTTCTGGAGATGAGACCAATTTCACAGGGTTGTTAACAGAGCCTTCAAAATGCACTTATAACTAGGGATTCAAGTGGGCCTGCTCTCCATGGAGCATAGCATATCCAAATTCAGAACAGGGCCAGATAACCTGGTCTGAGCTATTCTTAAACTCAATCAGTTAACCGCTAACCATCAATCTTTGTCCCAACTATTTTCAGGTCCGCTTTATGAGTACTCATTTGCCAACACTTCCTATTAGTGATGCAAAGACTAAGTTCCAGCTTCAAAGCCTTTATGCATCCCGCTAAAGATTAAATTGTAGCTTCAAAGCATTTAAAGATTGTTTTAGGTGAAACTTGATTTGTAGGCTGTGAGGCAGGCAAGTTTTTTGGTTGCTTAGGCAAGACATTTAAGACTAATAGAGACTAGGAGTTAATTAGGACAGGATTCTTATTTGTAGTTTGGTTATTTCCTTCTCTGACAATAAGGATGATCTGTAGGTTTATGTGTTTTTCAACCATGTGTACTGCATATGAAATGCATGAATACTCTAGGGCTTTGATAAATCAATACTTAAAGCTATTTTCTTTGATGAATATTGGTGACTTTTGCAATATCTGCTGTTTGGTGGTCATTCCAATTGTTTCATTTTTGGTAGTGTTGATTTTTTAAATGACTTGTCCAACACTAGTTAGTGATTTTTGTTTAATAAGCTATTGCTTCCTTCCCAGTCTGGTACCTTCTGTTTATCATTATTTATTCTTATTGCTTTGGCATCATTTTGAGAAAAAAAAGTAAATATCTTCAACATGATGACCTTGATACTTGTGATTCATGTTTCCATGTGAGATATTATTACCCAATCTTCTAGTGTATGTGCCTCCTAGATACGTTTGGCATCAAAATTTGCTATTAGAGCTTCTCATTAGTTATGGTGTTCCAGCACAGTAACCAAGCTTTTGGATTTGTTGGTCAATCAACATATTTTAGTGCTCTTGTAAATTGATCTATCAAATTGGAAGTTGTTAGATTATAGATTATTCAGAATTGTCAATCAACTATGAAATTATTTTGATATCTCCTACAATCAAGCACTTAATGCAAATGGACATGGCACGGCTATGAAATAGGCTTAGAAACCTCAAGTTAGAATACGCATTCTCGAGTTAAAGGATTTGCATTGTTTATAACAGCAATGTTTGATTAACAAAAAAGGAGGGGGGCTACCCCTTAAATCATGTGCCGCCCATATAGAGGATGGGTAATTTATGTGTTCAAACCAGATCTTTTGCCAAACTTAATGAGCTTAGACCTGCTTTATTTATAGTCCTCTGTCATGAATGTTCCACCCAAAATAAGACTTTCATCGATCTCGTAGGCCTCTGTCAGACCTTTGGTCATTCTGACTCTAGATTGAAGCATAAGATGTATGTGATACTATTTTGATATGGAATCCTGTGCTGCCTCCAGCTAATATAGGGGTTTATGTTCCGTGATCGCCATCTAAGGCACTAAAACTGCTGAAAATTTCTATATAGCATATAGAGACGCAACAAGTGTCAACCCTTACTTGAGGAATTAATTTCTTGTGGAGGTTTTAATGCATGTCGTGAATGTCAATAAAACCTTCTTCTGATCCTTCCCAATCTGTCCTCGAGTGATTGGTGGAGTGATGTTTTCAGAAACACGTTAGCATTCTTAATATCCTAATCAGAAACTGCAGTCACTAAATTTTTGGTTGCAACTGGTCTCGAAACTGATATTGAACCTCCACTTCCTTAAGAATTGAATTGTGATTTGTCATGGGCTTGGAACTAGCATCAAGAAATTTGCCAAGAACCAATTGCAGACAATGGAATTGATGTTCTTAACATTCAAAATTCATTACCTTCCAGTCTATTGATCTCTCTCTTGAATAGAGTTCAGAAGTGCTAGACAATAAACACATTGAAATTTTGTGTGGTGTCAAATGCCATCATTTAAAAGAAAAAAAGATTTTAAAAATCTTTTTAAGAGTTGTCATATGTTCCAACTTTGAACCATGCTAATTTGCTACTTGCTCAAGAAGCAGTCAAAGGCACAAGAACAATTAGCTGCTAGGCCCTACAGATTGAAGCATGAGTTTGTTTTCTTTTTGTTCTTTCATTGTTTTCATTTTTATTTTTTCCTTTTCTTTTTTGACTACAATCTATTCAAAACAAAACAACAGGAATGCTGAACTAAAGGGATTCAACTAATATTTTCTCACAATAGTGACTATCAAGGACTTACAGAAATTTCTTAAACATAGTTGTTTTCTTGTCTGGTATTAAATATGTAATCTGTGCTGAGTAAACAATTGATTCCAAAGCTTAAGCTGATAGGGAAACAATCCAGCACTGTAATCTGAAAAACTGTCATATTTTAAACTACCATTTTTCACCCTATATGAGTTGGTTCTCTCAAAAAATTATAAGTTTCTTATGCTAGCCTACAAAGTCATTCTATTTAGTCATCCTATGTTACTTTTACTATTACTATTACTGTTACTAGTTTATTATACATTATATTCTTGAATCAGATTTGATTTCATGGTTAGACTCTTTATTTATGTTTTTTCCCCTCCTTGTTCTTGGAACTTAAACTGGCAAAAGTTTTGTGATGGATAGAGGATTTCCTCTTGAGGGAAAGCTTGGCAAATAAGGATTCACAAAGCTGGGTCGAAATAGTGCAGTTAAACTTTTTTGGTTATAGTTATGTTTTTGTATTCTATGCCCATTTTAGGTGCTGAATATATTTTATCTTATTGTAACAAGAGTTAGTTTTGTCAAGCACTGCTATAAGTGGAGACAAGTGTGGCATAGGAGTGAAGATGATATTTGGAAGTTTGGAATTCTTTTTTTTTTTTTCAGTTTTTGCTCTACTGGGCGTTAAGCACTTCTCCTCTTGCTTTTTTCCCTACTTAATGTTTTGGTTATTGTCAAATATTTGTTATCTAGTTATGAGTTATCAAGCATGTTACTAAACATTTTTCCTTGCATCCAGCTACATAAATCTGCCCTGCCTGGAACTGGAATTATGTAGCTTAAATTAGATACTGCATGCCTTTCCTTTACTTTGCATTTTGATTCTTATAGAGAAATATTGCTTGTCTGTCTTCATAGGTTCGAGCACGCTGATCCATTTGATGCTCAAACTAGCCATTCAGTTGGAGCTGTATTAAACAAACAATGGCAGGTTTATCACGTAGCCTGCTTGCATGCCTTCACACTGGACAGCTTGCCCTTTTGGCAATTTTAGTATCTGGTGGAATTACATTGCAAATTTTGGTCAGTATATTCTCATTTCTCACCATGATTTTGTCTTGCTGATATATATTATAAAAAATAGCTGCTGCCTTCCACAGGCGCTTTCTTTTTTATTGTTTTAATTATTTTGATGTTTTAGGCGTGTGCTCTATTCAATAATTGGTGGCCTATGCTAACAGGTAACGGAATTATGCTCTTTAACAATATACATTGTCACCAGTAAATGTGCATAGTTTTTTGGTAATATTGCAACTGGCCTTGGTGCAGTAATAATGTATGTGATTCTGCCCATGCCTTTGTTGTTCTTCGTGGGATCCAACAGTACTTCACTTATGTCCAGCGGCAGAGATGGGTTAGTAGTTCTTGGATTTCATTAGAAAAACCTCACTAATGCTAGTGTGAATTTTATTTTAACCATTGTTTTATGCTATGCTGATCACAGATGGGTGAATTTCACTAAGTTCTTAACAGGGGCTTCAGTGATAGGAAGCATCGCAATACCCTCCATCTTAAAGCATGCCGGTATCATTGGTTGGGGAGCGCTTTTGATGGAGCTTTCTTCTTTTCTGATTTTTGGTGTGGCTATTGTATGGTTCGTTCAAATGAGCAATGAAGATAGTTACAATATGTTCTGAGATTTTGGCTGGTGAGATATTGTGGCTTCTTTCGGGCCGCTCATGTCTACCGGAAAACGAACAGAACTGCTGGTTGGGTCATCTTCTTTACTGCTCAGCACTCAGGAGGGGTCTTTGGGAGAGTCATATGTCTGTTCATTCTTCTCTTCGCCAACTTCTTTTTTATGACCTTTTAGCTGTACTCATGCAAGATCAGTGTGAGCAGCCGTTGTACAAAAAAGAAGAAGAAGAAGAAGAAGATGATTACAGTACGTTTTGAGAATTTGGTTGTGAATGCATATTGGTGTGAAAGAAAACATTATTGCAATCCTGTGCATGCACAGAGGCATGCTTTTCATTGCTATAACAAAGGTCCCTTTTTCAGCTGATATTCAACTGATAGACATTGAAGTATATATATGTATTATTGATGTTTATAGTAGGGCTTCTTATTCATGTGTATGCTTTGAATTCTAGGCGTCTATTTTGGAGTCTAAAGTACAGTTTTATTACCTTTACTCTTTCCATAATGTGTTACATTCTACTTCTCTTTTTTCTTGTTCTTTGTTCGCCTGAATCCCTGCCAAAATTTCAAATTTTAAAAAATTCTTCCCTTTCCCAATTGGTGAGATGCCATTTTTCTTTTTCTTTTTCTTTTTTGTTTTGGAAACTAAAATTTACGGACACTGTAAATAGTCCACCTGAAAGTTTTCATTGCGTTAAAGATAAATTGAGGTACAGATACAGGATTACAAAGTAAGGTCATCAAAGTACTAGAAATTGACATGAAAACAACAGAGTAACATTTTGTTTACAGGTGGTCTGATAAGGAGCCTTTTACCATGGTATGCATGTCCCTCTGACTCTTTTACCAGCTTCCCTCATGCACGCAACATCAAGCACGTCTCTTTTCTCGCATACTTTGGTCTTTTTTCTTTTTTTTTTGAAGGAACGCTCTCCTATATTTTTCCTTCCACAGTCCCCAGGAGATGGCCAAATGCCATTGCGCCCAGCCATCTCTAAATCTTTTGGGTATGCTGTTATTCTTCCAAGCAGACAACATAGCTCTAACTGAATTAGGCAGCACTCGTAGTTTGAAGAGATTGACAGCTGACTCCAAATTGGCATAACAATATGGAGTAATGCATCCAAATTGGCATTGCTCTTCCAGCTTGTTCTTGAAGATCTACGCACCTAAAAAAAAAATCAATTTGATTTCACCAATTTCACTAATAATCTTTGACATTGCTGCAATTGTATTTATGATGACAATCGATGCCACTAAGTTATTATTGGGAGTTCATGGTTACGAATGTCTTTTTTTGGGTATAGTCACCCGACCAGTATGGAACGTTATTATCCTTCCATTCTGGCCACCTTTAACTGCGATATGGGTTGTGGCTAAGTCAATATTAATGCATGATTCCGAAGAATTGAAACAAGAGCAGCGATCTCACTTCCGCGGTTTAATTGACCGGAACTCATGATTTTTTCTGGAGTTTTATTCAGAAATTTTTGAAGATGATCCGGGGAGCAAATAAAGTGAAGAAAGGCAGTTATATATGATCGTAAACACCATTACATCATCCATAAGAAATGTCAACACAAAATTTAAGTTCCATGAAAATAAAGACATATCATAATTTTCATCAAATCCTTTTTGGGCTCCAACAATTTTTTTTTTTTAAAAAAAAAAAAGCCAAACAATTATTAACCGGAAAAACTTTGTTTTGTTACCCCAGCAGCTAATCACAATTAAAATGCCATTTACTGGATAATGTGGATTTAAAAGTTTTGGCTCGCAATCCACAACCAAGAAAATAAAGAACTTACTGATAATACTAAGGAAACGCTATTGTACTAATGCATCAGGGGATAATGAGTAAACCAAATTTAGTAAAGAATACAGAACTATCTTTTAAGTATCATCATTATAAGCACTTGGGTATATTACAATAAATTGATAACATAGATGGGCTATAAATACTCCTATAACTTGGTTCACATGCCAACATAGGTTGATCCATATTATGGATCCCTGCAAATTGTTCTCCAAAATAGTACCTGCAAAATAGTTTACAAACCATCAGTAACTTGCTGATGGGAACATACAGAAAGTCAATATAATAAATTAGAGGCAAAAGTTTAGTGCCAACAGTTGGATCTTTACTGTATAAGTTTCCAACTCCAAGGAATGGCCAAAATGAGTTCTTACTAAACATGCTCGACAATGGGGCAGAAATTTCTCATCTCTGATGATGATTATAGTATAATTTCTCACAAAAAGTTAAAAGAAAAAAAGAGTATGGGAAGAGCAATGATGCTTTTGCCGAAAGTTTGTATAATGAAGCAAGCGTTTCATGATTGTAGCAATAAAATGAGATTAGGAAATAACTTTTTTGAAGGGATGTGAGATCAGAACAGATGATGATACAACCTACTAAAAATGAGGAAAACGAGTTGTGTATCATGCTTTCTGAAATGAGTTATGAACAGCAGACAGAAAATGCTGTCTTGTACCTATTCCAAAAAATGTAAGGGTGTTTTCCTATGCTCAGTGATGCAATTCCTATGAAAAGCATGTTGGATACCCGGGTTAAACACATTTTCATGTTGGATACCGGGGTTAAACCCAATAATATCAACCTCAACACTCCAACCCTAAAAAAGTTTGACCTGATCCAACACAAACCACAAAATGGCTAGGCACTCATGTTAAATTGGAGATTCAAATCCAATTTGCAGCAGATCCACTCTAATTTCGACCCAAAACCCAGGTCAAGCCAGTTGCACTCTCAACTAACAACGATGGTAGAGAAAGAGTGAAGCAAATCCTTCCCCCAGCTGGAATTTTCTAAATTCTAGGAATAATATTTACCATAACCATTAATAGGTAGACAAAAAGTAGATTCAATGCAAAGAGGTAATCCACAGTCTCAATCTAATATTGAAGTGAAAGTGCTCCAGTAGGCAACCAAGGAAGAATTTATCCACTTCATTGTAGGCCCTGCAGGTCAATCTTGCAAATAATGCTCGTCTCTCATCCAAGAATCCAAAATTCATTAGCCATAAAGATGAGCATCCAGAATTTTTCCTCATCACTTTAATGCTATAGTTGAAGCTAATGTGCCAAAATTCTTTTAATCCCTTCACATTTTTTCTAATGATCAGTTCAATTGAATGTCATTTTAGCATTTGCATCCAACAAAGCTTCTCCGAATAACTTAGTGGGACAAGGAGTAGGTCCGTCTTGTCCATAGGCAATGACATATATGAGCTAGATATCTTGGTTCAGTAATATGACTTTCTTGCACTTATAGATGCTAGATGTGCATCTTCGGCTGCATGAGATTAGACTGTGTCTCGCCTTGCTACACACATGGTATCCCGTTCTACGACTGAGAGCAATGCACTAATGTATGTGGGTCTTGGCTTTTTTCATGATCAAACTTCAGCTTCTTTCGCAGCAAACTACCTTCATGCACATAATTTCTGAAGTTTCCACGCTTGAGTGCACTTGTCATGACTAGTTTTTGCCCATTCACCCAAGTTAGATAAGGTGGTTTCAGAAGTCCATCAACTACTACCTTGGCACCCGACTTTAGCGGTTGGCTTGCATCATGTATGGTTCTGAGTCATTTGGGATGGAAAAGATTAAAAAATTGGGTAAAAACAGATGATAAGAATTCAATTCACAATTTTAGAACACTAGAGTCTAATTTGCCTAACCTCATGTTTGCATATATTACAAGGTAAAGAGGATCATAGGAAGGGAATTGCTTTATGGTAGATGATCTGGACAAGATTTGGTGAAACATTCTTGAGTTCATGTAATATCCATATATACCAATGCACATTTTTTTAAGTTACCTATATTGAAAAGATATAATAGCTTACAAGTACCTAGAGTTACAAAATAATATACATTTGCTCTATCCATTGCTCAAGAATTTATCAACAGCCATTGCAGGGGAAAAAAGGAGTTGCTGGTTGATCATCTAGCAAATCATAACATACATGCAATTGTCTATGTCTTCAAACGAAGCTTATCATTGCTAAAAAAGTAAAGCAGCAGAGTGTAAAACTTCAGAAGATTCAAAAGCTAAGGGCATTTAAAAAAATTAAATAATTATATTTTAAAATTAAATGAGATTGGATAAATGTCCTTTAAAAGACGAATGCTATAAAATTGATAGGCAATGCACATCAAAACAAGTATCATCCAAGAAAATGTTACCTTTGATAATATATTGGTCAGTATACTCCATACATCTCTAAACAACCTGTCACAATGCACAAGAATGAAGACCAATTAATACATGAAGATGCATGGACGCAATTTTAGGTCAATGCATATCCGTCAAAGTTATGCCTAAGATTCAAATTATCATCATCCAGCATGTAAGCACATTAGCTGGTGAGATATTGCTGATATGAAAAGTGTGCTGAAGAAAATAAAGGGAAATACAGAATCTAGTTGTCGTTATATTTGATACTAAAAGATTCATATGGTAACCCTTTACTTCAGTGGTCAAGGAATCACCATTTTATGCAATATATAATATTCTCAAGCCCCATCCTTTTCGTGATATTCAACCGATTTTCCTACCAAAAGGAAAATACCAAAGTATGTGCATGTACATAATGGCAAATCTTTTACATATTGGAGAAGCATCATACATGTATGAAACTTACCTCAGGATTAAATGGGGCAAAAATGACCTTTACGGCTTCAAAAACCTCGTCAACAGGCTTTGCAGCATCAATCTGAAAGGAAATCATGCCAGTGAGTCATTTCCCAAGTAAATCAGTAGGTCTTTCCATATGCATGCACAAGGGTCAGTAAACACTTGAAATATCTACATTTCATCACATACCCTAGATGGATCTGAGATGATAAAAAGTTTAGATGAATTAAAAGAAATAGCATGCAAATTTGCCTACAAGAGGATTGTTGGTATGCCAGACCATTTTACTCACACGTTTCTTATGCCTTACTGGTGCACACAGCATTCCCAAAATAAGTAGGTAATCAGTAAGTACTTATACAGAAAACTTCTTTATCAATTGGTTATGAAAGGAATCAAGGAAATGACTTATTACAATGCAGAAAAAGATAGGTCAACTAACTGGCAGAATACATCGGGTGTAATTCAAAAAAATGTTCTTAATGAGATTCAGAGAATTCAGCACTATAATAGAAAATAAAATAAATGTTATGAAGAAAATTATCATATTACTCTTTGCAATATCTTGCAAGAAATGAAAATGAGAAGTTACCTTCCGAACCTTTCCCTTTGAATCATAATACTCAACTACAGGTAAACTAGATTCAACAAAGACTTTAAACCGCTTCCTCATAGTTTCAATGTTATCATCATCTCTACCCTGAATAATAGATAGAAAAATACATGTTTGAAACCTTATATGTTAAAACGAAGCATGATGGAGGAAAAAGGAAAGTGTAAGACCTGATTACGATTTAGAATTCGTCGCTCCATCTCTTCCTCTGGACAATCCAAAAATAGTACAAATTCGGGCTCAATTTTTGTCTGTCCCAATAAAAAATAATTGAACTAAAGCACAAACCATGATAATCATTTTATTAACAGCTAAAAAAACTGACAGCAAAATAAGCAAAGAAGCTCATAAATAAGTCGATATTATCCATGACACTGGTAGCAGATTGCGGGCTTACAACATTCTCAAATGCAGTACGATTCTCTTCATTCCGGGGAAAACCATCAATAAGGAATTTGTCATTTCCACTTTCAAGCATGGCCTTTTGTAAAAGTTTAACTGTAACCTCAGAAGGGACAATTTTTCCTTCCTTTATCATGTTCGCAATCATGGTTCTGAAACAGGCAGCAATTAACACAATGAGATATTTGTGATAAAAAAATTACAGAATCAATGAGGATTTCTCCTTCAAAGAAAAAGAGGAACTGCATAGAGGTAGAAAAATAAAAGTTGATGGAAATAAAGAGGGAAAAAATCATTATTGAAAAACCTTCTTAATTAACAATGCAGAAAAAGATTCCACCTGTGCACTTAAAAGAGAAAATAGAAAGTATGACTTCTTGGAAGAGACAAGTATTATTTCATACCCATTTTCAGAACCAGATTTAATTTCTGCACGCAGAAGATCCCCGGCACTAAGATGAGTGAATCCAAAGTGTTTGACAATATTAGCACACTGTGTGCCCTTTCCGCTGCCAGGCCCACCTGTATTTGTTATGTATTAACATGCAATCATTTTCGAATGTTGTAAAATAAATTGAAAAAGGCATGAAAAAAAAGAGGTCGACCACCCAGCAAAGGGAAAGAGTGGAAAGGAAAATGGCAATCCAAAATGTTTGCCATTAATTGTTGTTCCTGTGCAGAACAGGGATTGACGCCCACAACCCCCCCCCCCCCCCCCCCCCCCCCCCCCGGGCGCCCGAAGAAAGTTCATTAAAATGTTGTAGATAGGAAAACTGTCATTAAACATAAGGATAGAAATCTGATAATGTAGGGAGCCTTCAAGAAATGGTTAGATCTTCTTTATGAACTTTACAATTAAATAATTTTTATTTAATTAATTCAGTATTTTGCTTGTTCGAAACTTGAAGTTGCAAATCCTGTAGAAATGGTGCTTATATAAGAAAGAAAAGTGAGATATAACAAATGCTACAGTGTTATAGGTTCTAAGCAACTTTCACTACTTTGGAAGGGATGTAAATTAACAAGCTGGAACAAGGCAGATAATTTTCATGGCAATCTATGCAATATCAAAGAGAATGATGCTATAATATCAGCCTGTTCTACAGAAACAAATTCTCACCTAAAACAAAGACAACTGTGATTTTCTTGTCACCTGGAAAACTCCAATCAATATCCTGTAACCAATTAGCAAAATCATTATTCCTCAAGGTTAAAGGTTATATATTCCATGAATTGAAAATTTTGATGTACAGCTTCCTTCACATAAGATAAAATAGCATTATAAAAGAAAGAACAAATTCAAGTTACAATATTAATAAATTTATTTTCTAAGAAAATAAATCAATTCAGATATACTGTTCATTTCTATCATCATATATCAAAATTGCATCAGAAAAGCTTATTCTATCTTTTCTTCTAATATAAATATGAAATAGCACATGCTGTTCATCTATATTAGCAGTCAATATCATGCCATTTGTAGATTTAGGTTTTTGCATAGTATTGCTTCCAAAAACACCCATTGCAAGCACCCTGTTTGTGTGTCGAGAAAGCTAAATTTGTGAATCTGTTACAATTCTAGTGACACAATAAATGAAACAGCTACACTGCTCAGCAACCAACTGTTGCCATTCACATAGTTTTATTAACACAACGTATATGTGAAAGGAAAAGTACCTTGCTTGCATCTACCATGGTACCCATAGAAGCCAGTTAAACTTCAAATTGTTATATCTACAAAGAAACAAATCAATCGTGTTATGAATATACATCCATCTATAAAATGAAAAGTTTGATAACTAGAATATACATCCATCTATGCAATGCATATACATCCATCTACAAAGAAACAACTAAGTTTAAAGAATTTGGATCCAATGGAAGAACATTATATCCATATTTTCAGATCAGCAGCAACTAGTTAATGTCATGACATGCAGTAGCACCCTAAAGCATGTCATTTATCATCAGTAATGGAATGATCTGCATAAAATAACGGATCACGGGACAGAAACAGGACCTTGGAGATAGAACGGTCTGAATCATAATTTAGAAACTTGGCCACTCAGGATACCAAAGGGACATGCATAGATGATTGGATGATCAGCAAAAATGTATCCTTTTTTCTTCCTTGAGCAATTTCGCAATGTAAAATTTGACAGAGCAAATCATGTAAAATATAGAGTGGTTCCTAAACGAAGATAGTAGCAGAAACTGTGAAGTTCCAACTATGATAATTGGTTGAGAAGATCAGTTTCTGGTAAATAGAAATTTACCAAGCATATATTCAGAAATGCATATCAAATCAAACTCCATTCAAACAAATTCAAAATTTCCATCACTTCTCTTTTTTTATCAATTAGAATTTAGATTACCTAAGAAAATAAGCACTAATCTAGCCTTCACAAACTTTGCAGCTTAAACGAAGAAAAGAAAACAGAATGATCTGAGCCTAATGGACACAAAAATTAACCAGATCTACTGCTGGAGAAGCGCAGGAATCCAATACAAGACAAGGAACTCAGATCTGGTAATCTATACGCCAAAGAAAGCAAATGCAAGCCTCCATTTTAAAGAGAGAAACCATCGGAGGCATCAAAATAGGAGGATTCCAAAGAAACCAGCATCAAAGAAGCAGGGAATCGCATCAGATCCGAAGATTGGGAGGTGGAGGAATACGAGATCCGATACCTGAGAAAGCGAGCGACGGCTCTCGCAGCGAAGCTTCTTCGATTCCTCCCGTCTCTCCTACGCGAGCGGGGGAAGAGAACAGAAGATCTCGGAGAAAAAAGAGAGGGGATGGGTTATTTATCTAGTGGCCAAGCAATCCCAAAGATTCCGGTATTTCAGAGGAATTATTAAAATATAAAAAAAATGTAAGAAAAAAGAGTCAACGGCTCGGCTCGGCTCGGCTTGGTGCGCCGTTCTCCAGCCGAGTGTGGTAATCTGGAACGTTGGACGAATAGGTGGGACGAGAAGTCTTCTAATCGGACGGTCGATTCTCCGTAGATTTTCGACCATCATAGCCGTATCTTCTTTGAAGTAAATGCAATCCGCATACAGGTTCACTAAGAGTTAGCGTTCATGTTCCATATAAACACTCCCATAAATATTGATCTAAGCATTGTATCATTCTTATGGTCCAATTAAAATGGATAAACAAGAAGCTATAATTTGTTTATCTAGATTTTTGCAAAGCAAATTTAAATGAGATCACGAATACTACTATCATTCATTTTTTTTTCAGAGATTGATGTGGCAGTCAGATATTGATGAAGTACACGAGTAGATATGAGATGTAGTTGCTTGATCAATTAATGGGTTTCATAACACATCAATAAAGTGGGCACTGATTTTGGAGGTAACCTCTAGTTTTTGCATAAGATCATAATCTCGCTGCATAGAATTGCCAAATTATAGTTGATAACCATGATAAATTTCATTGCTTATATATACCCTCACTTGAATTATTTGGAACTAAGCAATTAGCACTAGAATGAGCATCATATCTCATCAATTTGTGCTACTGATTTATTAAGAAAAGGTAATGTTCTTATTTACTAAAATTGCCGATTATAAAATAGAAAATTAATTTAATTCAAAATAATTAGTTAATTTAATTATATAAATAATAATTAGTTATATAGTTTAATGGAGCCATTATGGCATAATGACTGTTAGTTTATTATTTTATATAGGCCCTATTTAGCAGAGTTGTGGGCAGTAGAGCTTTCAAAGGTAAAGCTTTTTAAAGTAGAGTTTTTATAAAAATCTATTTGATGTTTGGTAACTATATTTTTAAAGTGTCGTAGAACTTTAATAAATATTTGGTAAACAAACAAAAAAAAAGTACTTTTGGTATGACAAAATGATCATAAAGAACATTACACAGTACTATACGATAGAGCATAATAATATATATTATATATTAATACATAAATATATGATATAGTATAATATTTCTGTAAAATAATAAAGTAGTATTATAATAAAATAATATAATATTATATACTATAGCATAATAATATAATATAATTTGGCATTATATAACATAACATATCAATGCATTATATAATATAATATAATATAATATTTATAGTATGATACAATAATAAAGATATAAAATATTATTATTATTATTATTATATATTAATAAATATAAATAGATATTTTCTACGGTTTTAACATTTTATTATAAATATTTTGATTTTTAAAAAAATTTATAAATCAAAATAATTTTTTGGTACATGCTAAAAATGCTTTTTTGAAGAAGGCAGCTTGTAGAGTCAGAAAGTTACTTTCTTCCATCAAAAGCTCTACCAAACCGTGTGATAATCTTGTTTGAAAAGGGATGGGTGGTGTGATACGACGGCGCTTCCATCCGTTTGATGCCTGGCTCCCGCCTCCTCTCCTGCCCTCTCCTTCTCCGGTCGCGCTCCCTCCGAGCCGCGCCCGCCTGCCGAATCCGTCTTCCCCCTCTCCACTCCAACAACGCCTACAACGCCGAACTCCACCTCCTCCAATGCCTCTCCCGCGGCGACCTCGCCGAGGCCCGCCGCATCCTCGACGAGACACCCAGCGTCGTCCGCTGGACCGCCGCCCTCTCCCGCTTCGCCCGCGACGGCCTCCTCGACGAGGCCCGTGCCCTCTTCGACCTCATACCCCGCCGCAACCTCGTCACCTGGAACGCCCTCCTCTCCGCCTACGCCCGGGCCGGCCACCTCCCCGCCGCCCTCGACCTCTTCCGCCGCATGCCCGCCCGCAACGTTGTTTCGTACACCTCCCTTCTCTCCGCACTCGCCCGCGCTGGCCGCATCCATGAAGCCCTCTCCCTCTTCCACTCCATGCCCGACCGCAACGCCATCTCGTACAATGCCATGATATCTGGCCTCGTACGGAACGGCAACCTAGACTGTGCCCGGATGCTGTTCGACGAAATGCCCCACCGGACCGCCGCGTCCTGGAACGCCCTCCTCGCCGGATACGCCGAGAGAGGGCAGATGGCGGAGGCGCGGGGGCTCTTCGATGCCATGGCCGCGTCCGCCGACGTGGTGTCGTGGACCACAATGATCGCCGGCTACACCCGGGCCGGCGACGTCTGGGAGGCGTACGATCTCTTTCGGACAATGATCCCGGCGCGAAACGTCGTCTCTTGGACGGCCATGATCGGAGGCTTCGCGTGGAACGGGCATCACCAGGAGGCTCTCCTGCTGTTCCTCGATATGAATCGGACGGCTGACGTGAAGCCCAACGGTGAGACCATCGTGTCCCTGATCTTCGCCAGCGCCGGCATGGGGTATCCTCGCCTCGGGAAACAGGTCCACGCTTACTCCCTGGTCCACGGAATGGACGGCTGTGATGACGAGGGAAGGATATCGAAGGGCTTGATCCATATGTACTCTCGACTCGGCACCATGAATTGGGCCCACCATATCTTTAATCAGAATATCCGCACGTGCGATGCGGTGTGCTGGAACTCCATGATCGAGGGCTATATCAAGATCGGACGGCTAGAGGAGGCCCGGCGACTGTTCGACGCGATCACCGTCGATCCGGAGGGGCTCACGTGGGTGACGATGATCGTGACGTGGACCACGATGGTCGCCGCCTACTTCGACGCCGGGGACGTCGTGGAGGCTCGTCGGCTGTTCAATCTCATGCCCGAGCGCGACGCCACCGCGTGGACAGCCGTGATCTCCGGGCTGGTCCGGAACGAGATGATCCCGGAGGCATTCGAAGCGTTCGAGGAGATGAGGTCCACCGGGTGCGCCCCGGCGGACCACGCGCTGGCCTCGCTCCTTGGAGCCGTCGGATCGGTGGCGCGTCTGGAGATCGGTGAGCAGATCCACGGGCTAGTGATTAAGACCCGGCCCGACTGCGGACCCGGATCCGATACGGTGCTGTGCAACGCGCTCGTGGCGATGTACGCCAAGAGCGGCGACGTGGAGGCAGCGAGGAGGGTGTTTGACGGGATGGTGTCGCGTGACGTGGTGACGTGGAATGGGATTATAATGGGAATGGCCCACCACGGTCGGGCCCACGAGGCGTTGCAGATGTTCGACGCGATGCATAGGGAAGGGGTGGGGCCGGACGGGGTCACGTGCCTGGGGGTTCTGACGGCGTGCGGGCACGCGGGGCTGGTGGACCGGGGGATGGAGGTGTTCCGGTTTATGGTGGACCGGGTTGGGTGGGAGGTCGGCCCGGAGCACTACGCGAGCGTGGTGGATATGTTAGGCCGGGCCAGGCTATTCGAGGAGGCGGAGCGGTTCGCGAGGGGAATGCCGGTCGAGGCGGGGGTGGAGGTGTGGGGGGCGCTGCTAGGCACGTGTGGGATGAAGGGGGTGAGAGGGACGGGTGAGAGGGCGGCGAGGAGGGTGTTGGAGATGGATCCGATGAACGGTGCGGCGCACGTGGCGTTGTGCCACGTGTATGCGGGGAGGGGTGAATACACGGAGGAGTGGGAGGTGAGGAGGGAGATGGGGAGGAAGGGGGTGAGGAAGAGGCCCGGGTGTAGCTGGATCGGGGTGAGGGGAATTGTACACGTGTTCCTTTGTGGGGATAGATCGCACCCACGGACGGATGAGATTTACGCGCTCCTCGCTGGGGACAATTGGAAGCATTGATACGTCCTGTCCTCGGTTATGGTATTTTTTTTTTGGTTTTTTTTCCCATAAATACTCTTCTAAAAATTTAAATTTGTATGAATACTCTCTTAAAATTTATATTTATTTTTATACTTTCATGAAATATTGTTTTTGCACAAATGCTCCTGATCTTCTAACACCATTAATAAAAACCATATTTATTTTAATTAAAAATAAAATAAAATTTTGAAATTACTTTTTTATTTTCTATTGCTATCGTCTTATTTTTTGCACATCTATCTTAAGAATATTTTAGTTATTTTAATTTAAAATCGTTGATTTTTTTAATTGCGTTAGATAACGTAGCAATATATGCAAAAAGAAGAATAAAAATAAGGGTAGAATTGTAAAATAAGTGTTTTACGGAGATATAAAAATTCGATATTTAGAAGAATATTTATTTCTTTTTTTTGTTCTTTGCTCGAGGCATGATTTAGCATGTGCGATGCACAGTTTTCTTTTTGAGTGTCAAATGGTGTTGAGTAGCATCTTTCTTGGTTTCTTTGATTGACCTTGACTTGCTTGTAAGGAAGATAACTATTCTGGACGGGTTTAGTATGTTCTTCTCATCTTTACAGTAATTTGTAAATTCTAATATGATTCGGTTATCATTTATATGTGGTGCATCTGAGCCAGTAAATGAAATTATTTTGTCAAAATAAAAATGATTTATTTGGCAAAATGAGAACATCTACGGTAGTAGGGAAGGCCAATAGCCTACAGATTACATATTGTTGATGCCACATTGCATCGAGTGGTGAATTTTTCTGTCAATGTTGTATTGGTGGAGCTTTTTCTTGCCATTTAATTTGTGGGGAAAACAGTCACGGAGTTGCAATTTGATTTATTAACTAGAGCAACTTAATTTGATTGAAACCAAAGACCTTCGAATAAAGGAGAGAACCAACTGCTCACTTGTCCAATGAAAAGTAAATCGGTGGTTATCATATTGGATCAAAGAGGTGTGTGGATAGCTTTCAAATAATAATCGAGTTTGAGGACTCGTGCAGAGTGAGAATCATGGTTTTCAGCAGCTTAATGAATATTTAAGAATTCCAAAAGCTTAAGAACTGCTGGTCCGCTTTCACTTGCATGTTGAGGATTAATCTGAAAAAATCTGAAGCTGTACGGATTTTTCTCTTACAATCAGATTATCAAACTTACAAAATTTTATAATTGATAATCTAATTATAACGTCCGTTTAAGGGCTGTAACGAAAATGATTGCGTGCTATCATATGCCATCAAAAGAGTTGCTGATTTGGTAAAAAAAAATTTAATATTCATCATGCCAAAAATTCTGATCCTACTCAGGTTTCTCATTTTTATCTTGAGCTTCAATTTAGGGCTACAAATTGAAGGGCAGAATAAAAATAATAAATCCCCCCAAATTCAGAATTTTTGGTATAATTGATCCAAGAAAAAGAAAAATATGCATCCATGATAAGGAGAGCATTTACTTAATATGAAGGATTTTAAAAACAGGAGCAGCTTTACTTTATCTGCAGTACATGATAACTTCTGTAAAAGGATAGATTTTAGGTGTCAGCCATAGCCCTCGGACAAAATACAAAATATTGCAGGTCTTCATCTAAGGAAGACAACCATGGAAAAGTCCATTACAGGTCATCTGCCCCCATTATTCAGTGATTTCATTTATTTGTAGCTGACGACCAAGAGTCACAATAGTCCATTTGGAGCTATCTGCCTCTGTTCTTCAGTGATTCCATTTAGGCTCTAGCTGAAGCTCCCATGCAACACAACTAGATACAGGCATCTGACTCGAGTTCAGAGTATTGCAAATTCATATAATATTTCAGAGACTTAAGGTGAAAAAGTTGGAAATTTGACTCCAGCGCTTTGGAAGCTTTTTGGAAGCTGATGCAGCACTGGGCAGTGGGCATCATGCAATTACTTCAGGTAAAATCTGGAAGCAGGATCATATATTATAACAGTAGAAATCTGGAAGAAAAGAACTCTCACAAAGGCGAACGTTCACTAAGGAGACTATGTCAAAAAGAGCTCTGCAAAATGGATAGCTTGAAACACAAAATAAACTTTTGATTGATAAGAAAAAGGGAGTAATCAATATTGACCTGGTTCCTATATTATTACATGAAAATTGAATTATTGTACATCAAATAATCAACAGAGAAGGCCAAAAATTTTGGGATGAGCAATTGTTATGCTGCTCTCAGTGTATGGTGTAAGTGCAACTAAAATTGCCAATTAAATTACATATGCAGAATAAACAAGCCCCAAGTTCTGACTAATTCCATCTCCCTGCAGCTTCTCTGATGCATCTAGCTAACCGTATATCCCGAAAAATTCAAGCTTTCCGGACTGGTGAATAGGGTCAGATCTATCGAGTCAAAATCAACCCAGCAAATATTTATTCTTCGAAAGAGTACCTGACATTCATCCAACCAAGAAGACATTTTTAACCAACGAGATACGAGTACCTTGAAATCATTGTCATGCAATTTGATTTGAAATTATAATTTCAAGAATAAAATTAATCAAACACATGATTCCGCTCCCATTTGTAATACCTTTTTTTAGGGGTAAAATTGACAAACAAGGATATTGGAGTTTCTGTATTTGAAGAACCTAAAAATAGATTTTCGCCATGTCTTTTAAAGAAACAGTTAGTGTTCTTGGTTTTTTTTCGGCAGTGGGTTAAGAACAAAACTAACTTAAAGGATAGTCTCTTTCACTTCTGTAAACAGATAAGAAAGGGATATATTCTAAACACAACGAATCCACTTACCTGTGCTTTTACAATTACAGTGAACATTTAGTCTCCCACATTTTTTCCCTTGCATCCTCATTAATCTATTAAACCTTGCCACTTCCATACTCACCATATAGTCTACACGATTCCCACTTCTCTGGCAAGCCAATGTCATGTCATGTTGCTGCCTCTTGTTATTCTTATTGCCCTAAATTGTGACAGTAGAAATGTAGAATAGAACAAAATGTGTTTTAGAAAACAGACTTGACAATAAATCTTGGCTTTTCTGAGTGGCTAGCATCTTTTATCAATCTTGGGTGTTGACATTGTGATATTTCTAGACATAAGTAGCAATTGCAAAGTTATCATCCCTCTTCCTAAGTCCCAAAGGCATGCATCAATCACACGACATCGGAAATACTTTACCACTTTTATCCCCTTGGCTCTCAGTTAAAATCTCTTCCTTTTTTCTCCATTTGCCGTTATAACAGATCAAAGATGATGAAGATTTACAAAAGGGTATTTGTGGCAACAGTTTGGTTCAAGGCTCGTTGTCATTTGCACTTTTACTAAAATTACATTTATTGTACTGTAATTTAGCTCTACTGATTTTAGACTCAATGGCCTCCATGAATCTATTTTAACATCTCCTCAAAACAAGGTTAGCTCATTTGCGAAGGACATACACCACGGCACCTTTTATGGAGTTGCTTAATAACAAGTATAAAGTGGTGAAAATGTAGGGTTGACCTTTAGTGTAAGCCACCATGAGAGGAAATTCATCTGCCCAGGCATAGTTACTGTAAATGCTTATCATACCCTTGTACTTAAAACAACTCCAAGATACCTTCCACGTGCACC
Organism: Phoenix dactylifera; assembly: GCF_009389715.1. Taxonomy (NCBI): domain Eukaryota; kingdom Viridiplantae; phylum Streptophyta; class Magnoliopsida; order Arecales; family Arecaceae; genus Phoenix; species Phoenix dactylifera. Next base: position 8,835,226 of record NC_052408.1, on the reverse strand, counting down.
TCCTTAACACCCTTTAATTCTCTCATGGCACCTTCAAGTCAACATAACCATTTGTGCAATTATCTTCCGTCTCTATAGTTCTCCATTACATGGCCAAGGTTCCACTTTTTCATCTTTTTCTCTTTTCCAGGAAGAAAGGTGTGACACAAAACATAACAGTCGGCATACAACAGATCACATAAAGCTCCACAAAAACTATCCAGGAGAAGCAGATAAACCCGATTTAAACAGCCAAACTGGTTCATCTCGCAGAGGATGCAAGTGATCAACACCAAATTGTTGGGCTTAACAAAACCTTTAGCATCATTGATAAGGGGATAAGGATGCCTGTCAGCAAAATCGGCATCCAACCAGTCAATGACAACTTTAGAATCTCCTGTCCATAACGTTGCAGGGTGAAAGTTGGTCATAACTGCTTCAATATCCTCCCAATCAGCTTTTATCTCAATAGAGATAGTTGATGCTCCAATTGTTCAATGGAATTGAACAGGAAGAAAAAAGAAATTTAGGCAGATTTCGTGGAAAGAATGAGATAGAAAATGATACAATGTTCTCTTTTTTGCTCTGATAGGAAAAAATGGTGTAAATGTGATAGAATCTCATACCCCATAAGCTTTTGTTTTCCTTTTTTTCCTTCTTTTTTTTTCCAAGAAAAAAAGATAAAGTGGGTCTAGTCTAGCATAGTGATGGTGGTTTTGGTAGAGGATGGTCAAGGGTGGAACAAAAGGTCGCAAGTGGCAGAAACTAAGATGAAGAGCAAGGTAGCAATGTATGGTGATGCTAATGGTGGTGGTGACGTGGTGAGCATAAAGAGGATGAAGAGAACATGATCAAAGCCTCCAAACATTTTTTTTTAATCTTGTGCTTGAGAACAGGAAAGGGAGTTGACTTTTTTTAAAACTATTGAGAACTTGCAGAGTTTTCAGACCATATTCCCCACAAGCAAACAATAGATTTTTTTTTAATTACTACTAAAAAGTCTTCCCGTTACTTCTTCAGCAAAACAAGCAAATCCTAAGTAAAAAAAAAGTGTACTAATGGCCCTCCTAGCATGATGTCAATTTTTTTTGAAAAATAAGTGTCATTTTTTTTCAAAAAATCTATGCCAGCTCTCACAAAATTTTGACATGTGGATTATGATTTCAGTTCCAAAATAATTGATGAAATTTCAAATGCCACCTTGATTTTTAAATATGGTTACCAGAAAAGCTTCCTCAATCATCCGACACTTTTCATGTTCATGAGATCCCATCCATAAATTAGTTAACCAGACCAGAACAGTTTCATCCATGATTACCAAATATCTAGTTTGGTTACATTAGGCTTTCATGTCATTCTTAAATATGTAGCTACACATTTATCCTTAGGGAGTAGCAGTGTATATGCCTTCCCCTCGATCTTAGTTCCTAGCAAATTCTAAAACTAATTTTTCTTATCCACACTTGCAAAAATCATCTAATCTCCAGTCAAAAGAATCTAATTTTGTATTAATGTCTCTCATCTTAGCTAATTTTGTATAGTTTTTTGCTTGTCATTTTTTGATCTTGACTTATTATAAAGATAAGCATTCCCAACTATCTTGTAGCTTCCAAAGTGTTCTGCACAATTTGTTCTCTGTGCGCGCTTGGTTGTCACATATTATAGCTCATCTCTCTCTAGAAATATATGCATGTCTACACAGACAGAGTTGGCCTGTGCTTTTCTAAGAGGACAACATAAGCCCCTTTTATATGTTTAACCATTGGACTAAAAAGCGTGACAATTGCATTCTTCTACTAACCTGATCCAGCTCCCCTGTCCAAGCACCTTTGGATGCATGATTGACCTATGTCCACGCTACCACCCTCAGCTCTAAGGGCCTACTAAACTATTTGGGGATGGAATTGTCAAGGTTAGTGGTGAGTGGAGATGGGAGGTTAAAGGAGGGGAAGGGATGGACAGGGATGGTGAAGGAGGGACACTAAAGGAGGGTGGTGGAGGATGAGGCAATGGAAAGGGGAGAATGACAGAGAAAGGAGAAGATCAAGAAGAGAGAGACTGTGTAGAAAGGAAGGTAGCAAGGGGGATTGGGGAAAATGGGGGCAGTAAGAGAGAAGAGAAGGGCATGGCAGAGAGGGGACGGGACAGGGAGGAAGGGCAACAAAAAAGAACACAGTTTCAGATAACATTGATATGATCATCTCCCAGTCCTACAGTAAAAAACTTATAAGGAGACTTACTCTCTTCTTGAAAGAAGCATAAGCCAACTGATATGTATATGAAATTGCATGCACATATGCAGAATGTGCACCAGAGTATGCTTTTGTTTGTGCATGCATTTGTGTATGGTGTGGACAACATTGGCAACTCTTTTCATATTGTCATGTCCCGTTACAATATTTGATGAACTTCTGGACCAATTTTCCTTTTGCAATAGGGTATCCTTAAAGGTTGTTATACATTTCCCTCTTAATTACAACATCTATGTGTTTGACATCTTATGGTTTGCACCTCTTTTCTTACTCATCATATCCAAATCTAAAATTATAGCCTAAGTTGTGGGGTCAAGCATCTATTACAACTTTTACTACTGATTTTTTATTTTTCTTCGTAGGAGAAAATACATGACATTATAGCTTATTCACCCTTGAAGCAACCAAAACACTCACCTGTCCCCTATAATATGTATTTGCTAGTACAGCATATTCCAGAGTAAACCAGTAGCAAAATCACCCTTTGCATCCCTATCTCCAAACCCTTGTTTACCAATGTATACTATTATATGCTATCATGCTCTAGCAATTCCTACATGACCATGAAGCCACCAACTATAAGCTTCTTCCTTCCTCTAGAATGTCTTAGATTGATTCATCCATCTCCACTAAAAACTACTTTTTTTCCTTTCATCCTGTTTGTAATTCATATGCTCTGATAAAGTTTCTCCTTCCATATTGCAAACTCAAAAAATATCATTCATTAGGTGACCTACTTCAATCTATTACTTAATCACTTATGTCATCATCCATTAACATCCCTAAACTATTTCTTATATCATCACATCCTAAATATAAGCTTACATCTATTGTCCATCTCTATTTTCCTCTTTCCTACAGCTTTGTCTTAAGCATACCACTCTTGTCCTCTTGGTATCCAACAGTTTGTTTTTGCCCTTCTTATCGAATTCTAGAATTCCAAATGGCAAGCTGTATCTTCTTTTTCTAAGACAAGCCTTTAACTGCCCTTAACCCATCTAATGAGAGTAGTCTCATTATCTTGTCATTACTATTGTTGTCAATGCAATTCGTTGCTTATAAGAGATGCCTAGAAAAAATCTTCCAAAATCTTCCTCTTTTGACACAGTTTTCAGTTGCACACAATGTTATCTCTTGTCATCATGGCATCCAATAGTTTGCCATTTTTTTTCTAGTTGAATATATATGCAATTAAGCATATTTAACCTTCAAGGTGCTCCTTATATTACAACTCAATTGAGTCTATCTACCCTCCAACCGCATAAATCAATCAGGTGCATCTCATGGTAATTATGGAACTTAAATACTCACCAACCCTAAGCAAACACCTCCTTCCTCCTAACAGAGTTTAATATTATAACAGAACCATATATCTCCTTTAGTTGATAAAAAAAACAGTTTTATGAGCAAGAGGTATTCTAATATGAGGCTATCAAGTAAATATTTAACTTTGAACCTATCATGCAATGAATGTTTGGCCCATCCCATATGCACAAAGGTCGTACGCATCTTCACAGTCAAACTTATCATGCCAAGCATTAACCTTTCTATACAGCAATTATAAGAATTTTAATATTAGATGACTACTGACCAGGAATAAAGATCAATAACAATATTTAACTAATAACCAATAATCCAAAAATAGTAACTATAATAGACTGGAAAATGAAGCATATAAAAAAGCAAGCAATCATAGTCTGAGACCAAGGTTACCTGCTTCAGCTGCGAGAGGAATCACCAAAGCATAATCGATTGCAAGAAACATGAGAGTGCACATCAATCACCAGAACAATTATTGCTTGCTAAGATGTATTGTTGTATATCCTAATTGTGTACCAAGTTGGATGAAACCCATGTCGGTACATTGCGTCCATCCATCTCTCAGCCTCCTTTCTTTTACCATGCTTGCAGAAACCATGCACTATAATGTCGAAACTGAAACGGTTTGGCTCATATCCCTTCTTGGATATCCTTTGAAACAAATCACATGCGTAGTCCATCCTCCCTGCCATACTCAAGCCCCTCAACAACATATTGTACGTATAAATATCGACGGGAAAGAACCTTTCGACCAATTCTTCCATCTTGTCCATGTTCTCTCTCATTCTGATTCCACCTGAAAATGCAGCAATAAGATTGCCAAGCATTATCTGTCCTGCTCCTTTTGTTTCTTCGCTCATTCCCCCTGCCTTGACTTCTGAATTCCTATTTCTTGACCGAACCCAAGCCCGCAGAAGCTCCTGACTCTTCAAAGTATGCAACAAAAGCACATTGCATATAAATGCAGAAACTGGGCGACCTGTTTCACTAAAATCCTCAAGAACCTTTACTGCAACATCATAATCCTTGGCAGAGCACAATTGGAGCACAAGCTCCTCATAACACTGGAGACTTGGGATCAAACCCTTGTCCCTCACCTCCCTCCAGAACACCATTGCCTGCTCTGGCATCCCAGCTTCACAGAGACCAGATATAAATGTGTTGTACAATTTGTTGCTTGGCTCCTTTTTCTCGCGCAGATAGTAGAAGAAGCTTAGAGCATCGCCGATGCGTTTGCTCTTCAGGTAGCTCTGAAGAAGGAGAACTTTGGTCTCTATTTGGGGTTCGATGCCTGCATTCACCATCCTATTATAGATCTCCCTTGCCATCTCGGGCTTCTTGGCATGTCCAGCCCCGATGATGAAGTAGTTGTAACACGTCCGTGGGTCCAGTTCATTCCGTTCCAACTGCTTGTTTAGCAGCTCAAGAACCTCATCGAATTTTCCCATTTCGCATAAGCAGCAAACAACATCACGGTAAAGACTCCGAGTTGGAGAGTGACCGATCTCTTGCATCTCAATAATGAGCCCGGGAAGAACATCTACCCTCCTCAACACAATGAATGCCCGAATCATATTGACATAAGTAGATCTGTACCGAACCAGACCAGTGCTCTCTTTGCCCACCATTTGGGGCACCAAGCAAGCCTCTTCAACATCACCAGCCTTGCACAGGGCTGAGATGTACCTGGCAAAAACAACAGTGGCGGGCTTCACGTCCCTCTGGAGAGCACTATCGAGCAGCTTGCGCATCTTATCAAGCTTCCCTTCCCTCATGAGCATGCTGGCGATAATGCTAAATGTCTGCTGCCCAGGGAAGTAGCCATGCTGCATGGATTCCTCCAAGACCTGGCACACTCTGTCGATGCTCCCCTCCTGGCACAGAGCAATGATCAAATGGTTGTAAACCTGATCGGTAGGGTTTATTCCAAGATCCATCCTTGAGTTGTAGAGCTGGACAGCAACGTCCACCAACCCAGCCTTGCAGAAGAAGCAGAGTGCGGCATTCATCGTGGCCCGGTCTGGCGGGATCCCTTCCTCCATCATTTCCACAAGCACGTCGTAGACAGCCCCAAGCCGGTTTTCCCTCAGAAGCCGGGTCACGAGCTGACTATAGTGGATGGTCTCCGGGGTGTAGTCCTCGGAGGCCCTCTTGCTCCCCAAGAATTCCAAAGCCGCGTCAAGCCTCCCGGCGGCCAAGAGGTCGGCGACCCACGCGCCATAGGCCTCGGCAGAGCCAAACTCGTCCACCAGCCGGCCGGCAGCATCGAAGCGGCCGTTGCGGCAGAGAGCACGGACGAGGGTGCCGACCATCCGGCCGGCGGCGGCGCGATAGTCGGAAAGGCTTGAGCTTTCGAGCTCACGGAGGTAGGCTTCGGCGTCGTCGAGGCGGCCCTGGAAGCAGAGGCTCTTCATCTTGATGCAGGCGGTGACGGGGCCGAAGAGGCCGCGGGCGGCGACGTGGGCGAGGACGGAGTCGGCGAAGTCGAAGATGGAGGCCTCGACGAGGGAGTTGAGGAGGACGTGGTAGGAGAAGGCGTCGAGGTCGAGGCCCTGGAAGCGCATGCGGGCGAGGAGCTGGAGTGCGAGCTCGGGCTTGCCGGCGACGGCGTAGCCGACGACGAGGGTCTCGTGGAAGCGCGGGTGGGGGGCGGCGGCGGCGCGGTTCGCGGCGAGGAGGAAGGGGTGGCAGGAGGAGGGGGAGAAGAGGCGGAGCCAGTCGAGGACGACGGAGACGAGGCGGGCGCGGGAGAGGAGGCGGAAGACGGCGTGGTAGGCGGCGCGGGAGTGGCGGTAGCCGGGCTGGCGGCCAGACCAGTCAAAGAAGCGGAGCCGGAGGAGGAGGAGCGGGGCGGAGGGCGGGGCGGCGACGGGGTGGGGGCGGTGACGGAGGGTCTGGAGCACGAGGGACTCGGAGAGGGGGATGCGGAGTCGGTGGAGTGCGGCGTCAAGTGAGGACTCGTCGGGGGCGCCAACGAGGGCGGCGTAGATGCGATCGAGCGGCGAGAGGGGGTCGGCGCCGAGGCGGAACCAGTCTTTCACAGAGGCGGCAATCAGGGAGGAATCGAAGCTAGGGTTAGGGTCAGAGCTTGGATTGGAATCCAGAAAGGGGGAGAAGGGGAGAGGGGCGGCGGAGGTCGAGAAGCGGAGGAGGAGAGGGATAGATCTAAAGGTGAATATTTTGAAGAGATTTTTAGATGGGGAAGGTTTGAAGAGGAAGAAGAGAGGGAGCATGGCTGGAATGGAACCCTAGCATTTGATTCCAGCCTCTTCCTCTTGCTTCTTTGGCCGTTTGAGGCCGCGCCGCCGGGGCCTGGGCTCCTTCCTCAGTCTCGTTCTCTTCCACTGCTTGGCAATTCTGGATGGGCGGCGGAAACTCGAGGGCAAACGTAGCGCGGCTTGACTTTGGACCGGCCTCGACACGGTCACAGACTCACAGTGCTGGAAGCATGAGGAGGACCGAACCGGGTGCACCCATGATGGGTTTGTAACAGGACTCTCTTAAGCCTAAACTATTGAAAAAGGAGGGGGAAAAAATCCCAGACTTATTCTAAATTTTTTTATTGGTAGATTGGTTCTCCGAATAATTTTGTATATTATACAGAAGTTTTTTGATTTATTTACAAATTATTCTGAATAGTATAATATTATAAGAATATAATAATATTATACTATTAAAATATAATTATCATAATTGTTACGGGGGAACTAAGCCGCCATGCTCCACGTGACCGGCACGCGCGCCCATGAAGACTACGACTGTCTTTTGATCCAGCAATCCGACCCCGAGTCGGACATCTTCGGCTCCACAGCCCGACCTCGAGTCGGCTGCCCTTCGATCCAGCAGTCCGGCCCCGAGTCGGACATCTTCGGCTTCGCAGCCCGACCCCGAGTCGGCTGCCCCTTAATCTAGCAATCCGACCCCAAGTCGGATATCCTCAGCACCGCAGCCCGACCCCGAGTCGGCTGCCCCCCGATCCAGCACTCCGACCCCGAGTCGGAGATCTCTTGATAACGACAGGCTGCTTCCCAGAGGCACGCCGAGGCCTCCTGCTCCACTACTCCCTGCAACGGCTGTATCCGATGCTGTTCCACGATCTCCTGTATCAGCCGTACAAAGCGGAACTCCACTACGCCCTGTCATGGCCGTACCCAGCGCTGCTCCACGACGCCCTGTAACGGCCATGTCAGTGGCCACTCCATCGCGCCCCACGATGACAAACCCCCCTGAGAGACCCCCCAGCCAGGTATATATGCGGCTGGGGGGAGAAGGGGGGGTAAGCAATATCTTCCAGAGCACTCTCTTGCTTGCTATTATTATCTCTCCTTCTCCTCCAATCTCCTCTGACTTGATCGTCGGAGGGCCCCCACTACCCCAGTGGTGGTGCGAGGCTTGCTTGCAGGTTTCCCGGTGGAAGGTGGAGCACAATCAACATCAACCAAGGCAGCTCAGACGGAATCCCGTTCACGCCGCTGTGCCAATCGTTCTCGGTTTGGACCACCAGCAACAGTTGGCGCTAGAGGAAGGGCCTGATCTCAGAGCGATCGTAATGGCACGGCGAGGTGGTCGTGGAGCTTCCAATGCCTCCGGTCGCGGGGCCTCTCGCGCCTCCGGCCGGGAGGCCGCTGCGTCTCCAACACATTCTCAGCAACACTCCACCATTCCACCCCCCATTCAGATGGTCGAAGCCGCTCAGTTCGACCAGTTAGCCCAGCAGGTTCGCACCCTCGCGGAGGCAGTGCAGAACCTGCAGGGTGTGATGTCTCGAGCGCCACAGCGGGCCCAGGAGCCGCTGCCCCCCGAGCGCTCACCTGTCTTCCTCAACCCGCGCTCCTTCCTCTCCCATGGGGAGGAGCGCCGGCGCGAGGAAGGTTCTCGAGCACGGTCCATTCTGCCAGGACCTTCTCATCGAAGCTGCGCGGGGTACGAGAGGCGGACCCGGGCGCGTTCTCAGACCCCCCAGTCCTCGAGGGGCCCGCACTCCAGTCGGTCCCCCTCGCGCCGCTCCTTGTCTCCCACCCACCGGTCGCGCTCCCTGGACCGGCGGGTGGACGATCTCCACAGACAACTCCAGGTCCTGAAGGGCCACTCCAAAGATCTCTTCGCCGACTTGGAGATTTCCTCCCAACCGGCGCTCGCCTCGAGGATCCTGCGGACCCCAAATCCGCCGGGATTCAAAATGCCGGCGATCGAGCCCTATGACGGGGCGGCGGACCCGCAGGATCACGTGGAGAGTTTCAGGACTCTTATGCTCCTCCATGGAGCATCAGATCCTCTCCTCTGCAAGGCCTTCCCGGCGACCCTCCGTGGCCCAGCCAGGGCGTGGTTCGCCGGCCTGGAGGCTGACTCTATCCAGTCCTTTGACCAGTTCACTCGCCTCTTCATCAGCCATTTCGCCGTCAGTAGCCGGCGGCGATTGGTTTCCGACTCCCTCTTTGATGTCCGGCAAAACGAGGGAGAAAGCCTGCGGGATTACCTTACCCGCTTCAACAAGGCTACATTGGAGGTCCGGAACCTGAGCCAGGAGGTGGCTCTCTCAGCCATGCGCCAGAGAGAAGGTCCACGATCCATGGCAGCTTGAACAGCTCCGGCTTGGCAAACTCCATCGCACCTGCACCTGTATTTATAGCCAAGCTGCAGCCCCCCGGTCGTTCCGATGCGGGTGGCTCCCATAAATGCGGACGCATTGAATCCGGAGCCGTTCTGGCTCTCGAGGCGTATCTTCCCGCGATTTCCTAAGCGTCATTCTCCTTAATCGCATTCTTTGTGCAGGACACTCCGGATGGCACGTACCCCTAGGTCCACATATCTCCGCTCGCGCCCAGGCCGCATCCGTCTCGAAGAACGCGCGCATCGCGGCCGCTTAACTGACACTCCTCGCAAGCAGCAACTGGCGATCCGATTTCCCAGGTAACGCATCAATTAGCGTTTAATGCCCTTCTGGTGTTCCCCAGGCAACGCTTGGAGAAGAGGAGAAACACGATCGCAGCTGGCCACGGAGAAACCCCGTCGGGCTGCAAGCGACAGGCGCATGGCCAACGAGCGGAATTTCTCGAGGCACGGCCCTCGGATGCCAGGCTAACCCGATGATCATCCCGGGAGCAGACTAGCCTGAAGCCCCGACCGGTCGCCTCGGCTTGCGCCAGCCTTGGCCGACCAACGAGCGGAATCTCCCAAGGCCCGGCCCTCGGATGCCAGGCTAACCCGATGGTCATCCCGGGAGCAGACTAGCCTGAAGCCCCGACCGGTCGCCTTGGCTTGCGTCAGCCTTGGCCGACCAACGAGCGGAATCTCCCGAGGCTCGGCCCTCGGATGCCAGGCTAACCCGATGATCATCCCGGGAGCAGACTAGCCTGAAGCCCCGACCGGTCGCCTCGGCTTGCGCCAGCCTTGGCCGACCAACGAGCGGAATCTCCCGAGGCCCGGCCCTCGGATGCCAGGCTAACCCGATAGTCATCCCGGGAGCAGACTAGCCTGAAGCCCCGACCGGTCGCCTTGGCTTGCGCCAGCCTTGGCCGACCAACGAGCGGAATCTCCCGAGGCTCGGCCCTCGGATGCCAGGCTAACCCGATGATCATCCCGGGAGCAGACTAGCCTGAAGCCCCGACCGGTCGCCTCGGCTTGCGCCAGCCTTGGCCGACCAACGAGCGGAATCTCCCGAGGCCCGGCCCTCGGATGCCAGGCTAACCCGATGGTCATCCCGGGAGCAGACTAGCCTGAAGCCCCGACCGGTCGCCTTGGCTTGCGCCAGCCTTGGCCGACCAACGAGCGGAATCTCCCGAGGCTCGGCCCTCGGATGCCAGGCTAACCCGATGATCATCCCGGGAGCAGACTAGCCTGAAGCCCCGACCGGTCGCCTTGGCTTGCGCCAGCCTTGGCCGACCAACGAGCGGAATCTCCCGAGGCCCGGCCCTCGGATGCCAGGCTAACCCGATGATCATCCCGGGAGCAGACTAGCCTGAAGCCCCGACCGGTCGCCTTGGCTTGCGCCAGCCTTGGCCGACTAACGAGCGAAATCTCCCGAGGCTCGGCCCTCGGATGCCAGGCTAACCCGAAGACCATCCCGGGACCAGACTAGCCTGAAGCCCCGACCGGTCGCCTCGGCTTGCGCCAGCCTTGGCCGACCAACGAGCGGAATCTCCCGAGGCCCGGCCCTCGGATGCCAGGCTAACCCGATGGTCATCCCGGGAGCAGACTAGCCTGAAGCCCCGACCGGTCGCCTTGGCTTGCGCCAGCCTTGGCCGACCAACGAGCGGAATCTCCCGAGGCTCGGCCCTCGGATGCCAGGCTAATCCGATGATCATCCCGGGAGCAGACTAGCCTGAAGCCCCGACCGGTCGCCTCGGCTTGCGCCAGCCTTGGCCGACCAACGAGCGGAATCTCCCGAGGCCCGGCCCTCGGATGCCAGGCTAACCCGATGGTCATCCCGGGAGCAGACTAGCCTGAAGCCCCGACCGGTCGCCTTGGCTTGCGCCAGCCTTGGCCGACCAACGAGCGGAATCTCCCGAGGCTCGGCCCTCGGATGCCAGGCTAACCCGATGATCATCCCGGGAGCAGACTAGCCTGAAGCCCCGACCGGTCGCCTCGGCTTGCGCCAGCCTTGGCCGACCAACGAGCGGAATCTCCCGAGGCCCGGCCCTCGGATGCCAGGCTAACCCGATGGTCATCCCGGGAGCAGACTAGCCTGAAGCCCCGACCGGTCGCCTTGGCTTGCGCCAGCCTTGGCCGACCAACGAGCGGAATCTCCCGAGGCTCGGCCCTCGGATGCCAGGCTAACCCGATGATCATCCCGGGAGCAGACTAGCCTGAAGCCCCGACCGGTCGCCTTGGCTTGCGCCAGCCTTGGCCGACCAACGAGCGGAATCTCCCGAGGCCCGGCCCTCGGATGCCAGGCTAACCCGATGATCATCCCGGGAGCAGACTAGCCTGAAGCCCCGACCGGTCGCCTTGGCTTGCGCCAGCCTTGGCCGACCAACGAGCGGAATCTCCCGAGGCTCGGCCCTCGGATGCCAGGCTAACCCGATGACCATCCCGGGACCAGACTAGCCTGAAGCCCCGACCGGTCGCCTCGGCTTGCGCCAGCCTTGGCCGACCAACGAGCGGAATTTCCTGAGGCCTAACCCTCGGATGCCTGGCTTAGTGCCGGAAGAATTTCCTGAGGCCTAACCCTCGGATGCCTGGCTTAGTGCCGGAAGAATTTCCTGAGGCCTAACCCTCGGATGCCTGGCTTAGTGCCGGAAGAATTTCCTGAGGCCTAACCCTCGGATGGGCTTAGTGCCAGGAGAATTTCCTGAGGCCTAACCCTCGGATGCCTGGCTTAGTGCCGGAAGAATTTCCTGAGGCCTAACCCTCGGATGCCTGGCTTAGTGCCGGAAGAATTTTCTGAGGCCTAACCCTCGGATGCCTGGCTTAGTGCCGGAAGGATTTCCTGAGGCCTAACCCTCGGATGCCTGGCTTAGTGCCGGAAGAATTTCCTGAGGCCTAACCCTCGGATGCCTGGCTTAGTGCCGGAAGAATTTCCTGAGGCCTAACCCTCGGATGCCTGGCTTAGTGCCGGAAGAATTTCCTGAGGCCTAACCCTCGGATGCCTGGCTTAGTGCCGGAAGAATTTCCTGAGGCCTAACCCTCGGATGCCTGGCTTAGTGCCGGAAGGATTTCCTGAGGCCTAACCCTCGGATGCCTGGCTTAGTGCCGGAAGGATTTCCTGAGGCCTAACCCTCGGATGCCTGGCTTAGTGCCGGAAGAATTTTCTGAGGCCTAACCCTCGGATGCCTGGCTTAGTGCCGGAAGAATTTTCTGAGGCCTAACCCTCGGATGCCTGGCTTAGTGCCGGAAGAATTTCCTGAGGCCTAACCCTCGGATGCCTGGCTTAGTGCCGGAAGAATTTCCTGAGGCCTAACCCTCGGATGCCTGGCTTAGTGCCGGAAGAATTTCCTGAGGCCTAACCCTCGGACGCCTGGCTTAGCGCCGGAAGAATTTCCTGAGGCCTAACCCTCGGACGCCTGGCTTAGTGCCGGAAGAATTTCCTGAGGCCTAACCCTCGGATGCCTGGCTTAGGGCCGGAAGAACTTCGAGAGTCAGGAGTCGGCAAGACGCTGCCAAGAGTTAAAAAGAAAAAAAAAGAGGAGGACGAAAGCGAGATGAAGAAACATTCGACTTGTATTAATTTTCATTGTTTCAGGGCCAAGGCCCATACAATTTGGCAAAACGCCGACATACAAAAAAAAGAGGACAACGAAAGGTACAAGAGGTCAGCTTGGAGGAACCCCCGGGTCGGGAGCGTCGGGCTCGTCCGCAGGGGGTAGGGAGGCGGTAGGAGAATCAGCAGGCGGTGGCGCCGGAGAGGAGTCGAGAAGGGAAATCCCACTCAGGTCAACTTCGGGGTACTTAGCCGACACCCTTGCCAGGCCCTCCTCGAAGCCTAAGATGAAGGATTCGGACCCCGCGTCCGACGCGTCACGGACGAACTCGTCAGACTGACGATAGGCCCGTACCGCCTCCGACATATCACGGGTGAACTCGGCGGACTGACGATAAGCCTGTACCGCCTGGCGCCCGATCTCCGCACTCTTCTCGGCCAGCGCCGCCTCTGCTCGCTCCGTAATCTGAGCCTTAGCCTCCAAGACCTTCGCCACAATCCGGTCTTCAGCCTCGGAGGAGACCCTCAGCAGATTAGCCTGAGCCTCCTTATGCTTCGCCTCGGCAGCAGTGCGAGCGGCCTCAGCTTCCTCCAGGTGCGAACGGAGCTCTTGGTCGTTCGCGCGGGACCTCTCCAAGGCTGACTCCAATTCGCCCAGTTTGGCTTCAAGAGACCGGGTTCGGTTGCGGGCGCTGTCGGCAGACCGCTGAGCCTTCTCCCACCTCTCTCGATAGTCCGCGACCTTCCGGGACTGCTTTTCAGCTCGTTCCTCCGCCTTCTTAACCCTGCTTTCGAGGCCCGAGGCGATTTTGAGTTGCTCCCGAGCTTCCAACAGTTGCTTCTCGAGGGCGGCGAAGCCGAGTGCCCGCTCTTCGGCCTCCCGGAGCCTCGCCTCGAGGTCCCCGGTCGTCCTGCCCGCCACAGCCTGGCCTCCCTCTTCCACTGCTTTCAGTCGGTCCTCGGCCTTCGCCAGAAGCCCCGCCTGTTCCTTGTAGCACTCCTCTAGACGGATCATGTACTGGGCGAGCTAAGAGATAGGAAAAGTGAGGGCGTCAGGCGGAGAACAACAGAGCTAATAAATGGTGAAAAGCGGCCAGAAGAACACTCACCGACATGAGACAGACGCAGCTGGCAGCCCCGACGTCAGAGACCCCCAACTCCCGGACCCGCCGACGGTCCTTCTCCAGCAGCACTGTTTCGATGAGGTTTCGGGCGCCATCGGTAGTGAAGGCCGACCCCGATTTCTCCCCGGAGCCGGATGGTGGTTCTGCAGCCTTACCCTTATCCATCGCCTGGGGAAGAGTCCTGCTGATTGTGCTCGGGGCGGGGGTCACTCCAGGAATTGATAGGGCCCCGCTCGGCCGGGGCCTCGGCGCGTCCCTCCTCGAATCATCAGGAGCCGGCTGAGTCGAAGGCCGGGCCGGGGACCGATCACGTCCGACCCGTCCGTCTCGAGCGGGCTCGGATGATACCTCCGGAATAGCGGCAGTCTCACCACCGGAGGGCTGATACAGCGTCAGCTGCCGGTCCGTGCCCACGGCGTCTCCCTGATCGGTGGGCCCGGACTCGTCGGTCGGCGTCGGAGGCACCTCCTTGCGGGACTTCTTCGCCGGCGGGGCCCCGCTCGGAGGAGCTCGTTTCCTCCTCCGGACCGCTTCCAGTAGGGACGACCTACCAACAGCCGGTCCCTTGTCCGACCGCATGACGTCGTCAATCTCTGCAACAAGAACGAGATGGTCGAGGGCTGAGAAACCGAAGGAAAGAACGAGACGAAAGAGGAGAAAAGAGTCAAAAAAGAAATGGTGGCGGGCTCACGGTCGGTGGGGACCGAGCTCAGACCGACATTCACCAAGGTATCCTCGGAAATAAGGCGGGCCACCGGGGGGAGCTGGCCCTCGGCAACCAACCCCTTCAAGGCGGCCAAGCCATCGGATTCCTCCCTCGACAGTCTCGATAGGCCGATCGGGAACTTCATCGGCGTCTCCCAGGTCGCCCTGATTTCCCAAGAGGGATCTACGTCGATGAAGAAGAAACGCTCCTTCCAGCCGTGAATGGAGGAAGGAGCCTCTTTGACGAGGCCGCACCCTCGCCGCGCCGCAAAGCACCACCACCCTTTGTCCTGGGGGTGGCCACTCAGGCTGTAGAACTCCCAAAAAACATTCAGAGTGGCGGGAATCTCGTGCATGCGGCAGAGAACCTGGAAGACCGTCAGGGCACGCCACGAGTTCGGCACCAGTTGCGTCGGCGCAACTCTTAAACCCCGGAGTACCTGCACGACTAAGTCCGAAGGGGGAAAGCGGAACCCGGCCTGGAGAATGCCCTCATTGATGGCGATCTTCCCTGGAGGAGGATGGGACATCCTCTCCTCAGGCCCCGGGAGCGTAACGTTGCAGGCCTCGGGAAGGTGGTACCGAGCCACGAGTTTGTCTAAGTCTTCAGCGACCAGCTCCGACTTAATGTGGTCTGCTCTCACTTCGCCCATTCCTAATGGCCAATAAACCTACGGTCAGGACGGAGACAAGAAGGGGGGAAAGACCGGAACGACTGGGGTACACTAGTACAAAAGGAGAAAGTATGGAGAGCCCTAAGTAGAAGAATGGGGTAACTCACCGGAAGAGAAGGAAGAACGGCTCCGAGAGCGTCAAAGGAGAAGCAAGCGAACAGTCCGACGGCAACAACGGCAGCGCAAAGGGGAAACTCGAAAATGTCTGTAAAGAGGAAGACGGACGGGGGAGGGCCCCCGGTTAAATAGGCGGAAAGGCGGGTGATGCCTCGATGACGCCAGAGGACGCCTGGCCGCCGAAGGGTCGCTCGCGCCCCAAAGGCGAATCGACACCATTAAGGAAGGATGTCCGCCGAAATCCTCAGATTGCCAGGTCAGCAACAACCGCCATACGCCATAAAGAAGGCGGGGAGCTCGAAGCGCGCGCGCCTCTCCGAGGGATGGCGGCAATCTCGAAGCATCACTCCCTTCACCCGTTCCCCTTCTGGTTCCAGGCTCGGAAGTGGGGGGCTACTGTTACGGGGGAACTAAGCCGCCATGCTCCACGTGACCGGCACGCGCGCCCATGAAGACTACGACTGTCCTTTGATCCAGCAATCCGACCCCGAGTCGGACATCTTCGGCTCCACAGCCCGACCTCGAGTCGGCTGCCCTTCGATCCAGCAGTCCGGCCCCGAGTCGGACATCTTCGGCTTCGCAGCCCGACCCCGAGTCGGCTGCCCCTTAATCTAGCAATCCGACCCCAAGTCGGATATCCTCAGCACCGCAGCCCGACCCCGAGTCGGCTGCCCCCCGATCCAGCACTCCGACCCCGAGTCGAAGATCTCTTGATAACGACAGGCTGCTTCCCAGAGGCACGCCGAGGCCTCCTGCTCCACTACTCCCTGCAACGGCTGTATCCGATGCTGTTCCACGATCTCCTGTATCAGCCGTACAAAGCGGAACTCCACTACGCCCTGTCATGGCCGTACCCAGCGCTGCTCCACGACGCCCTGTAACGGCCATGTCAGTGGCCACTCCATCGCGCCCCACGATGACAAACCCCCCTGAGAGACCCCCCAGCCAGGTATATATGCGGCTGGGGGGAGAAGGGGGGGTAAGCAATATCTTCCAGAGCACTCTCTTGCTTGCTATTATTATCTCTCCTTCTCCTCCAATCTCCTCTGACTTGATCGTCGGAGGGCCCCCACTACCCCAGTGGTGGTGCGAGGCTTGCTTGCAGGTTTCCCGGTGGAAGGTGGAGCACAATCAACATCAACCAAGGCAGCTCAGACGGAATCCCGTTCACGCCGCTGTGCCAATCGTTCTCGGTTTGGACCACCAGCAACAATAATATTAACGTAATATAATATACTAGAATATAATATATTATAATATGATGTAATATAATACTGTATAGTATAGTATAGTATGGCATAATAATATAATATAATAAAATATAATCTATCTATTATTAGTTAATAAGTATGATACAATACTTTAATATAAAATATTACAATTGTTATTATTAGTATATATTAATATGCTATTACATAGTATAATATTTCTATAATATATGAATGTGGCATATTTATTTTAATATAATATTATAAAAGTATTTTTTTATATTAATATATTATAGAATAAAGTATTGCTAATCTATAACGTATATATTATTTTAATCTAAATATTGTAATAAACAATATAACAGCTGCAAAGTTTAAAGGTATTTTGGCCACACAAATAGATTTCTGACAATTTCAGAAAGTATTTTTCAGAAAGAAGCTTCAAATTAAAGTTTTTAACTAGTAGAGATTTGGAAGGACCAAAAAAATATTTGGGATTTTTTTTTTCACGAAACGACCATATATATTAGTGAGAAGAATTTTTTGGGCCTTAGAAAGTATTGTGGCCCCTCCAAAAGCAATCTCAAACGGGGGACACATGCAATCATGAACAGAGTACATTACATAATAGAATTCCTTAAACCAGATGTCGAAGATACATCAAGGAGTTCCTCATCTCTCTACCAAAAAGGAGATCCTCGCATCAGATGTCATCAGTAATCAGAAATGAGAAGAACTGGAGGATTATGATGATGAGGTGGAGGAGGAGATCACCAAAAATGGAGGAGTGGAGCAGGAGTCAAAAGAATTCAGGTGGTCAGCTTGGCATGTAACATGGAATGCACACCTTATCAATCTTGGCACAGATGACAGAAATCGGGACCTCAGCCATTGAACTGTTTTGAAGCAAAACAGCAAAGCCAGCAAAATCTTGAAGAAAGGGCCTCCAAGGCCCCAAGCACTCAGGATCTCTGGAGTATGGTGGGGAGACTTGTGGGGGCAGCTTGCCACCATTGGCATTGTAACCATCTTCAATAAAGATATTACTCCAAACTTCGATCCCAGCCAGCTTTCACCACCTCCAACGTAAGGCAGGGGCATCAAGAATAGATTTGGCAATCCAGAGCTTCCTCCTACCAGGGTCTCTTCAATATTGGGCTGCATGGAGGAGGGCATCAAGAAGATGTGGCCTCTTCTTGAAAGAGCAGGTTGCATGGCTTTGCTATTAATCTGTCCTTTGACAGAAATCGCCATGGCTGGGGGACTGATGGAAACCAAGAGTGGAAGAGAGTCCAGAAGTTGGGATGGCAGAGAATGCTTTCCCAAGCTTGGGTTGCATGATGGGTAGCAAGATGCCCCGGCCTCTTCTTAAATGAGCAGGCCATGTAGTATCTTGAACTGGTTTGCCATTACTCTGTCCCCTGGCTGAGATCATCATGGCTGCAGGCGGATGGAAACCAAGAAGGGAAAGGTATGGGATGGCAAAGAGCACTTTCCCCCAAGATTTGGCTACATGGAGGGCATGAAGAAGCCCTGGCCTCTTCTTGAAAGAGCAGGCTGCATGGTTCCTTTAATTGCTTTGTCTTTAATCTATCCTCTGGTAGAGATCACCATGGCTGTGGACTGATGAAAACCAAGAATGGAAGAGTACAAGTTGGCAAGGCAGAGAGCAAAAATCTTCCCTTTTTTGTACATGACTTCGTAAATTATTTGAGAAAGATCCCACTCAAATTCGAATTTGGATAATATTTATATATCTTTAACATACTTAGATAATTTTGGCAGATAACCTTTTTTTAATTTTATTGATAATTTAGATGAATTTTTCATGATTTTTCTTTTAATTTTCTTAAATTTTTAAAAGGATTGAATTTTCTCTCTCCTTACGATTTAATAGATGTATATACAGAGAGAGAGAGAGAGAGAGAGAAGAGAGAGAGAGAGAAAGAGAGAGAGATAGTAGACAGTAAATATTAGATATTCTTATTATATATCGGTATAAAATTTTGAGTTGCGATAAAATTATTCAGTCGAAGGTCTCACAACGAAGAAAGTCAAGACTTCCAAAATAGACCTTGCAGCATTGTAGCTGGAAATAATGTGGGATCTTATTTGCAGGCAGAGTCGCACTAAAACCAACTTTTTTTATCCGGTTTGCAGGCAGAGTCGCAGCTTAAGACTATAGTAACAAACAAATCAATTTCATATAAGCCACAGAAATGCATCTCTGATGTTTACAGCCAAAAAAACCATGATAGGTATAATGAAATCATACAAGAACATCTTGTGCAAGTGACTCGTACAAAATTACGCAAATTTATATTACCCGAACGGTGAGGGAACAGGCCCTGCAAGAGCATCTGATCTCTTAATGCTTCCCATACCACAGATAATGCATCCAGGTGTTGAAAGAGCAGAGAATTTTGCGCCACATAGGTCACAAATGTCATGTCCTATGGTAGACAGGCGACTGAGTGTCGCAGCACAAAACTGAGAAGGATCTTCAAATGGGTCGATGGATTTGTTTGACAGCCCCCTCTGGACGCACATATCGATCAAGCTCCTCAGCTCATCCTGCTTGGTTGGTGGTGCCTTCGAGAGGAGGAGATCGAGCATCTGCTTTCCGTAAGCATAGTTCTGCACTTCCATGTTCCGTTTGATGGCAGTTCTTATGCAGTTGATGCGGTGCTTTGCTTGGAGGGGCAAAGAAGCAAGATGGCGAGACAACCTTGCCATCTCATCCTTAGCACTAAGTACACCAGGACCCTGGACCTTTTGGAGGCGAGAAATCTCCTGTGATAATTTTGAAAGAGAAATGTTACCACGGATATTTCTGGTTAATGTTGAACATGTAAGCATGGTGGGGGAAATTCTGAACAAAGAGGACATATTTGATGTTCTAAAATTGTAAAAAAGAGATGATGACTCGAGAATCAGCATCGTTACAGAATACTGCATCTTTTGCAGAAGAATTTGTTTAGCCTATGAATATGTGTAAATCAGTTTATATATTCAGTAAAACAATGAAGGCATTCATAGTGATTCAAGACTGAACATTTTCACGGTAAGAAATGAGCCAAAGGAAGAAAAGACAGAAGAAAAGCAAGAACCAATCAAGTGAGTTTTTTCAAACCCTAAGCTTACAAGATAATGAAGCGCGAACGATACCTGCAGTAATGCCACAGCAATTTTGTACTGGGCACAAATAGTCGCTTGGGCTTTGATATCAGCTCCACGGGATTGATCTTTGGCAAGAGCCAAGAAAGCTTCATCCAAACAAGATAATGCATCAGGAAGTTGGTTCTGCTCAAGGTGAGCAAGACCAGTCTTGAAGCATACAGAAGCAGGAGCACCACGGGGTACCTATAATGTAAACAATAATAATATATTATTATTATACTATCACAGGTACCTCTGAATGTCTACAGAGCAAGATGAAAGTTTACCTGGCCCGGGCGCACAGCAGTAGGTGCAGTTGGGGCAGTAGGAGAGGATTTCGTAGCATTCGAACCCGGAACTTCAAGAGAACTGAGATCAATTGGCTGCGAAGAGACAGGAATCCGAGGAGGAAGAGCTTGAGACTGTTGGGGAACGCCAACTTCAGGTAGTCCAGTTGCCCCAAGTTGAGGCTGTTGTGGCACTTGAGGCTGTTGTAGCACTTGAGGCTGTTGTGATGCTTGAGGTGGGACTCCACCATCCGGAAGGCCAATATCAGTCATCACATTCTGATTAGAAACTAAGTTGTTCTCCGTCGTTACTTGAGCACGTTGATCAGCTCTTGATACGAATGCTCCAGCAGGGGGCAGTGTAGCTGCAATTTGGAGTGATGAAATGGTATTCTGGAAAAAGTCCTCTGGAATAGGTCCAGCTGACACACCCATGCCCGCAACCATTGGGCCAGATTGCGATGGGGATTGTGCTGATAAAGCATCAGTTCCAAACATATCTGTGGCAGTAGCTGGTGCAATTGCTGTAGTAACAGGGGCTGTCTGTGGTAATATCATCGAAGGATCTTGAGCTGGTCCTGATAATGACCTAGTCCTCATTGGAGGGCCCAAACCTAACTGTTTGGTGGCTGCTTTAAGTTTGTCGACATCCACTGCAGGTGCAGCAGGCTTGTCACGTATTCGTATCTGTATCTTTTTGGTTTTCGATGTTGCTTCATCTTCATCACTACTGCCACCATCAACAACACCATATAAAGATCTCTTGAACTCTTCCGCTGCTTTTGCCTGCTCATCTCCAGCAGCAGCAGGGCCTGTCAATTGCTTTGCCAATGTATCGCCCATTGAATCACCATCCTTGGTCTGCTTTGATGGTTCAAATGAGGTGAGAGACACGTTTTCACCACTCGCTGCTGTGAATGCTTTAACCAAGCTCTTTTCACTTACTGCCACCACATTGCCTCTTCCCCTCACAGCACCCAAGTAAACACCTATATGATCTGCAATCATGGATGGGATAGGCCCTTCACTGGTCTTCATGTATGGCATCACTTCCCCGGCGAGCTCCCATTGAGGTATATCCTTCATAATAATTGGTGTTTTGATCTCCCAGTTTCCACCACCCCACTCTGGACCTTTAGGTACCATGCTTTCAGCAGCAAAATTAGCAAAGATACCTTGTGTCCATCCAGTTGAACGGATTCTTAAGATTCTTTCACAGTATCGTCTGAGCTCAGAATCTGTAGCAGCTTCCTCCAATTTCTGAGCAAGGCGTCGCATGGCACTAGGATTCAAGTGGCATATGAACAAATCAAGCATGCTTTCATAATCGCCAATGACCTCAAAAGTCTCTTTGGCACTGTCAAACTGACCATACCTGATCAATTGCATGTCTAACTTGTCAGTGTACTAAAGAAACAAACAAAAAGACATGGTCTTTTTAATAGAGGGAAACATCTTTATCAGCCACACTAGTTAATTTAAACAAAGATGTGGACCGTAGAAATATAAGATGATGTATCTAACCATAGAATTTGAAGAATTTTGGCTCGATGACCTATATGAAAGGAAAAGAACTCAACACTATAACAATAATTGTTATTAAATTTATAATTACATGTATGTATTGGACTTGAATATCAAATTTAACTGACTTTTGCTTCGTCTACAGCATTTCAATTTGTTGGGCTGTCCCACCTTTGCGGAGGTGACAAGCCCAGCGCATTGACACACACAACAAAAACAAAAGAGGAGAGGAAGAGCGGGGCTGTTAGTGTTTAATGTGGCTAATGGACAGCCACATCTTGAAGACCCATTTGAATGGGGTTGTGGCGTATCAGGCCTTCCAAAGTTAGGAAGAAGAAGAGAAGCCAGGGGAGGAGGAAAAGTAATGGGGATTTTTCTTCACAAACCCAATCTAATTTAAGCCAAGATTGGATGATCATTTGCAACCCATCTTGATGAAATTTCAGTACGTTGCTCATGGCAACAAGAACTTCAGTTTTGATCAGTGTTAATTGCCTCTGTTTGCTTGTTCACTTGGACACGCTTTGGTGAGACCCACACTTCATCTTCTTGTTTTTTTTTATTTTGTTGAAATCCATCGTTAGGTGATGATGATGTCATTATTTGTAAGACAAGGATTATGTTCTTGATATTTGTAAGCCACTAGTTTTTAACTAGAGAGGACTATTTGTAACCCATTTAATTTTGTGAATTAGTGGAAGCTTTGCTAGCTTCCTACTGTGGTTTTTCCCTCCACATTGGAGGGTTTTCCACGTAAAAATCAGTGCCTTGCTTTTTTGTGGTTGCTTGCTACTTGCTATTATTGCTATGCTTGTGGGATTGATGCTTGGAAAAATTGTTGCCCATTTTGATTTGCACAAAGAGGGGTAAATAAATTTTATTGTGCATTTGTTACTTTGATGTTCACTCCATCAAGTGGTATTGGAGCTGTGATTGGCTATATTCTGATTTTTTCCTTGTACATATTAAATGGAGGAAAGATCTCGTATCAAGTTTAAGCTCAATTGTTCAGTTTGGAAGACTAGAATGGGGGATATTTTGTATCATAAAAAGCTGTTGTAGCTCATTAAATTGAAAAGAACTAAGCCACAAAGTCAAACCAATGATGATTGGAAGTTGAATAGAAAAGCCATAGGACAGATTAGACAATGGGTTGATCAGAGTGTCTTTGGGCATGTGGCCCGAGAAGTTGATGCTTATAAATTTTGGCTAAAATAGGAGTCTTAATGAGCGCAAGACCATGCAAACAAAGCCTTTATGATCAGAAGGCATGTAAATTTGAAGTACAAAAATGGGTGTAGATTTGGGGAGCATTTGAATAACTTTCAAGATATCTTAAACAAGTTGTCCATCATGAAGACTCTGTTTTTTTGGTAAGACAAGACTGTTTGATGATGAGGTCCAAGCACTACTTCTCATGAGCTCCTTGGCCGATAGATTGTTAACTTTGAGCATGGTGAAGGATAGCATGTTTAATGAAGAGACAAGGGGGAAAGAGCAAGGCATTTTTCTCATTCAGAGGCACTTGTTATAGAAAAGAAGGGGAGAGCAAAACTACAAAATCCATGATGGTGATAATTACTACTGGTCAAAGGGAAGATCCAAGTCAAGAAAGTGAAACTAATGTTTACACTATGGCATGCCCGGGCATATGAAGAAAGAATGTAAAAAGCTTAAAGGAGAGCAATCCAGGGAAAGAGGTGAAGAAAAAAAGGAAGAAAAAGATATTGCTGCAATTGAAGATATTGCTGCAATTGCAACCAATGGTGATGCTATTATTATTTGTGGACATATATGTAGAGCAACCAAAGGGGCTCAAAATTAAAAGCAAGGAGCATCAAGTGCACAGGCTGAAAAAAGTCTATATGGGCTCATATAATCACCAAGACAATGGAATGGGAAGTTTGAACCCTTTATGGCAGACCATTGGTACAATAAGACCACTTCAGATCACTGTGTGTTTGCAAAATATTTTTCGCATGATGATTTTATTATTCTCGTGCTTCATGTGGATGACATGTTGATTGTTGGCCATGATACTAATAAGATTTAGAAGCTAAAAAGGAGTTAAATCCTTTGCTATGAAGGATTTGGGGCTGGCTAAACAAATCCTTGGCATGAAAATCAGTTGTGACAGGAAGAATAGGAATATTTGGCTGTCACAAAAGAGATATACTGAAAAGGTGTTGGAGAGGTTCAACGTGGGCAAGGCAAAACCAGTTTGTTCTCCACTTGCACGTCATTTCAAATCAAGCTCTCAGCAAAGTCCTACAAGTGAGAAAGAGATAAAGGAAATGAAGAAAGTACCTTGTGCATCAATTATGGATAGTTTAATCTACGCCATTGTATGCGCAAGGCCTGATATTGCCTATGCAGTTGGTGTTGTGAGCCAATTTCTCTCCAACCCTGATAAAAGAACACTAGGCTGCAATGAAATGGATTCTCAGGTATCTCAGAGGCACTTCCAAGGTATATTTGTGTTTGGAAATGGTAAGCCTATGCTGGATGGCTATACATATGCAAATATAGCTGATGATATTGATTCAAGGAAGTCCACTTTGTGATACTTGGTTACTTTTCAGGGTTAGCAGTGTAATGGCAGTCTAAACTTTAGAAATGCATTGCTTTATCTACCACTGAGGCTGAGTGCATTGCTATTAGTAAAGCTAATAAAGAGTTATGGATGAAAAAGTTTCTACTACGGCTCATCCTAAAGCAAGAGATGTATGTTCTTTACTGTGACAGTCAAAGGGCCACCCATCTTTGTAAGAATCCAACTTCCCATTCAAGATTCAGGTATAATGATGTCCAGTACTTTTGGATTCATGATGCTTCGCAGACGAAGTTCTTGCAACTTAAGAAAATTCATGCCAACGAGAATGGGTCGGATATGATGATTAAACCCTAGCTAGTGAGAAATTGGTTGCCTGCAGATAGAAAGCGAGCTTGGTGGAGCCCTCCACATAGTTGGGAGGGGAAAATTTGTTGGGTTGTCCCTCCTATGTGGAGGTGACAAGCCCAACTCATTCACACACACACAAAACAAATGAAAGGCAGCTGTTAGTGGTTGACACGTCAACTGGCCAACCACATTTTGAAGACCCATTTGAATGGGGATGTGGGGAGTAAAGCCTTCCAAAGTTGGGGAGAACAAGAGAAGCCGAGAGGGGAGGAAAAGAACAAGGAGCTTTTTCTTCAAAAATCCAACCTAACCCCAAGATTGGATGGTCGTTGGAAACTTGATCTTAGTCAAATTTCAGTATGTTGTTTATGGCAACAAGAGCTTCAATTTGGTCTGTGTCTTGATTTGCTTGTTTACTTGGACACACTGCAGTTGATCTTGTTGTTCACCTTTCGGTGATGATGATGTTGATATTTGGGAGCCAATGATTATGTTCTCGATGTTTGTAAGCCTCTAGTTGGAACTAGAGAGGACTATTTGTAAACCCATTAATTTTATGAATTAGTCTGGACTTGGTCTCATGGTTTTTCCCTCCACATAAAAATTAGTGTCTTGATTTTTGTGAGTTGCTTGTTACATGCTATTATTGTTGTGCTTGTAAGAATGGTGCTTGGAATTATTGTTGACTATTTTAATTTGCGCAGAGAGGGGTAGATAAATTTTATTGTGTGTTTGTCGCTTTGGTGTTCCCTTCGTCACAATTAAACAACATTGTTTTGGAAGTTATAAAAATCATTATAAATGTACCGTCTATTATTCAGACATGGACTTATAACTTGGTATTCGTTAATGATTTGGGAAAATAGTTTAAATGTGCATATATACCTATCCGCATATAGACATCCAGATGATCCACAGATCGACCAACAGAACTTTATAGCCTTCTCAAAAAAAATATTAGACAAACGAAGTAAGTAATAGAACCAAGAGGGACGAAAACATAATATTTTCCACATATACTAAAAGCACAAAGGAGAGCTCTTTTCTAAGCAAACACGATGCATTTATGTAATAAAAAAATAGCTATCATACAAATCCAGGAATGTTCAAATGCACATTATTCGTAGACCATACTTGGACTAAAAATAAATCATTTGATAATGAAGGAAAACTTGTTTGTGTGCACATGTAACTAAAGTATATCCATATATCTGCATGTTCCCCAACTACAAAGCTCAAAATCCTTATTATTGACAAAACAGCTAGTAGACAGCATCCTTATGACACAAGCAGAAGCAATAGGTACATGCAAACAGCACTGACATCTCAGCAGCAGCAACAAAAAATCCATATGGATGGACACAACAAATTCAAATATTAAATTAGCTTATCAAAAAAAGAAAAAGAACCCAACACTTTCTTTCTCTACGAAAGTGCATGATATGCATACAATAGATTGCCCCCACTAATAACCACTAGACAGCAATTAGAGTTCTGCTCACAATAAGTTTGCTACACAAGTTCAATAGATATAAAAAGTTCGATGTTAACATTCATGAAAATTTCTCCTCCATTCACGTACTCAATTGTGTCAACACTTAATATCCTTCACTCAGACGTGTTGCTTTCTGTATTATCTTGTGAATTCATCGCAATATACAACAAAAAAAAATGCATTCAGCACTATAGATGATTCAAAGCAACATAGCTGATTGATGTATAGACATTGCCCATTAAACGTAGTGCAAATAAAAATCAACATCATGTGTAGACATAATAAGTGTGAGATTCTCCTCTGGAGCCCACAAGATAGTAGTTGAAGAGCCTATCAATTCTCAAATAGTTGAGGATTGAGCAATAAGATCAGGACAAGAATAACCCATGCAGTAATGCCACTAGAAGTAAATCAGTATGTTATTATACCATCAACATATATTGTGGTGGGAAGGTTGCAGAGAATATTCCAGGTTCACATTAACAATAGGCATGACCGAAAACTCGAGGGAAAAAAAAAGAAAGAAAGCAAGAAAGAATAAAGGAATCTGCAAAGCCGGAGAAAGCAAATGCATTTATTTGCAGGTTTCAAACACAGGTCAAATGAAATGCGGATGAGGTCTACATACTTGATACAAGCATATCCCAACTGTCGAAAGCGATGGAACAACTGCGAAGTAGGAGGACACTGAGGATAATCTCTAGAACGCAGGAATTCATCCTTTAAAACTGATAAAGCAGTAGAAAAACGGAGAGCCTTGATAGCATAACTGCAGCGCAGCACCTGTAATTATCTTGAACATATTCAGACTCAACATCTTATAAGAAAAAGAAAAAAAGAAACCTGTCTAGAATACAAGTTATAGCACACCTGTGTAAATTGAGGACCTGCTTGGGATAGTGATACAGCAAGATCTCCACAAACAGGGGAGCCTTTTGCCAATATATCAAGAGACCTTGGAGTAATACGCAAACTGTCAAACCTGCACTGAGAGGACATTGTAAATTAGTCTTTATATATGATGTTGATGTGAAACATAGTTTACACACCAGATTAAAAGGAAATGTTTCAGATAAGTTAAGTTTATCTATATATATATATATATATATATATATATATATATATATATATATATATATATATATATATATATGTTATCAATCTTGTTAACAATGAAAGCATGCATGTATCAAACATGTTCAATTGGCTTAGGAACTGCAATAAAAAGCGAAGGAACAGAACCTTGATGTTATTTGGTATAAGACTTCTGAGAGATCAAGTTTCTGTTCAAAGTATTGCTGCATAGTTGCAAATCCAATGAGAAGAGGCTCAAGAAGTCCCACAAGACAGCTTCTTATTTCAACCCCTTTTTTCTGTCTAGGATTTATCTCTGTTGGGTTCACAAACAATAGGCGATCATTCAAGGCACCGATCAACACTGCATCAAAACAAAGTAAATGACTTAGATTAAAGAGAAAATGTTAGAATAGGAAAGAATCCCATTTATCTCAGACATGTAACGTAGAATGATCCTCAAGGTCAATGATTCAAATCTCCATGGGGCGTCCCTTGGGACATCGGGATGAGCCATTTGTCCCAGGAGTCTCCCACTGCCAACCCAGCATCTTGTTCCATGCACTACAGGACATCCCCCATCCCAAGTGTCGGAACGGCGGCGCATCCTATCCCATGGAAAAATCAAGACAGCCCTGTCCCGTGGGATTTTAATCATCATGTATCAAGGCCTGAGATTCTAGGGGCCCTCGTTCCTTCTCTAATAAGGAGCAAGACATTTACTTGCCAAGTTCAGTCGAGGTACTTCTATTTTCTGTTCTGGGGTCTTTTAGGTACCTTACACAGACCGGTAGTTAAATCAATGTAGTTTAATTAGATAGCCCTTTTATGGTAATCCTATGATGACCGGGTTTAATTGGTTAGAGGAGGATTAAAGCCAACTACTGTGTTGAGTGTAAGAAAGTTGTTTTGGCAATTTGATCGAATCCTACTTTAACTATGAATTCTGCTGAAAAATGGTTTCTTTTTGCTAGCACCTTGATCTTCAATTTGAAGGAGTTACTGAATCTAGCATTTTAAATTAATTTAGGTTTCTTATCAGGGCTTCCATGAGAACCCATATAATGTATGCTTCGTATTAAGTATTTTAGAAGTTCAAAGAAGTCCTCTTTAACACAGATTATAATAGTGAGCCACCTTATCGCCAATTAGCAGTAAAGAGACATGATCAGGATGCTAACATTAAAGATAACTCAACCTCTCCATTAAAGTAAACTAAAATCAATTCACTGACTCTCAGACATTCTTATGTTGATTCTTGGCTTCTACACCATAATATATCAGTTTGCGAAACAAATTCTTCCTAAGATGAGACTCTTTTGAAGTGTCTATTTGATTGTAGAAGCAAAAAACAAAGATAAAATTTTTGCAATTAGCACTAGATAGAAATTTAAGCAGCTTACCAGAACAGGGCATATTGATAGAAAGAATGGTCCGAACTTTGCTATCCCATCCAAGAACACTAATAGCAGTCGCACTTGAAAAAATGAGTGCAGGGCCAACCCATAGAAGGGATCGGAAGTGCAAAGGAGTTAAGTGTTTTAAAGCTTGCATGAAGGCAAATGAACTATAAGGTACAACCAAGACTATATACTAAAGTGCTAAAGGATATTGATGGGAGTCCTTTATCAAACTTGCTTGAACTGCTGGACAGTATATCTAGATCAGCAGAAGCAATTAGTACCCTGTGGCTTGTCACTATGCCAGCAACATGACCCCTAAGAGTCTCTTGCCAGCGAACCTGCATAAGAATACTAAATGGCATGAGGACAGCATGACATGTAGAAACTGCATTGCACAAATTTTCAACATGAAGAGTGTTTCGAGATATATTGATTAGCAAAATTCCTATGCGGTTAACACAAACAGAAAACGAAGCCTTCATGAAGTTACCAGCAGATATTAGTACCTCTCTGGGAATTTCATGAGGCAGCATAAAGCTATGTTTTACTGGTCAGTAACAGATAACCAGAATTCATCATTGCTAAAGCTCATCAGATAAACGATAGCAGACCATTAAATGGCATTATAAAAAGTAGTTAGAGTTATTGCTTTAGCTATAATAAATCTAACATAGCAAGAAAATATAGCAACCTAACATAGCAACCATGCGGACAAGTGTTAAGGTGTCCACATGAATCTAATAAAGTCAGCCCCTCTGATCTAAGTCATGTTTTGTTCACTCTGATGGGAGGTCTCAAAAATTAGATAGCATTCAACGATACCACCACTACTATCTCAAATGTTGAGTGTTATTTGGACATATCACACACCAAGGACACTCCTGCACTTTATGACCCTTCAAGACACTATGACTTTCCTTACAGAGGCCATGAGATCATCATTCCACTTCAATGCTTGGCACTTCTAACAAAGGATGTCAATCCTTCGTTGCCCAATAAGTAGTCTTCTTAGTTCCCTCTGGGGCTATTTCAATACTGATTATGCACTATGTTTATGTGTCTGTACCTATGTCCATTCACTATTAGACCATAGACTTCCACCAACACCACCAATGCTTCACAATTCTAATACAGGATGCCAATCCTAACATTGTTTCCTTCAATAAATAGTCTTGTTAGTTCCCTTTGGGGCAACTGGTATTACACTATTACTGATTATACATATGTGTTTATGTGTCTGTGTCCGCATCCATTCATCATCATACATCTACTTTGAACCATATATTATTGACCCAGAAATTCATCAAGTATGGTTTTATTGGCACATTGGTCATATCAAGGTTCGTATATCAGATTAATTTGGACAACTTAAGACATGGCATTTTAAAAAGGAATGAACAAAGCATGGCCTAATAAGGACCACAGGGGCTGACTTGTAAATAAGACCAAAAAAGGGATGAATAGAGCAATATTTCATAACGAAAATAGTTAGAGATCATGTGAGGCAGGCATTGGAAAAGACCAAGAACAAATTTAGGCAACCAAAAACTTTCAAGAATGTATGATCCAATTAAAAGGGCAACCATGTTAAGGTCAAGTAAGCAGGCAAATGATTGTGAAAATAACGCCAAGATATGGAATCACATCCCGTAAATTCACTTTCAACTAGTTAGTAACACCAAGTGACTCTTCCTCAATAAAGATAGTCAAAAGTTTGATCCCCTCGTAATTATTCCAATTTTCTAAAATTCATGTTCATTTAAAGCTACAAGTATGTTCTTCATTAAATTAACTTTCTCCTATTGTCAATATTTCATCAAATATATTCATTCAATAAACCTACCTAATTAATTTTATAATAATTTACACTTCAACTGGTAATCAATGAAGCCCTAAAGCCTCACTTTTCTTGATTTTCAAAACCGCCTTTAATCTATAATCATTAAGCCTCCTGTCACAGATTTATACCTATCTTCATCCAAACAGGATATGCAGACGAGTTTTCATTAATTTATCAAATTGTAAATTGGTTTAAAAAGTTATAACAAAGATCTACCTATTTTGAGATAATGCATGAGAACAGAATACAACCCCAGCCTAGAAGACCAAAACAAGCAAACATAATTACAGGGACAACATTGCACGATTTTGCTTTCCTCCATATTAAAAACTGTAATAACTGAATGCATGAAAAGAAAAATGGCACAGCCAAGCACCTTGAAAACAGTCTCATTTGGTTTCAACTTAATAAACTTCTTCCCTTCAGTTTTTGTTGAAATGTACCGTCCATCATCAGCTGATAGACGGTATCCCTGAAGCAACTTGGCCAACCCAATGTGGTTTCCAGAAATAACATACAAGATGGTTGACTCTACAATAAACAGGAACCACAATCAGCAGTATTCAATCATCCGTATTAAGAAGCATGTTTCGCCGCCTTATCCATCTAACTTTGAAGGTTTGTTTACCCACCTAGTGGAGATGAAAATATGCGGTCAACCTCTGTTTCAAAAACAAACAGCAGTGGCCCTTGGTTTGAAACAACTCCAGTATCAGAAAATGACTTTGCATCAAGTGCGCCATTACTATCACTGACTTCTTGAGAAGCCACCCCTGGCAGAATATACAGAGCAAGACCACTTTTATCTTCATCCAGAATAGCATATTGATTTTCATTTGGACCCATAAGTGCTGCATCTCGCCCTACGCAGAAAGAACAAAGACATTAAGGTCAAATAGTATAGGCATCTACATATATTGCAATTCAAGAGAGAGATAAAACCTTTTATTGAACTTCCTTTATTATTAACTGACTGTGGATCTGTCTGTTCCCAATAAAGAACAACTTCATGCAGAACACTATTAGCACCACTCAATTCGAAAACAACTAGAAAAAAGTGTTTCTTTGAACTGTAGAGCATGCTTTGGGGAAGGCATTCAACATTTGCAGGAATCTGAGAGAAATTAATGGACAAGTGACAAATCAAAAACCTTGGTGGCATTGCATAATAAGATACCAAGATAGCAAAAGGATAAATATATCATAGTTAATACCGTTGAATAAAGTTTCTTGTATAGATTATCCGCTCC
The DNA here is from genome assembly GCF_009389715.1 of Phoenix dactylifera. Lineage (NCBI taxonomy): Eukaryota > Viridiplantae > Streptophyta > Magnoliopsida > Arecales > Arecaceae > Phoenix > Phoenix dactylifera. The sequence goes on along the minus strand of NC_052408.1, from coordinate 8,803,774 downwards.
AGAAGAGATATTATAAGCCATTAGGTGGAAACCGTCTAGATAAAATGCTCTAACAGGATAATGAAGGACACGATTCTCTTTATTGAAGAAATTCAGCTCCAAATGAAAAGGCTGTAATAGCAAAAAGCTGCAGTCAGTAAAGAATGAAAGTGATATTTTACTGAAAGTGATAGCACAAGGTTCGGGGTTTGAGTCTTGAGTGGTTTTATCCCTCAAGATTTCAACCCCGAGTAACATTTCAGGAAAAACACGTGTAAATCCTTCAGGTTAACACCCCTCAGGTAAACCGGACTTAGATCCCTCCTGAATTCAGGGAAAAAAGGTGATAGGACAATAACAGTAACAGAAAATTGAAGTAACGATTACATGCAGTACCTGACAAACAGGAACATCCCGCAGTTGATGGTTCGCATCTGAGATTGTAATGAGGGGCAACCGAGATATTGGGCCACTTTTGGCATGCCCCTCCATGAAATGCTGCATGGGTATATATGCCAATGAGGGACAAAATGTGGTGCAGACATCAAAAAAGTGCTTTAATAATTGGTAAATTTCAACAGGAACTCAGCTGTTCACAATAAATGACAGGCTGAAGCAAATCCATATAAGACACCAAGAACATAACAAAAAGAATCATGATAAAAGAACTTTAATCAAAAACAGTGGGGGTCCTGCATACTGGAAATTCAATTTTCAGGCTTAACAAACTATAACTTCTCCAAAATATGGGTCTACGGAAAGCAAGCACAATGTTTTCTGAGGTTACGTCCAACTCATCAACCAAACAGCAATTAGAATAGTTGTTGGAAGAAGCATTTAATGTACCGGAACAGCAAGAATTAGTCTCCTAGGCATGCAACAGTGAAATTATACTTATTAGGAACATATTTCCATTATGATATAAGGATGTTCTGAGTTAGCCCGAAAAAGGCATTATTATGTAACAGCAATGGCATTGATATTTTGCTTACGAAACCATGATCCATCATTTGTTTGCAATTTGCATCAATTAAATTTGGTTCCGAGAAAGCTAGTCAGCTCCTGATTACCCATGCACCTCACAGCTACAGCTGAAAAGCATACACAAGGATATGAACAGGTGGAATTAAAAAGAACATACGCTGTGAAGGAATGCCTTCCGTGCAATATCCGAAATGGTTAGCTGACTTTGGCTGCCATAAGAAAAACAGGACTGTCAATAAAAATAGAAAGCCGTTATGTTATGGTAAATCAGTTACCTACATATTTCTACCTCTATATAGACATGCAAACTAAGTAAAATATAGATTATGTTATGTAGATAAAGAAGTAAATTTGCCAATGACCAGGTGACAATTCCAGACCTAGTAAGGTTAAGTATACAAACAGGTTTGATGGCTAGGTGGTGAAAGTATTTGTACTATGTACTAACTTATCAAGAAAAGTTAAGATGAGAGGTAACTAGTCAGCACCTTTAAAGCAAGTATGATCAAGTAGACTGGATGTTAGAGTAGACTACAATATTACCATTGTAAGCAGTTCCATTGTTAAACACAGATCTTAATTTTTAACCCTTAAAAATTACTAAATAAATTCTTCTTCACTTCTGATAGTAGGATGACATGGAGAAATAACTGTGTGCAGGGCATGATTCAAGCAATATAGTATATACTCTCTCTATGCACTTCATCTGGTTTTCATGGCAATGGTCATGCTAAGACAGTATAACGCTTCATCTATGTGACATGGGAAAAACTGAGCATCAAAAGAATGAGAGGTCAAATATTTATGTATGCTTACTTGCCTGAGATGAAAAACAAAAGCATGACAAATAGCAAGTACTAATTTACCCCTTCAAGTGATGTTCTTGCAGCTGTGTCTGGAGCTGATGATCTGCCAAAATTCCTGATGAACCTAAAACTGAAAGCTTCTCCTTCAAGACGGCAGCTGCAAGACATCAAGGCAATTTTGATCTCTGAGAAAGAACCATACTATTATATCATATAGATAACATAAACTAATTATATACATAATCGAAGAATAAATGAATTGCAATACCAAGTGAAAAGGGTGTGGGTGTCGTTTTTGGGTGGGTTGGTGGGGGTGTTGGGAGTGATGATCATGATCTCAAAGATCAAAAAGGCCCAAGCCACAGGATATTCAAATTGTATGAATGGAAAGACAATTTCCTGGGATTGCAAATCATGAAGAATTAAGTAGGCATAATGTATGCACTCCTCTGAAAAACTTACCTAACATCCAAGAAAATATATACCACATATTAGAGATGTCTACATCCCCCAAATAGTTAATGTGAACAGGATATTCAAATTGTATGAATGGAAAGACAATTTCCTGGGATTGCAAATCATGATGAGTTAAGCAGGCATAATGCATGCACTTCTCTGAAAAAACTTACCTAACACCAAGAAAATATATACCATATATTAAAGATGTCTACATCCCACAAATAGTTAATGTGAATATGAAACAAGGAGTAGCAATCATGAAACTCAGTGATAACAATGCCTCTACAAGTCTATGTCAAAACACAATTGTATCTTAAATTTTTGATGATCAGATTAAATCATAAGATTAGATGTTATTTCAGGACATTCATTAAAACTGTCTAGCGGTCATTATTTAAAGAAGCAAACATTTAATATAACATTCCAGATTTTTGCGTATATTTTTCTAGTATTTTGACCAAGATCCGCAATCTTGGTACACGGTACCATCTCGATAGGTTACCTGTTTGGTATGATACGACCGATATACTACAATATGCACTTCGTACCAAGATAGTTTCCAATCCCTTTTTCTCATTTTTTATCATGGTACTAATACTGTCCAAAACTAGTCCATACGAGTGGGTACGGTACAGTATGCACCCCGGGACACGGCAGTACCGCTTAGTTCGGACCAATACAGGTTGATTTAAGCCAGTTCGAAGCTTGTACAGAGCCAAAACCCTGTCTCATCCTGGTTCCAACCCAATAAAGGTTGGTACGGCCTGAACCAGGCTATTCAGGATGAGACAGCAATCATTGGTTGTGACATATCTATAGATATGTATGGGTATTAACCATAAGATACATATAGAGATATTAGCATAATTAGATCTTAATAATTATTTCATTTGTAACTAACTTTTGGCTGTCACATATGGACACATGTCTAAACACTACAGGCACGCTGCACAACGATCTAACAAGAAAATGGAGAATACAAATAGTGAAGATGGACAGGGAGAACAAGTACTGTGGTTAAAAAAGTGCAGAAGGTGATGATAATGGAAACCAAAAGGAACAGAATTATTACATTTCCACTCAAAGATTTGTTTAACCAGAGCCACACATATATTATAGGAAGGAACCTCAACATTTTAAACAAAAGTAGTCAAGTCCAATGAATACACTCAGACTAGGGAAGTAATTTGAAAAAATCAGAATAATATAGAGTTAGAGTACCTTATTTCTTTCAACTTGCTAATGCTTAAAATGGGTAGGATGCAGATATTACCAAAACACAGAAAACTAAAAGACCCATAAAATAGGATTTAGGGTACCCATGGTTCCCAGTCCATATTGGTCAACCTACCACACCATATGATAAGGAAGCAATTCAGTACACTACCCAGTGCCTGTCTGTACCAACCCATTTTGTTTTTAAAAGTAAAATCATAGAAACCGATGCAAAAAGCATGTTTGGTGCTATTGTTATTAATTTTTTAAAAAAAATATTTTTATAATTTCTAAAAAAAGAAAGCAACAAATTCTTACATCTACTATTTTCAGAAACAAGAAACTAATGTCTTTTACCACCACCATGGACACCACCTCAACCGTCACTGTCATCACCACCATCGCCACCACCATCATCGCAATCGTCTCCACCATCATTGCCGCCACTGCTGCCATCATTTCCGCTACCATTGTCGATGCCATCGCTATCGTCTCCACAATCATCATCGCCACCGCCACCCCCACCACCTCTGTCACACCATCATCATCACTACAGTTTCACCACATCGCCACCAGCAGCATCATTGCTGCCACTACATTAGTGATGGCCTCATCAACATTGCCGCCATCACTACATCGCTAGCACCCCATTGCCTTTGCCACCGCCACTACCACTGCGGACTCCATTGTCCTCACCACCACTATTAGCACCTCGGCCACCATCATCATGATTATGTTTTCAAAAATGGTTGACAATACCAAACGTGTATATATTTTTAAAAAATTTATAAGTAACATAAAAACATAGTTTTTATTTTTCTATTCCTGAAAATAAGAAAAATGAAAGTGATGCCAAACAGCACCTAAGCCTAGTGTTTTTCTCACGATCATCATCAAGGACAAATCGCACAATTTTCTCAGCTCTTTACACATGGTACATTCACGGTACCAAAAAAGCAGAAACAGAAATAATGTTTTTCTTATCACGTGAATCATATTTATAGCAGGTTGCTTTCACTATTAGCAATAAAGACCGGAAAATAATGCAATTAGAATGATCATACTAGATTTTGTTCAATTCTCCACATAGAATGCAAATAAATTTTACCAGTAGAACCCCTTGCACTTTGGAGAACTGCAAAGAGCTGTTTCCTTCCTTCTCTTGTGTATGCACCCTTGTTTTTCAAATTATCACCACTTGACATGTCCTGTTTTATAGAATACGACACCATCTAAGTACATCCAATAGAGCATCAGTCAAGCTTGAAACAAAATTGTAAAATATCCACGCTTAACTGCAAATAGTAGTGCTGCTAGATTTAACTTTGGATGAACTGACAAACTTTTGATTCGTGGTAAAGGATAAACAGCTTCTCCATCCTGAAGAGATAAAATCCGAGTAATGTCGATGGTTTCAATTGCTGCAAAAGAAATTAAAAGAACATTAAGATAAATATATTACATTTACAGATTACCCTGCAATATCACACGAACAATGAACCATAATGAATTTCTGATATAGCAATGCATACAATATATATCAAGGGAAGGTAATCTAGTGGATGTTAGGGTTGAATACAGCACTGGATGCCATGATAGATATTATTTGCAGCATGTACAGCATACAACTTATGTGCAAAAATTGCACTTAATGCTAAATTAAAACTGTGGGGAAAAGTTTATGGCAAGTAAAGCTTGAAAATTTGTGAAAACCATTACCAAACTGAGCAGAAAACAAATGAACCAAGACCCAGCTTAAAAATTGAACTGAATGGACACCAATGCAGTAATTTGCTGCAAACCGGATCTATACTACAAAAGAAAGAAAACTGTGGTGGATAGCATTAAGAGGTTTAAGGTGTTGCATGAACATTACATACATTCAACTTTGATACACAAAAAAAGGACAACAATGCAGCACATAAGGCAAGCATCAGAGAGATAAAAATACAAGATGTAAAGGACAGAATTAGAATTAATACAGTAAAGAATGATCAACATTTGTAGAACAGCAACATGGTAACAGCAACTATTTCGAAGATTGTAGGTGGTAGATGGCAGTCGGTTGGCAGCCTGGTGACTTGGCAGGCACCCAAAAGTCAAAGCAGCCCAAAAAAAATAAATTCAAAAAAAAAATAAATACAAGGAGAAATCTTAAATAATTGTTATAATCAATAAAACAAAACATAACATATCAAATAAGATGTACTAAGTAAAAGGGAATTACCAAGTTGGCAACAATCAATACTATCTCAAATATCAATCAACCCATCCTCCATGCTCAAATATGAACAGAAACTTGACAAATAGCTGAATCTGGTTATCATTTTAGTATGCAAATCGAAACTCTTGATCCTGTTCAAAAATGATATTTATTTTCGAATTTTGGAGAGAATAGGGTTAGATGGAGCAATTATGGGACAGGTATGAATCTACCCGCTCTAGCCAAAAAAAAAAAAAATTATGGGACAGGAATAGGGTGTTGATGGGATGGGGGTGAAGGTTGCTGCTGAGTGCATCTGGAAGATGGATTTTGAGTCAGAAAAGATTATAAGGACAAGGTGTAAGTTGTAAGGTACAAAGCGGGGAGAATAAAAAGGGAGGGAATGCCTTGGGATAAGAGGTAAGCAGCCAGAGTAAGAGATAATTAGAGGACAGACATGAGTCTCACTTATTAAACAATTAATGAAGATGAATATGATTTCAATTTGTGTAGACAAGACTCACAGAAAGGTAGGACCGTAGGAGTCTCCAATTAAGCTAAGGCCTCATATATCCAACAAGAAATTAAACAACATTTGATCCTTTTCTTAAGCATGAACTGCAAACTGCAACAGAATAGCAATACTTGTACAGAGATGCGAATGAGTTAAAGTCCAGTTATTATAAGGCCTATGCCCTCCATTGCCGCCTCTATTCATTCCCTCTATTAGAATTACATGCTGATTGTCATCTTGTATCATCACCTATTTTTTCTAGAGAAACTTGATAATTCTCTTTTAAAGGATCATGTTCATCCAAGTCAACATTGTCAAACTGCTAAACCATTTTTTTCCCTACAAGTAAATCAGCCTTGCATATTTCACGCACTCAAGTACAAAAGAAGCATATATGATGCCATAGAACCATGCCTAAGATACTCTTCTATTTTGTCATGACCATAACAGACAAGCACTTTCACTATTGACTTAACATAAGCCTTGTTAAGGTCATGCTAGCATCTTTTGAACCATAACTCTAGTCGTAAAGCCTTGTTCCAACTATTCATGAGTGATCCATTTTTTGTTGAACATTCCTGTTACAAGGCTAAATTCATTCTTTTTATCTCAGACAAACTTTGACAAAGAAAGAGAAGGCATAAAATAAAAAACTGATATAAAAAATCATTCAGAACCAAAACAGAGAAATAGAAGTAGGGAAATATACATAGATCGTATGCAGAAACCATTGAAAACTAAACATAAACCGCAATAAATTACTTAACACAAGTCACAAAAATAGCATACAATAAAGCCTTTCAAACTGAAAATAGAATCACGAAATAGGCTTTATAATATTTTGAAGAAAAAGTAAAGAAGGTACATGACCTGCATGCTCAAAAAAATTTGCTTGTGTTGGCTGTCTGTTGGAATTGCCTGTCACACGTGTCTTCCAAACATGTAGTGCCCCATCCTTCATCACAGTGACAAGCAACCGTAGCATGGGGAGCCATGAAATAGATGTTACAGGATGGGAACCTGCCTGTGTACTGAATAGACAGTTGAAAACAAAGGTCAGAAACAAAAACGTTCCAGAACATGTGGTTCTCAATCACCGACCAAGAAAGAAAATCTCAAAAAAGCATTTACAAGGTTAAGATGTGAATCTTCAAGTGATAAGAATATTGGCTCCATATGGAAGAAGACTCATTAAGAAAAATATCAAATGAGATATGCCAGGAATATGCCAAAAGACTGCCAACTTTATTTTTTTTTTTTTGGCAATGTTGTTTCTATTTTCATTTTTCAGCTTGTATCTCAACCAGAACTGTCAAAAATAAAATGAAAAGCCAGTATATTTTGGACTCAGGTTGGACCAACACAACCTAAAAGTAAATTTTATATCCCTATGCCAATTAAAGTAGCACAAAAAGATATATGCTGTAGGCCAACTAATTTTAAAAATCGTTAACTAAGTCTTAGACTTTATTTTCCTATATAACTTTCAAAACTTTTCCTAGTCTTGCTGACTAATATTACATCATTTGCGAAACCCATTTTCTGTCCCATATGTAGGTGGCTCATTGCTACATTATAGAATAGACCAACCTGGTGAATCCAAAGATTCTTTTATGGTCTGACCATATAGCCCCCTTGATGTAACTGCAATTGATTATTCCTAAGTATATTTTTTCATTATTAACCACAATGATTAAATACTTTAATCAATACAAAGAGATTCTTTAATAGATAAGAACGGAAGGAAAGGGCATTATCTCATTAATGATGAAGAAAATAGGCTTAGTGAAGGCATAATGAACTCAATGGAGATGAAGCACTTCTTAACAAACTGAGATGGTGGATCTGTAATGCAGATGTGATCGCTAAATAGATGATACATGGTACAAGTACAAGATATTGAACACTTCAACTGAAATTCATATCGTGTTGTACCATTTGGAGAACCAAAAGATATATCTTTGGCAGCGCAAGGTAAATACATGGTTACTGGTTACTAATCATCATGAGAGATTATCTAAATGATTTAGGATCATATGGTCTTATGCCTGGATGATTTCTAGAACTGGCCGGCTGTTTTTGTCCCAATTCTCATCCTTTGGGTCACCTCCCTTTCTTTTAAAATCTTGTACTGTGAGAAAATTAAGCTTAGTTATTTCCCACATTATTTTTTTCCTTACAAGGGACAAATAAACCAATTTGTTAGAAAGTGACTTACATTCCAATTAAATATGGTCGCTCTGTTGATACATCCCAAGCCAAAAGGGTACCCCTCCTATCACCAACAAATATCCACTCCAAGGTAGGATGAAAGGCAAAAGCACCAGCACCAAGGAGCTTGATTGTATTATCAACTGAATTTAAAAGAATAAAAGCATATTAAAAGGAAAGGCAAGCAAAATAATTTGCTCAATAAACTTCATAGCTCATACAAATAATCTTGTGGGATGAAACAAAATATAAATCACATCGTACGTTGTAAGGTATAATGGACAGCATATGTCTGAATATTGTAAGCTCGAATCAAGCCATCAGCATAAGCTACATACTGCAGCAGGAACAGAACACATTAGACACCAGATGAGAATACTAGGCTGAAGAAGTAATCAGTGTGATGCTGAAATCAGAACATCAGAGAGAAACTAAATAGATTAATCACCAAATAAGAATAAGAACACAAGGCTACTTAAATATTGGATACCATACATTGGCCAACAAAAGATAAGGTCGCTTTGGAAGCAACTTAAGTATTTTACCAGGACAGGAAGACGAGGATGGCAGGCAAGGTTGACAATAGGCTTTTTAAGATCAGTCTTTATTTTTGTAGGTGGCTTTCCCCCTTCAACTGTACCAACAACTTCATGTGGAGGAAAAGAAAAAGTTAACAGGGATGTTACAGAAACAGGAAAATGCAATATAATGGAGTTTAACAAACAGAAAACCTGTCACACTCATCCGTTTATGGAAACCAAAAAAAACAACAGGTTGGAGAGGTGTCAATGCAAGATGGACTTCTGTATCTGCAGAAATTTGCTCGCTCCTCTTTTCAGGAGAGTGTAGCACAAGGGTCTGTTCAGTATCAAAATCACAGGATCGGACTGTACAATCCTGAAAAGACAGAAATGAATTGTGAGGATATAAAGTATTGAAGCATAAAAATATGGAATAATCAAGATATTCAAGTACAAACAAAATAGAAATAATAGGTGGCAGATGCACCAAAGCAGAAAGGCATTACTAGAAACAACAAACGGAAATTTTGAAAGAAGGCAATGACACTTGTCATTTATAGAAAATGGTAGAATAAGCAGTAAGCACAAGCTCAAACCAAGTGAGCAAAAGGATCAGGTATCAATTTTCAGAACCATATCAATATTCAGAACCAGCAGTTAAGATCTGCGAGAGCTGAAATGACATAGAGGCTTATGTTCAGCAAGAGACATGTATTTGCATGACAAGTCGATCATAACTGAAGTTTCTCTTAACAAACTACTAAAAAGCTGGACTCTAAGTAGGACAAGCATAAGCAAACACTTTAAAAGTAACTTATACATGAACCTGTAAACAAAGGGGGCAACATCCAACTCCATAACATGTGCAAATTTCTTCAAATTAATAACAGACAGTAGATCTGTAATGCAAGAAAAGTGACCTAACAGACATAATTTCATATTTCATATGGTAGAAGATCAGAAGGGTAGTAAAATCTGCATGATGATAGTAGTTCCATCTCTGCAAACAAAAGGTAACAGAAAAGGCATCAACTGAGAGGATATATTGAGCATGATTTACTAGAGCACTGAATCATGTTTACCCAACAAGTTTTAAGCATTCAATGAGCATAACTGGATAGAGCACTAACTGAGATCCTCAATTTAATATAAAATTAGCAATTCCACTATATTCAAGAGTCAAAACAGCGAAGTATTATGAAAAAATATACCTCAGTGACAGTGTTCTGTCAATGGAAATGATAAAAAAGCTAAATTTACCAAAAATAAAATGGAAAATAAAAGAATTCAAAATCATAACAAATTGGAATTGGGGATCAGCTTTAGGCAATAGCTCCATCTATCATACATAATGCAAATGAGGTCAAATTTGTGGCAAACAATTTTGATTAATCAAAAGAAACTTGGAAAGTCATGAGGACCTATGATTAATCAGAAGAAACTTAGAAAGTTATGAGGAACCTAAGATATTGTTGGACTTACATGAGTCGACCATAACTAAAGAAGTTTACTAGATCGCAGTTGCCGATAAGATATGTAACAAATGCAGCCTTTTCAGTATTTTTTGCACTAAAATTACTGGTATAGCATCAAGATTTCCCCCGCGGGGGGGGGGGGGGGGGGGGGGGGGGGGGTGCGCTAATCTGATTCATAATATTAGATCTGCCATGCCATAACTCATTCAATAGATTTTATATAATATGGGAGTCAGATCTCCCCTAAAACACTTTCCACCTCCTTTTTAACTAAAATCAAGTATAATCAACCCAAAGCGGAGCAGAAAAAACAGATTTCAAGAGGCATAAGGTGGAAACGTGATGTCAAGTTGGGGCTTGAGGGCGGCAGGATCAGTTTAGTCCTTGAAATATTAGCAAAGCTACAGAGTCAACTAAAATGTTTGAGCAATGATAGATTTTTGTTTGAATCGATCAAAATTTAAACAAATTTAGGGAAAAGGTGTGCTGTAACCAAATTTTCTCCTCAGAAATCAAATAATTCTAAGAATAACCTTGCCTAAAATATGAACATGCTCAAATTTTGATCTATCCAGGTCTTCCAATAAATATACCTAAAACTAGTTTAGAACTGTTAAAAATAAATTACAATCCCAAAACCACTAAACAGAATTTATTGGCAAACAAGGATATGCAGTGCCAAGCCCAAATAGTTGGGATAGGGCTTGATGGTTATCATTATTTTGTCAGTAGAATACTTGATTGGACATATACTCTAGCAGGTTAAACATTATTGTTTTAGTATTCACATAAATTTCATAATTATTTAAAAAGCATGCCTTTTGACAGACTTGGAAGTACTTAACTAGGACACCCACCTTAGGGACCTAAACTGTCTTGTAAGATGCTCAAATGTATGTTTCCCTTGCAAAAGTATTGTTCCTACCTCCAGATGCAAGAGGCAAAAATTTGGGGTTGGTGAGAAGAGGGAGGGGACCAGAAGGTATTAGAGTAACCATCCATGGATCCAGTATCATTGCTTAAGATGGCAAAAGCTGCTTCCACACCATTCAATGTAAAGAAAGTATTAAATCAGCTGCCTACCAAAATTACATTTGTGCAGCTAGATCTTTTGAACATCCTGGATAATGCTGACAAGCATGGAAGGTGATAAAGCAGAGTGGGTAGATATTCAAAAATACCAGAAAGGCTCGTGCTGTGCCTGCCAATGCAACTACTTCCATCAATTAGAGTCCTTACAAGTTGTGGTAACAAGAATGAATGAGTTTGAGACAATATGCTTCCTAGAGTTCCCAGAGAATTTTAGCATGAACATGGGCAACAAAGCTGCAAGCCCGCCATCACCATAGAATTCATAGATGATGGCGGACCATATAGACATAAGTGATTAGAATTAATCATCCTTTTTGCCTTTTCATTTCTTCATCTGCAAATCTTCCTTTTTTCCATGTAAACTTTTTAAATAATGAAAGAATATCTTTGTTTTCCAAACCCTTTTAACTTGACTACGTTGTCTTAGCAAGTACAACGTAACAACCAAATGTGGCAGCAAGTTCACAATGATATTTATATTTACTTTAGTTTAAGGTAGGTTTCTTAGACAAACTAAACTACTTCTCTAACGTCATTATGTGTTACTTTTGCTTGTCAGTTGCATGCTTGTCCATACAAATGCTTGACAAGGTATGACATGGTGCACATGACAGCTGTGATCTGGCCCAATTACATCCACCAAAATGCCCAGATGTATCAGTATCCAAATTGGTGATTATGAAACTAGAAGAGCATTAGTTGATGATGTCATAGTTGAATATATTTTCAAAATCACAAGTTACACGAAATCATTCATAAGAACTAACCTCAAGGATAGCAATTACAGCATGTCCGCTGGTAGGACTGTATGACATACGTACAACACGTGAACCAATGTCAATTGAAGAAATTTTGCTTCCTGAAAGTACATCAAATTCTGCAAATAGAGAATTTAACTGCATCAGCAAACACACTGAGTACATAAGACAAGATACAACAGTAAAACACCAGAGAATGTACTGTCATGTCTGTTCGATGACAACCTTCCAACTACTTCGAAAGAAAATGAATCTGAATATAGTCTAAAAGCAGTATGCTGTTTTTCTTTCAACTAGACCTGTTCCAGAACAAGAATATCTGTTTTTCAAGAAATATGGTCAGAATTCCACCGCCAGGGTTTGAACCCTGGACCTCTCCTAAGCGGACAGGGATGCCAACTAGTGAGCTAAGGCTGATTGGCAGCACAACAGTATCCATTTCAAGACACATGATTTGAGACATTATACAAGAGAAGATTGACTTCATTCAGACATTTTCTAGACCTTTTTATACATGAACTAAAGCATGCAACTCTAGGAGACCAACTACAACCAGTGTCGAATTCTCACTCCATAATGTGGAAAGACAAAATCTTTTTGATTTAAACTGCTTCCTAACTCAGATGCTTTCTCAATTTATGCATCCATTGCCTGATGACTATATAAGTCACCCAGAAGGTCCCGGCTCTCTAATTACTCCTTGCCCTCCCCCTCTCTTTCCACAAAGTAAGATAATTCCAACCCCCTAACCCATAAGTAGATCTTTAGGTTCCTCACAAAAATTATTAGTCATTTTTTCAGAAAACGCAACAATTCAAGCAGTAATGAGACCTATATCACCTTGAACGGAAACATTCTCGCCTCCCCGGGATCAAAAAATCATCCAATTTGAAGAAATGAGCAAATTAAACTCCAAAAACCAACAAATTAGCAAATGATCAAATCTTACCTATGATGTAGGTCCTGATGGCCACTGCAACAATGGCCTGGGTGGGGTGGAAGGCGGTGGCATGGGGCTGGAGGGGCTTGAGGCCACGGCCGACGTGCCTCAGGTCCAAATGCTGCACCGTCGTCCACTCCATCATCTTGGCCCCTATCTACCGATCTCTCTCCTTTTCCTCTCTTCCTCCTCCTCGCGGATCGGCCGCGAGTCCTTCACCTCCCCGTTCCTTCTCTTTCTTTGAGGCCAAAACCCTCGCCGGATCGATCGAGGAGGGCCAGATCTCTCATATCCCGCCAAGAATCGAAGGGATTCGATGGGAGATCTCCGTCAATCCGGTGGGTGGAAGGGGTCGAACTGAGAGGAGATCCAACGACGAGTTTGACTGAAGAAAAAGAAATGGCAGGAGAAAAAGAAATAGACGAACCGAGCCGATGTACGCGGAAGGGGCCGCCTCGACAATCACGTGTTTCTCACGTGGCAAGATGCATCAATATCCATACTTTACAGGGTGTTTTGTGGAAAAAAATGATGAGGCTTTAGTTTGCACTAGTTGCAGAATTTGAGACCTCCTCATTCGTTAATTTGACGAAACGCTATGCGTGCCCAGATAATCACGTGACCCGCACGTGATAGAACACGTTGATATTAACATTTTCTACCGCGGGTTTTTGTGTAAAAAATGGTAACACCAAGTTTGAAAATGTGGAATGCATCTAATAAAGTAGAATTGTTCATTATTTGTGATTGCAGGATGTGAGAAAGAATTATTTAAGAGACTACGAGCCACCGAAAGGAGAAACCATATCCTCTACAGCCGTACCATGCCCATTACAACCGCCCATTTCTATAAATCTCATTCATCAAACACCTCTTTTAGCGCATTATTATAGAAATGAGCAGTTATAATTGATAGCACGTATGGCTTGCACGCCGTGTAGAATATAATTTCTCACAATCTACTAAGAGCTCATATGCAATAATTATGAGATAAGATAAAATTCTTTCATTTTCTTCTTCTTTTTTTTTTGGTTGAAAACGGAAGTATCATACACAACGTGTACGGATACAACCAAGAAAATCAAAAAGCAATACATCACGTAATGCACGGGGCAACTCCGCTTTCCCCACCTAGAGGTGGTCCTCCGAATGGTTGGCAACAAAAGAGGCCACCCAATCTGCAGCCTTGTTGGCCTCTCTAAACATGTGCTTCGCCTAAAGCACCACCCCATCAGAAACCATGGCTCGAATATCTCTCAGTAGCAGGTGGTAATCTCCGACCTCTCGAACACCTGCTAGATCCATCCAATAACTATAGCAGAGTCGCTCTCCAGCAAGGTCTCTCTCCCACGCTAGGCACGCCGAACGTAACACAAACCCTCCCATGCCGCTCGCAGCTCCGTCCCAAGCATCGAGGTGTCAAACAAGTGGCAGCTTCCGGCAGCAAATAAAATTCTTCCTTAAATACCACAAAAGACTTCGATAGGCACCTGGACCATGTCGTCTACAGAGTATTCATGATGGCAATGCAGCGGCTGCTGCACTATTTTTTCTTGATATTGAATTAGTGACATTGTATATATTTGAGGCAAAATGTTCTTAATAGCATCTAAGGCTACAAATGGGTCGGGTCGACCCGAGATTCGACCCGGCCCGACCCGTGTAGATCCGATCCGATCCGAATTTTAGAATCTGCAGATTCGGATTGGGTCCTAAAATTGGATCCGAATCATTTTCTAGGTCGGATCTGGGTTTACCGAGCGGACCCGACCCAATCCGAATGGATCGAGAGAGAGAGAGAGAGAGAGAGAGAGAGAGAGAAGTAAAAGAGATTTGTGTGTGTGTGTGTGTGTGTGGGTCGTGTAGTCTGTCAGGATTCTCTCCCCATCTATTACACTGTTGATACCTCTGGTGTCTCGGTAGCTGGCTTTTTTTTTTTTTCTTCTGTTTTTTGGTTTCTGTTTTTTTTAACTTTTGCAGGGAGGAAGTGAGGGAACACTAAACTGAATATGGGCCATGTGCCAGTTTTCTGCAATGGAATTGGATTTTGGAAGAAGGTCTAGGATTTTTTTTTTGTCCTCGTGAGAGGGGAGCTGGGAGACACCAAGTTCCGTCCAATCAGTCACATAGGGTGTGATATGAAATTTGGCTTGCAGAGTTAAAGTCATGGGTCACCTATTCTGACTGGAGGTCAATTGCAAGTCTTCCAAGTCATGGGTCACCCAGCACCTCGATATGACAAATTAGGTTTGCCCAAATTCTTTTCCAAAAATACAAAAAAATGAATCCGATTCAGCCCCGAACCCGATCCGATTCGGACCCGACCCGACCCGATCTTCAACTGGGTCGGATCTGGGTCCAAAATTAGAACTCGAACAAAAAACCGACTCGGATCGGGATCACTCAGGATCCGACCCGGTCCGACGCATTTGCACCCCTAATAGTATCAGGAATTGCACTAGGTAATAATTTATTTGGTCTTCCTCAAGCAAAAAGAATATCGTGTCCTTGTCCTGCAACCTCGAGAGCCTTTGAGCAACTTTACCGATCGTAAAATTGGTTCATATTTATCAGATGTACACTACTTCTATCCGGTATATGTTGATGAATTTAGTGAAAAAAAATGCAGGCTCCAGTTGAACAAGAGGTGCATTATAGTTTATTTATTTTTTGTGGAAAATCATGCAGTATTTTGATTTCGGGTTCTACATGCTTTTCTAGTTTGCATAAAATATATTCTTAGAGATGATTTGCATATAGTATTTTGAACTGCACCAACGTGTTGAGATTTCACCATGATTTTGAAAAAATATCCACTTTAATTTGATATTTGCACTATGGGTATCGGATTTTTACTTTTAGGTCTGATAGAGTCAGCTCAATTTGGCCTTAACTGTTTATCCACAAACTACGATTACACTTGTGGGAAGCTGAATAAATATTTGATGGATGACTGCTTCATCCATTAAGAATTTTTGGAACAATACGATAAATATACTCTTTTATATATGTCCCTTTCTTAACCATTTGCTTATAAACAAATATATGGTTAGATGTTTTACTAAAAGAAAAATATATTTATATGAGAAAGAGCAAAGGCTGTCGTTGTTTCCAAGCCTAAATCATCCCAATAAATATAAATATACATGTTGTTCTTTGCATATCTAATAAAGCATTTGGCGTTGCTTTGCTTTTTAATTAAAAAGAAAGAAGCAAATTATGGGGATGTTTGCTGAATGCGCATGAGAAGTAAATTTAAAACGCCCACATCATATAATACTGTAAGTAAACTCAAAGTTATAAATAAATGTATAATTATTTTGGTTCATATCATCGAGTGCTTGGAACAGTATTTATTATCTCTTGCCTCTTGGATAAGAAAATATATTCAAGTTGTGTTTGCACTTGGTTCAATATTTGTGAGATGGAATTAGATTGATAGGTATATATGCATCCTGAATGCATGCATAATGTTAGGCTAATTTATATATAAAATTTTTTCTATAATCAAGAGTCTAATATAACTAATTAAAAAACTTTTTAAAATAAAAAAATAATAAAAAAAATGTTTAAAAACCTTTTATAAAGACATATCTTTCGCATACAAATACACTCATGCTTGAATAAATAGATAAATATAAATAGAAAATGTATGGGTATAGTGTATGTCACGCCCCCAACCCGGGAACTCGAGGTTGCATACTTATAGGGAACTTTTCCCATAAGCATGCAATGCATCTCATTATAATATCATAAAAATTCAGCGGAACAACCTTAAATGATAATATGCAAACTTTATTATAATAACTAATTCAAAATTTAAATATCTCACAATTCTATCAATATTTTAAGGTAGTGCATCAATTTAAATAAATTCTAATTTAAGATAATCTATACTAAAGTTTTGCTAGTCACTCTTCCATATTGAACCCTGATTAGGCTAGTTCTTTAAATTTATAAAAACAGTAAGAAATAGTATAATGAGCTAGACAATCTAGAAAGTAATAAATACCTTAACTAGACAATTATGTAATAATATAAAATATAAAATACAAATTATAATAAATCAGTATAAAAATATAATCAATTTTATTTCAAAACATAAATTTATTAAAATTCATATCGTTCAAATATTCATATATGTAATCATAAATTCAATCCATAACAAATTATATTCAACTCAATAGTTTTAAACTATGGCCACACTTATGCCTTCGGCTAGGCTAGAAATAAAACCGTACTTATACCTGTGGAGTATACTAGAATACTGCACTCATGCCTGATGGAGTAGGCTAGAATACCATATTTATACCCTATGGCGGAGCCAAAAGCAAAATCAATGAGCTTAATAGTAGTCGAAGTGTCAATGTATAATCTCCAATTGGCTGGATTCAGAACATAATCAGGATGAGAAATCAAATCTGATATATATCAAAGTTCTTTTACAATATATATATATCATAATCCAATCAAAATATATATATACTATGTAAGATCAGTAAACAATATAACAATAGTTCGAAAATTATTACTCCAAATTATATATTTATTTTTTATTCAAAACACCATCTCATAGAATGCATAAATCATATATAAATTATTTAACAATTCATTCGATATAAAAATAATATTATATAAAAAATCTAGAGAAAAGATAGATCATTACTTTGCGCAAACAACGAGCACAAAATCCAACTAATCATAAAATCCTTCTTTAGAACCTAATATCCAAAATCACATTATTATTTTATTAAAATTTAATCATAATTAATTTAAGAATAAAGTGAAATTCATTTGATCATACTTAAACTAGGGTACAAGTGGTTCAATAGAGATCAGAGGTGACCAATTTTAACAATATCTGAGAAGAGCCAAGGTGAGGAGTTGGCACACCGTTCGACGGCCATGTATTAAAGCCTCACTAAAGCGACCAAAAGTCGCTGAGTGGCGTTCTTACCAGGTTCAACAATACTAGAAAGAGATAATTCAAGTAGAGAGAGAAAGAAAGGAGAAGAGAGAGAAAATAGAGCTCTCTCTAGCAAAGAAAGAGGAAGAGAGAAAAGGTGGTTGCGGTGGCACCTGGGGTCAAAGGACCCACGATCGACTAACGACCCACCGACGGCAACTAATAAACTAATTAAAAAACTTTTTAAAATAAAAAATAATAAAAAAATGTTTAAAAACCTTTTATAAAGACATATCTTTCGCATACAAATACACTCATGCTTGAATAAATAGATAAATATAAATAGAAAATGTATGGGTATAGTGTATGTCACGCCCCCGGCCCGCGAACTGGAGGTTGCATACTTATAGGGAACTTTTCCCATAAGCATGCAATGCATCTCATTATAATATCATAAACATTCAGCAAGAACAACCTTAAATGATAATATGCAAACTTTATTTTAATAACTAATTCAAAATTTAAATATCTCACAATTCTATTAATATTTTAAGGTAGTGCATCAATTTAAATAAATTCTAATCTAAGATAATCTATGCTAAAGTTTTGCTAGTCACTCTTCCATATTGAACCCTGATTAGGCTAGTTCTTTAAATTTATAAAAACAGTAAGAAATAGTATAATGAGCTAGACAATCTAGAAAGTAATGAATACTTTAACTAGACAACTATGTAATAATATAAAATATAAAATACAAATTATAATAAATCATATAAAAATATAATCAATTTTATTTCAAAACATAAATTTATTAAAATTCATATCGTTCAAATATTCATATATGTAATCATAAATTTGATCCATAACAAATTATATTCAACTCAATAGTTTTAAACTATGGCCACACTTATGCCTTCGGCTAGGCTAGAAATAAAACCGTACTTATACCTGTGGAGTATACTAGAATACTGCACTCATGCCTCATGGAGTAGGCTAGAATACCATATTTATACCCTATGACAGAGCCAAAAGCAAAATCAATGAGCTTAATAATAGTCGAAGTGTCAATGTATAATCTCCAATTGGCAGGATTCAGAACATAATCAGGATGAGAAATCAAATCTGATATATATCAAAGTTATTTTACAATATATATATATATATATATATATATATATATATATATATATATATATATATATATATATATATATCAGAATCCAATCAAAATATACATATACTATGCAAGATCAGTAAACAATATAACAATAGTTCAAAAATTATTACTCCAAATTATATATTTATTTTTTATTCAAAACACCATCGCATAGAATGCATAAATCATATATAAATTATTTAACAATTCATTTGATATAAAAATAATATTATATAAAAAATCTAGAGAAAAGATAGATCATTACTTTGCGCAAACAACGAGCACACAATCCAACTAATCATAAAATCCTTCTTTAGAACCTAATATCCAAAATCACATTATTATTTTATTAAAATTTAATCATAATTAATTTAAGAATAAAGCGAAATTCATTTGATCATACTCAAACTAGGGTACAAGTGGTTCAATAGAGATCAGGGGTGACCAATTTTAACAATATCTGAGAAGAGCTAAGGTGAGGAGTTGGCACACCGTTCGACGGCCATGTATTAAGGCCTCACTAAAGCGACCAAAAGTCGCTGAGTGGCGTTCTTACCAGGTTCAACAATACTAGAAAGAGATAATTCAAGTAGAGAGAGAAAGAAAGGGGAAGAGAGAGAAAATAGAGCTCTCTCTAGCAAAGAAAGAGGAAGAGAGAAAAAGTGGTTGCGGTGGCACCTGGGGTCAAAGGATCCACGATTGACTAACGACCCACCGACGGCAACTAGCAGCCAGAAGCACCAAACCCATTAAAAAAAATAGGGGTTCTAGACCTTTAAACCATAGAACATAGGCATCCCGGCGGCCGAAACCCCAGCCATGGCCATAAGTCACCGTGGGGAACCGAAGAGAGTCCCCGATGATAAGCGCCGACAGCAGAACCAACCAAAAACAAGAGAAATCAAGGTTCGGCCAATCAAAACATGGGAAATATAGCTTTGCCCCTTCTCGGTCAAGATCCGGCGATCATTGGCCGGCATCAGAGCTCCAAACATTCTGAAAGAAAGAGGAGACGAGTAAATCGAAGATAGTCGGATCCTTATTTGGTTTTTGACGGTGTTTAGACGTGGCGGCAGTGCGATGGGCGACCGAAATTTGAAGAGAAAACCAAAGAGAATCTTCGACGATGAGCTACGATCAAGGCTGCAAACTCCACTTGGGTGGAAGAGGAACTAAGGAGGGCCTCAAAATAGATGCATGCTCGTGATCGGAATCCAATTTAGAGTCGAATTCCGTCCGATCTTTTCAGAGAGGAAGAAGACTTCCATCGAAAGTCTCTTGCTTTACATGTGCATTGCTCGTGCATTCCTTATTATTATTATTTTTTGTTTCGTTTGGCCGGTCAACCAGTTTATTAGGTTTTACTGTGCATATATATATATATATATATATATATATATATATATATATATATATATATATATATGTAATGTTTTCATGCACATGTGCATATTCCACTCGACCAGCCCAATTTACTTAGTCTTGTCGCGCTTATATATATATATATATATATATATATATAATGTTCTCAAGTACATGCACAAATGCCAAAACTATTTTTTTCAAAATCACGATATTACATCTACAAACATCATTTGTGCCTTCTAGCATTTAAGAGTTTAAAATAAAAAAAAAAGTAATGAAGAATGTGCATGATAGCCTTCTTCCTCTTTTTTGACAAGTTTTATATAAAAAAAAGACAAAAAGGAAAAAAACAGGGCGTTTAAATGGCACTGCTCCCAAGTCCAAAACACCAAGATGGCCGTTAAGCCCAAACCCGCCCGCCCCTCCTCGCGCTACCTCGACCGCCTCCTCCTCTCTCTCCGCAGCAAAAAGCGTCTCCCCACCCGCATCTGGCCCGACGGCGACCACCCGCTTCGTCGCTGCCTCGAGCCCTCCTCCTCCGACGTCGCCGCTGCCATCTCCACCGACGACCCGCCGGCCCCTCTAAAGCTCAGCCACCCTCTCCTCCGAGCCTTCGAGTCCTCCGCTGTCAACACTCCGCAGTTCTCCCAGGCCCTCGCTCAGCTCCTCGTCTCTGGCCTCGCCCGCCACCCCCTCGCCGCCGGCCGCGCCATCAAGGCCCTCTGCTCCTCCCCCTCCTCCCTCCCCTTCGCTGTCTATCTCTTCTCCGCCGTCGACGGCCCCGACGCCTTCCTCTCCAACACCATCATCCGCTCCTACCTCTCCTCCTGCCGCCCTGAGGCCGCCCTCTCTTTCCTCCGCCGCCGCGCGCCACCGTCCCTCGTCCCTCCCAACCACTTCACCTTCCCTCTCCTCGCCAAGCTCTTCGCCGAGCTCGGCCTGGTCTCGGAGGGCCGGAGCACCCACGCCCTGATCGCAAAATTGGGTTTTGAGGCCGATTTGTTCATCCGGAACACTCTGATCTACATGTACTCTTCTTTCGGTGACGTCGATGCTGCTAAAAGGCTCTTTGATTCGAACTTCGAATCAGACTTGGTCACCTGGAATTCCATGGTTGATGGTTATGTGAAGAATGGGATGGTGGCTGCCGCCCGTCAGTTGTTCGATGAAATGCCCGAGAGGGATGTGGTCAGTTGGAATGTGATGATTGC
This sequence comes from Phoenix dactylifera, assembly GCF_009389715.1. Classification (NCBI taxonomy): domain Eukaryota; kingdom Viridiplantae; phylum Streptophyta; class Magnoliopsida; order Arecales; family Arecaceae; genus Phoenix; species Phoenix dactylifera. Next base: position 8,781,979 of record NC_052408.1, on the reverse strand, counting down.
CTGGCATGCTGGAGCTGGAGATATGGGTGCTGCAAAGGAATTATTCTTATCAATGCCCGAGAGGGATGTCGTCTCATGGAACTCGATGATCGATGGATATGCTCGGACCGGAGAAGTTGGGGCTGCTCGAGAGTATTTCGATGCAGTGCCATATAAAAATTTGGTGTCTTGGAATATAATGTTGGCTCTGTACACAAGGATGAAGGATTATCAAGAATGCTTGAAGTTGTTTGATGATATGCTGGCAGTGGAAGATGTAAAACCGAATGAGGCCACCTTTGTCAGTGTCTTGACAGCTTGCGCGAATTTGGGCCGGCTTGAGAGAGGACAATGGGTACATTCTTTGATCAAAGATCACCATATAAAGATCAAGCTTGATGTGTTGCTTTCCACGGCATTGGTGACGATGTATGCCAAGTGTGGGGATACAGAGTTGGCAAGAGAAGTGTTCGACTCGATGGAGGAGCGAAGTGTCGTGTCATGGAATTCGATGATCGTTGGATATGGTTTGCATGGGCAAGGTGAGAAGGCACTCGAAATGTTTATGGCGATGGAGAAGAGAGGGCCAAGGCCTAATGAGGCAACCTTTGTCTGCATTTTGAGTGCATGTGCTCATGGAGGTATGGTGTTTGAGGGATGGCGGTGTTTTCATCGGATGATTCGCCACTATGGTATTGAGCCCAAGGTGGAGCACTTTGGCTGTATGATGGATCTCCTTAGTCGAGCAGGATTGCTGAAGGATTCTGAGGAGCTTGCGAAGCGGATGCCCACCGAGCACACCCCAGCCTTGTGGGGTGCTCTGATGGCAGCAGCTAGAACTCATTGTGATTGGGAGCTTGGAGAGACTGTAGGTAGGAAGTTGATTGAGATACAGCCTAGAGATGTGGGGCCTTATGTGTTGTTGTCAAACATATATGCTGCTAGAGGCAGATGGGATGATGTAGAGAAGGTCAGGGACATGATGAAGGAGCATGGCTTGGAAAAGGCAGCAGGGTTTAGTTCGGTGAGTGTGAACAAGTCTGGCTTTGATCAGTTTGTGGAAGAAAACATTCCACAGCTCGCAAGAAAAGCATAGCATACTCTGTTGAGTGAACTGAGATGGGTGCTCAAATGAAATTTTCATGCAGGGAATATGATAAGAGGTCAAGAAACCTACAATGTACAGTGTGATCGGATGAGCTATATACATTGTGCAAGTCAAGAACACAAATTAGAGAAATTGATACATTGGTTTCTCTAATTGATTTTAAGGAAAAGGAGTTCAGATTATGAGCAAGTTGAGAAGCAAAGGGCAGTATGACAAACAATCCGGAACATCAAGGACCGACGTGACAGGATGAATAGGGGGGCTGAGAAGAACTTTGCTTTGATTGCCAAAATGATTGGACTGCCACGATGTTTTTAGTGGAATAATTCAGTACCAAATCAAGCCATTCCAAAATTATGAGGATCGTCGACGCATTCAGTTTCCCTATGAACCCTAATAGGAGGATCAACACCATAATAACATCAACATCTCCTCTCTGGAGCTTTCCCTGCCAAATCAGCACTCAACATGCAAACAGATGTTCCTCTAGCAGTCAATGACTGCTGCTCTTGGTAAGGCGGAAGGAGTCAAGAAATGAGTTCTTGCTGGTTCGCAGTGATAGCTTACTGCTTGTTGAGCTGCTCTTGGGGAAGCAAAGATGCTGAAAGGATCTAATTTACAGTTTCAACAGGCTTTTAATTTTCTTTCACCTGTTGGGAATTCAGTATAGCAAAGCTCGGAGATGGTGAATATCATTGATGAATCCGTGAAACTCAAGCATCCCATGGTTCCTTGAACCTACCTTCAGTATCCATGCCTAATTGGAGGCTATCGAGATGTAAAAATGGAAGAAAAGGTCCAACCAGCTAAGGCAATTGGTTTATAGCATTGTAATTGCCTAACTTCCCTTATTACAGATGAACTGAGCATGGGCTTGCTCTATCTATGTTAGCAGGTTACTCATTTGGTGCTAATGACTTGTTTAACTTCATCGCAAGATATAAAGTACCATCATGACTCGCAGCGTACCTCTTAATATAGAGAACAATTAGAAGAATGTATCCTAAAATACCTTCTAATACTGTGCCTTATACATTGCTTTGGTCAAAAATAAATCAGTCTTATCCTCCTTGTAGAAGAACAAAAGCTATTCAAGCCATTAAATTGATTTTTTTTTTTCCCTTTGAAGCAGAGCAGCAGTTCTAGTAGCATATCATAACCCCCAACAGAAGCACAAAAACTGCCTTTCGACGTCTTAGCTTTCTACCTGAGTTTTCTCAGCTCTTAAACGAGCCATCTGGGAGCCCAGCAGGTCTTGAACTCGGTTCTTTAGCTGAAAACAGGGAGTAAAATGTTAGATACATTCTGCTTATCACTCCAAAAAAGACCTTAAACTATAAGGCTAGTAATAATAACAGATGGTCTGAAGATGACAAGTAAAACATATTTTACAGTAGGAAACATATCAGAAGTCTGCCTTCCTTACCTCATCAACACCAACTTCATTTTTTATTGAGACACGGATAGCTCCATCTGGGCCAAACCTTTTATATCTACCCGCGACATCATCTTCTAAGATGTTTGCTGGGGAGTCTTCCAACAAATCACATTTTGAAACAACATCAAGCCAAAGGTGGTCTTCGAATCGTTCCCTTATTTCTTTATAGGTGATGAACTGCACAGCCCATGGTGTTCCATGTCAACATCTATAAGAAAGCAGCAAGAGCTGAAGTGTACAACTCGTGCAAACAGGAAGCACGCAGGCACTTATGGTGCATAATTTTCCATTTACACACCTTAATAGATAAATTCAGGTACAGATACTTATAATCACATGATGGCTGCTACTTGAGTGCAAGGATCTACTATATCATGGAGGTTGCAGTGATGGAAAAAATTCGGTAAAAACTAATAGAAGAAAAACACATAAAATGCAATTGCTCCGTCATAAGAGAGGAAAACATTAGATGAAATTGCAAGTCAGATATAATAGAAAAAAAGTGCTCAGCCTCTCGAAGGAATCAACCCAAGTTTGTGAAGCAGACAGCCTAGTGAATTCAACCGGTCACCATGATTCCTCGAACAAGGATCATCTCAATTAACTCCAATCATTGAGACAGCTAGTTATATATTGAAGAATTGGTCATGTTGACATGCTGTCTACATCCAATGATCCTTTGATAAGTATTTTTTTGTCCCTCGGAGGTAAAAAAGATGGTTGAAGAATGACATGCCATTATAACTTCAAAAGCATACTGTATCTTACCTGATCATAAGGTGAGGTTCCACATTCTCCAGAGAGGTCATGAACATACAATACAGCAGTAGGCAAATGAGAGAGGACAGCGAGTGTCAGTTTTTCCAGATTATTCCTGTCATCTGGCATTCCAAAAGGACTGTATGAGAAAACACTGAAGAGAGTGCATTCCACTAGAGTGGTGGACAGTGGAGGAAAATGGAGAGTGAAACCTAATAAAAAGCATGCCGCAAAATAACAACACCAAAATGTACAGAAAGCATGACCCACAGAAAACACTGAAGAGAGTGCATTCCACTACAGTGGTGGACAGTAGAGGAAAATGGATAACCCAGAGGATTGAAACCTAATAATAAAAAGCATGCCACAAAAAAACACCACAAAAATGTTTAGAAAGCATGACCCACAGAAAACGATTAATCAAAACTTGAATGTTAAATTTCTAATCTGTCAAAGAATTTAAAATTTTTGAGCATCAAGTCATTAAAATAACCAGAACGTGCTTAACCTAGTCCGAATACACAATAGATTTAATAATTAGAGTATCTTCTTGAGGTTAAAAACTGTCATGTTAATATGCCAGCGCCAAACAAGATAATGTGGAATTTTCTTTTTCCAACATCAAGTAGCTGTAGTGCACATGGTAGTTTGGTATATTTAGTCACTGGGATTTAGGAGAAAGCATGTAAAAGTGATTTCCACAAGCTTATATGAGGACAGGAACAGTATAATGTAATAAAGAATAAATCAAGAAAGTGCTGGCAAACTAAACCTCACAGAAGATACCGAAGCATAGAACTTAACACTTCTGCCAAAGGTAAAAAAGGATATATACATATCTTTTAATAATTCTGGAGCTCATCAATAAGTAAACTTCCTAGTATTTAGGTTGTTTTTGTCAAACTTCTGCCATTGATTAATAGCTGACAAAGATCTTATTTAAAGGAAGGATTGGGTTGGCAGAGATATCTCAACAGGTTGTGAAAATAAAGCTCATATAGCAAGTCATTGATCTGCCAGTATTTTACCAGATACTAGAAAAAAAAAATCTCAAGCAACATGGAGAATAAGTTAGTGTTATTATTTTTTTTTTTTTTGAGAACAGAGATAGTGTTAGATTTCCTATTCAATAAATTGAACTTTGCCCTCTACCATCTTGAGGGTTGCAGAGAAATGACACCATGCTGTTACATATTCAGCAACTTGCCCATTATCCCAGATCAACTGGAACAAGAAAACTCAAAAGAAACTTGAATACTGATATGATGATCCCCTTCCACTCATGCTTGCCATAAGGTCTATTGTCCCTTCAGCAACAAGAATTGTAATATGAAAGCTTGAAACATCATTGTGTTTGCAAAAGTTTAGTAGTGGAGGTTTCTAGAAGGATGCTGCTCTAGTTCTAGAATCTTGTTCCCACTTCTGAATATGTATACCCATCTTAAAACTTTTTCTTAATGCTAAGACTAATTTATCAAATAATTAATCTTAGTTTGGTAAGATATCTGTTGTCTATTATTTTAACATTCTTCTAATTCTCTATAACATGCATTTCTTTACTACTTTATTTTGGATTTCCTCAGGCATTTCTGTGAACTAATATTTCCTAGAGCTCCACTTCGTTGCTCTTAGGTCCAATCTTGATCTATGTATTTAAGTTTTTAACATAGAACACATTTGTATCCATGGCTTAATTTCAAGAGCTCAAATTATTATTTAAAATAACAATACAGTGGATGACAGCATGCTAAAGGCAAAAAAACTATGTTCCATCCAGATGGCTCACCATAACGTCTTCTAAGAAGACCTGGAGTGTCAGTAACCTGCAGTCAAACAGGTAACCCTCCAGATTAGCTAATTGCAGAAAAGTAAAATATCATGGCAAAAATCATAATAAGTTGAACCTGAAAACGGAAAAATTCATAATAATTTAAACCTGAAAACGCTCGTAGTTGAAAATAATGTGACCCATAAGTATTCCTCTGGTTGTGAAAGGGTAGTTGCAAACCTGAAAAAAATGGGGAATCTTAAGAGGAAATGTTGAAAATAAAGGGCATGATGGTTGTCATATGTTACATTAACAATTGCTAATTCTCAAAGCAAGCAAAAGATAATCAAATACTGCAAAATTCATTTAGCAAGATTTGGAATCAGAACTGATTCATCTGATGTTGAAATTGGTTCCAATTGTTTCATGAGAAACATTAATTCTCATTAACCGATCTTAGATACTATGCAATTAAGATCTGCATATATCACAATTCTTTGCCTACTTATGTCCCCAACTCATCATGTTATTTCTTCCATTCATATAACATCTTCACAGATCTTCCAGCAGCTCAAGAACACAGCTATTTCTCCCAGTTTTTTCCTTAAAATGCTTCAAATCTGAATATATGTAACATTACTTATGGTGCACTTAACGTGCTGATAAATCCAACTCGGAATGAATAAATCGGATATTGGAGTACAGAGCCAGTACAGGTTCTTGCATGAAGGCTGCACAAAGATGGTTACCTCTGGTTTCCCTGTTGAGAGAATACGAACCAATGATGATTTCCCGACATTGGGTGCTCCGACAAGACAAAGTGTAGGTATCTGTGGATCAACTACTGGCATAGCACGCAAAGTCTGCAAGACCTCATTAATCAGTTAAGTCCAATTAAGCTCAATGTTAGTTCAACAATCAAAGCATTCTTATCAAATGCAAAGAAAATTGTCACAGGAGAAGAGATCATTCCATTCATACAACCAAGAACAGCTTTGTGCAATAACTCCATATATACTAAAATCTTAACTGAAAAGCATGATCTGGTATATCTGGGGTCCACTTCATGAATCTTCTCCACATTCCTACTTAAACCAAAATTAAAATATATAAGCATGCAATTCAATCCTTCCACACAATTTCCATCCTGGTCACAGATGGCCTTTTCCTCTTATCGGACATGTCCTATCCACCTCTACTGCTAATTTTGCTGCACAAGACTAACATTCTAATAGGCTTTTCATCATTTTCTTCAGCAACTTTAACAAATGCTCTAAATGCTCATCTATATTTTTTCAGTGTTACCTCATGCACCATGTTTGTTTTTGAAAAACTCCCATTCACCCAATCAATTAGGTAATCAGTTATATCCATTTTCATGCTACAGTTGCAAGGCAAATTTGCTAAAAAGGCTACCTCAGAGCATTATCTGCAATACGGAACAACATATACAATCAATGATCTACAAGAAGATACACACTGAGACAGTCCTGCGATGTATGGCTGGAGCATTCACATACTATTTATATAATAGAACAGATATAGCAATAATAATACAATTTTTACAACATTCATATATATGCATCAAGAATCATCATATTTATGTACAAACACACACATAATACTGAAAAATATTACATATGCCTGTTTGTACCAGAAGCCACATTATTATTACAACATTTAAAATGCCTAAAACCGAAAAATAAATGTTTAGATGGATTTTTCACTCTGCATTAAAGCCTAACAAAATGAAAGGAATTTAAAGTTAGATGACATTATGGTTCCTTGAATTCTTAAGAATGCGCCCTATTCAGTTCATGTATCTTGCTTGCATCTGTTTTTGAATATCATATATGAAAAGAATTAAGGTTATGTGTGATTAAATTGACTAAATACCTTTGCAACATTTAACAAATCATCAACAGCATTTTTTCCTAGTTGGAAAACTTCCTCAAGCTTTTTTAAACCCTGCAAACCATAATCATGGTGAATTTTAATAGAAAAGCGCCAAAGACTAAAATAAGCCCATAGACAAAATCACAAGAAAGTATTCATTGATTTCATTAAAACAGCATGTATAAATAATGCATTTGCATGAAAATTCAAACTGACCTCACTTAGCTGCTCTTCTGCTTCACGCTTTGATGAGGACTGTCAAGGTTAAATATCCAACCTGAATAAAAATCTCTACTTTCATTATAGAAATGACAAATGTGAAGCATTAAAATGATTGATGTACCAGAAGACCAAGAGGCCATTCAGTAAAGATAACATGACCACAATTTACTCTGATTCTTCCAACCAATTTCAACAAAAAAAAAAAACAAAACAAGAGCTCTAAAGATATAAAAGAATTAAACATATTTATAAACAAGGTTCCGTACACAACTCATCAAAATTGGTGCCAAGGTCAGGATAAAAACATGATTTTCAGCAGCAGCACATGCAAAGTGTACAGCATACAAAATTAATGGATGTAGATAATTGATGCATCAAACTAATCACACAGTTAGGGGTGAAGGTGGACCGGATAATATCTATTTAGATCTATTTTCGTATTCGAATCCATTTGAATATAGCTAAAAATTTGAGCATCCGACTACTATCTGTATAAGTAAATTATAAAAAGCCCCTTGAGGTTAGAGGTAAATTGCATTTATATCTACTAGTTTGAAAAACCTACGCTAACCGCCCTGATGTTTTTTTTTTCCAACACTTAAACCCATAACTTAACAGAATGTTAGTCAAACCGTTAACCTTAAAGGGAACCCACATACCACGTCAGAAAAAATTCAAAAATGACCAAAATAATCTTAAGTGACATAACAGCCACCCAAAGATATAAAAAAACATATGCATCCTCCTCCCCATCCAAAAAAAATTTGAACTTTTCATATGAGGTAAATGGTTTTACTAACACCATCAATCTAATTAGGTGTAAGTTTAGGTTTTACAAACTATTGGGTGTAAGTATAATAAACATAAATCTTATGAGAGTTTTTGTAATTTACTCTATCCGTATCTATTTTCATATCCATAAAAGAAAAACAAATATGGATATGGATCGATAACTATCTAATCCATATATGAATATCCAATTCTATTTATAATCCTATATAATCTTATATAGCATTCATGAAATATTAAGAAAAAGAAATGAGTATATTAGCACATTATTAACTTGATTTACCTTTCACTTAGAATATCTTTGATTTTGTGGTTATAAAGTTTACAAACCCGACTTATATTTGTATTTATATTCATATTTCCAATGTCTAATTTTTATCCCTGTCTATTTAAAACAAACACGGACATGAAGTTTTACATCCGACTGACATCCGTATCTGCATCCATATACGTCAAACCAAAACAAATTTAGATATGGACATATTAATATCCGATTTGTATCAAATCTATTTTCGGCACTACCAAAAGTACAAAAAAGATTGGATAAAAGATTTGCACAGGCATGATTGTGCAGAAGCCCACTTGACAAAGTTCTGCACTCCTGTAGGGCATCTGCAAGAGATATTAATTACATCCATATGAATTGATAATCAGAAAAGAAGAGAACTAAATGGATGGGAACATTTTTTCCTGAAGGAGAAGCCTTTTTCCACTTGGTTTAGAAATGTTTAACAAACTAATAATAGATTACAGTATAAAGCTTAGTCCTGCAACTCCTGTTCTAGTTATATATGCGAACCAGGCTCTAGACTTGCATATAATATAACACGACCATAATTATCAAGCATGACCAAACTATTTGGGGTTGGTTTTCTAAATCCTTATTAGTCAATCATTCCCACAGGGGCCAACTCTTACTTCCTGCAAACTTTTCCAGGTCCTTTTTTAGAACTCTTGTCCATGTGAGCTTAGGTATTTCCCCACTCCTCCCAACCTTGGTAACATATCTGAGCACCTATCATTAATGATGCCCTCCTAATATTTTAATTGCACTTGCCCATGCTATCTCAATCAATTTTGCATCTCTTAGGCCTCAATTGATGCAACTTCCATACCTTCTTTACCATATCCATTGCTCATTGTATCCCTGCTGCTTCTGCTAGACATCCATTTCAATATTTTCATATTTGGAAGTAGACAAAAATTATAGCTATCATCAAATTGCCAAACTTATAATGCAATATTTATAATGTAAAGGTTACAATATTTAGTAGATAATGATTAATGTTACAGATCGTATACCAGAACTTCCACAAACAGAAGCATGTCCCTAGATATATATCCTTGCCAACCTCACATGTTATCTTGCTTCCTATCTTTGAAAATTTTCCATTATGCATGTCAGAAGTTTGATTAACTGCCAAGTTTCCACATTGTGTTCACAGCTTCAGGAAACACCAGAAGTTTGATTGACTGCCCATTTTTCCAAGAATCCTTGCTCCTATACACTGATCATAATTGTATGTTACTATTGATAGAAATGAAAAGATCTATCATGTATTTAGTTGATGATCTCTGTATGGAATGATGATGCTGCTGGTATATAATTTGCAGATAAACTGTTGCTTTGTGTTGGTGGGTTGGAAGTGAGGTTAGCAAATGTCAGGGCACGACTGACATGCTACATATGATGGAAATCTTTCAAAGAACTATGCCACAAGTTCAAATAATAGATGCTAATGATCCATACCATCTTTCAGGTGAATTCATATGGGTATAGAAAGAACACAGACAAAGAGAGATGCAGAGAGAGCATGCCTCAACAAATCTGAGTAGAAACTGGTTTGCAATAAATTAAAAATTAAAAAATTCCAAGTAATAAATTGCTATATACTTTCTTGATGACCATGGGACCATTTAACACCATGAATAAGAGGTTTCTAACAAATTCGCATGGAAAGGCGAAATAAAACACTCTTAAATATATGTTATAACTTGTAGGCTGAATGAAAAATGAATAAAATGGAAGAGGATCTAGTTTATGACCATAGAAGCAGTGTCCTCAATTAGGAAGCATGATGATACCCATGAAACCAGAAATGACATTCCAGAGTAAATGGAAAAAAAACTTATTTCATGGTGTCCATGCTATCAGTTTTGGCAGCTCATATTATTCTACAAAATTAGCAAAATAAATAAGATTCTTGACTGGGTCAAACCTTAGCACAAAGGGATGCATGCTGCTTTCCAACAGATATAAGCCTCTTCCTGAGAGCATCCACTCTTCCTAATACCTGTTGAGACACCATGACATCATCATTGTGAAATTAGAAACCAATGGCCTTGAAATATGAATGGAAAAAGGAGGCAAAGTTAAGATGGGTCATACATCTAGGTGGAGGTAACGGTTCAACAGGTAAGCATCATTTAAATTCAAACTAGTTGCTCTTGTTCCATGATATGACAAACTTTTTTTTGGGTTCTAAGTATCGCACAGACATTTTACCAAGTAATCCACCATCTTCCAAATTATTGTTAGCCCAAAAATGTATACAGCAGCTGTGAACTATAAAACAAAAGATTTGAAGCAGTCTAATGAATATTTGATGTCTTGTTGCTTCCTAAGAATATTGCTAGATTATGCTAACAATTATGCGCATTCTTATGATGCCCATCACTTCAGGAACTCCTTTTTCCTATGTGAAGTATAATTACTTAATCCTTTACATAATTTCTAGCTGGAAGAGAATAAATCAAGCAAAATAAAAGCCAAACACAAAAAAACATTTTCACGCCAAGAGAGTGGACGAACCAAAACATTTCGTAGTAGAGAGCACTTTCAAATTGTAGAAGCAAATTATAAAGAAAACAATTGCATCATCAGGCAAGGCCAACACGCCATCACCATAGAATAACAGAGTCCAGATGAGTAAAGCTAGATTAACTATGTTCAATGCACAAAAAAAATATCACTAAAAAATTCTAATAAGTCTAGTAGCATACCTCCTCATAATTACCCTCACCAAAAGTCAACTCAATGAGAGAGCTCTCATATGGATGCAGATATCGTTTGTTAGGAAAGTTCTCCGTGTACACTCTCAAAGGAACAGCTAATTCCTGAACATAAAGATGATATCACATGCATTCAGAGGGCAATTTCTATCATATTATTGATACAGATACTAGCAAAGTCGGTAGGTGTTTCTAAAATAAGAAACACAAGAATCCATGTCTCACTTTCATTAACGCATCAAGTTGCTTTGCCCCTCTATTTCTCTCTCGCTTTGCGATGTTTGCAATACCTATGACATAAAGCAATATATCACCTAGTACCTTGAGTAAAATAACAATATCTGCAATTGACAGAAGAATAAATTAATATATTACCCTTCGTAGGAGTCACATTTCTTGCTTTCCTCTGTGCAGAAGAAAGTATATCAATTGAAGGCATCACCATGGGTAACTTCTGAAATGCTCCAACCATTTCATGTTTCTGCAAAGGTTCCCCAACAAAATATTTACTACAGGTGTTACCTTTTATTTACTATCCCCTTTTTTCAGTATTCAGAATTAAAAAAACAGGACAACATGTGGGAAATAACTTGGATTGAGGGTCCAACCACCCAGGGGAAAGACCTCGAACATGAATCTAATGCCCATAATACCGGACAATAAACCATCAAATTTCTTTGTCACTAGCCATGAAACACAATATCTTAAAATTCTTATTCTCTATGTATGACTATTATTCTCTCTGTACACCCCAAAGAATTGTCAATAGATAGATTCTTGGGAGTTGGTACAATCATGAACCTATATAGCCATGCTGCTACTAAGTACTTCTTTTCCTGATAACAGATGTTGCTCTACAGTCAGCATGCAGTCAAGAGATGGTACGAATAATGAGATATCAGCAATCTGAAGGATGAATAAGATTTTGTCATGTGTTTTATTTAAACCTAATCATAAGAATAAAGATGTATAAAGCCTTGCTATTGCTTCAGAGTTAATAAGAATTTAGTGAATGAATAAAAGATGGTACTGAGAAGTGAGAATTGGGTTAGGAACCCTAGTGTTACATACAGGGATTGAGACTTCAGTGGAAACTACTTGAACATATGTAATGTTCAACAGGATACTAAGTCCTGTCTTTACATCTAAATGCCTTTGGTAGCTAGTGATTTATGAATACATAACTACATATAAAAATGCAAAAATGCAATGTGATAAATAAGCTCTCACAGAAACTAAGTGTTGAAAATACAATAGAAGATTTCTAATTGTACAGATTGTTTCTTTTTCTTATGTCTCAGAAAAGTACACTGGTACCAATTATGTGCTCAGTATGAGATCTTACAGAACTTTTATCAATAACTGCACCAGTGGCTGTCTGCAATTGCTGACATAAACACAGAGAAAGGCCAAGCCGCGCTTCTAAAGCTGAAATTAGACCTATATTGCAAATTGAAAAACATCCATCTCAATACAGATTCCACATTCAGTCAGTAAAAACCACAAATCCAGATGGAATATGATACCTCCCAACCCCCACCACAAAAAAAAAAAAAAAAAAAAAAAAAAAAAGACATTTTGGGTAGAATTCATGCTTGAAAACCTCTATTTTCGGGAAATAAGAAGAAATTCAGTAAACCCATCAGCTTTACGTATCAAAAAACAAACAAGAAGCAGTCCCATGAAAATTCATAGAGTATGGGAAAACAAAAGGAAAAATCAGCATCCAAAGCTTATTTTAATAATTTGAAGAATCCAAGCGGAGTAAACAAGAAAAAATTGAACACATTTGCCAAAGTTTAAAGATCGTACGGAGGACAACCCAGGAAACTCTTATGATAACCAATTCATATGTCATCATTCACCCAAGAAAAACAACAGAGAGGGAAAAAAGAAAAGAAATGCTGAACTCTCACAAAGATGGACCCAAGCCAAGAAAAGATCGAACTTTTGAACTTTATGCCAGTTGGGCGATAAAATGAACGGGAATCAGTTTGAAGCTTTTTAGAGTAAGAAGAATAGGAACACCTGCCAATAATTCAAAGAGCAAAAGAAAGCTACTCCAAAAAACTCTTTCAACAACCGACCCCCATGTCAATATCCACTAAAAAACAAGCTAACAACATGTAAACAAATAAAAAGATCACTGAATTTTCATAAAGATAAACCAAGAAAGAAAAAAGATCAGATTTCTGAACACTCCGTAGCATAGGTATTCGATGAAATGACACAAAAAGACGGAGTTGATACGAAATCACAAAAATTCCAAGAGCACAGCGAGGGCAAACTAAAAAATTTCTTTTAGCCAACGAATCCAAAAATGCCAGTTATCCAATAACAATTCGTCGAAAAAAATCCAGCATAATATTTCTTTCTGAAAATAACAAACTCATAAAGGTGCAGACAAAAAGAATGAAAACAAATAGCGAATCGGATAATCAATCAAACGATGCAAAGACACGTTTTTATCGCTTTTGGAGATTATATGAGAAGAAATTCGAGTTGGGTTGCATCAGAACTAAGAGAAAATTAGAAGAAGGGGAGAGAAAGAGCGACCTATGGGAAGGCGAGAGCTCCTTCTCCTCCCAGTTCCGATAGGTAGTTTGGTGGAAGGAATCCACCATTGATGCAAGAGATTGGAAGCTCTGATGCTGCCGCTCATCCCTCTTTCTCACCGCTGTTGCTCGGTTATCTCCCTCTCCGTTCTCACTCCCCGCCGACCACAGGATTTCGAGGATTCCTTCTGGGTCGGGGCCGTTCCCTTGAGGTGGCAGAACCGGATCCTTTGCTCCGGCTTTGGATCAGGGTTTAGGTTAAAGTTGATATTTAGGTCCATATTTGGATTTGACGGACTCATGGGTATGATCCAACGATAAATCCACACTGGCAAATAGGAAGGCGCATTTGAAAAACAATAACGAAAGTATTAAAATAAATATTCATAAAATAAAAGAATTAACTAAAATTAAAAATGTAAAATATTATAAACCATTTTTTTAAAAAAATAGAATAAAAAAATGCATCACATTACAAAATATAGCAAAAACAATGTAAAATATAAAAATTAAAAGATAATAAATTAAATCATAAAATAAAAATAAAAGAGGATAAAAATACACAATAATAGTAAAACTAAAACACAAAACTATCACCAGAAAAATCAAAATGCAAAAACTAAAAAAGAAAAAATAAATAATAAATATTAAAAAGAAATGTAACTAGAAATATGTCAAATAAAAAAAATTGTAACATAATTAAAATAAAATGAAGAATAAAAATGCATAGAAGAAGAACAGATCAAATAAGAAATAAATAAAATGACATGGTAATGATGATGAAAGAAAATGTAAGAATAAAGAAAATCTCTAGGATAAAGAAAATATAATGAACAAAAAATATAATTATATTGTAGAAAATAGAAATGCACAAGAATATAATAAAATAATAAATATTGGAGTTTGCAAAAAGGATGGAGGATAGGAGAGGTAGAGAGGTTTAAGGCAAAGGAAAGAAATGGAGAGGACAAAAGGGTAAATGCAAGAAAGGAAGGTCAAGTGTTAGGGGGCTAAAGAGTAGGGATTGGGATGGAGAGAGGAGTGCCGGGTTTGAGTGAGAAGGGAGGTCGTTGGGACTGGAGATAAGAAAGAGATTTATGTGAGAGAATGTATCCAACTTGTTTAGAATTTTAGTTGTTTTATCAACTTTTTATTATTTTGATTAGAGAAAATTTAATCCATATGAAATTTTCTATTATTATATGATTAGATCTAATCTGATAGGAAAAGGAAATAGTATTGAAGCTTTTTTGTTTTTTAAATTTTAGAAATTATATATCCAGTTGGTTAGGAATGCTGATAAGAGATGAGTAGAATTTTTTTTTTAAATAGAGCCTATTTGGTTTGAAAAAATGTGCAGGTAAGAGATGAGGCATAGAAATAAACAGTGCACACATAAATTTTATGTTCAAAGTATTAATTATATTATTTTAATGAATATTTATGTGGAAATGAATTTAGGATATTCTGGTTAAAAAATTTGCTGATAAAATCTAGAATGGCATATTCCTCTCTCAGTTAATAATGTAATACACAGTCGAGTGTATTAAAAGTTTGTCTATTTCACACTTATATCATTGTATCACATATTATATTAGGATATATGTTTGATTCAGATTTGCTTGGTCTATATAATTATCAATGAACTTGCTTATAATATTTAGAAAGATGTACCATGGTGTATATTGTTTATTGATAATATAGTGTTGATTGATAAAAAGAGAATTAGATTGAATACTAAATTGGAGTCATGAAAAAAAACTTCAGGAGATAAAAGCTTAAAGATTAGTTATAGTGGAGTACATAGAATATAAATTTAGTAAAAATAAAACTAAAAATATTATATCAATCAAGATTGATGATTGAAAGATACCACAAAGTATCTATTTTTGTTTTATATAATCTATTATATAATATAATAAGGAGATAAATAAATATATATGCAATAGAATTAGAGCTAGTTGGATAAAGTGAAGGCTGGAACATTATATGATAAACATATATCTTGAAAACTTAAGAAAAAAAATTATAGATCAATAATAAATTTTTTTTATGTTGTATAGCTTAAGGCAATAAACAAAGTATAAACAGGTTGAGTATAGCCGAAGTAAAAATAGTAAAATGGATCTTTAGTAAACCTAAAAAGGGCAAAATACTAAATGACTATATTAAAAGAGTTGTAGGGGTTGCACGAAATAAAAAATATCAGACAAATTCAAAATAAAATGATGGAAAACCAATTGAGATGGTATACATATGTATAATGTGCTGGAAGTATGGTTCCCCAAAATTGTTAATAGATGCAAAAGTTAATAATTTTAAAAATATAAGATATAATTTGTTAAAATCAAAAGAAAGAATGTGTGCTTGGATTAAGGCATATGAAAATACGACCCTAGGGACAAAATTCACTCCTCATATAGATCTATGGCGAGTTTGTCTCTAAGGTACAATAGACCCAGGCTCAGCCCAAATCCTCCAATCATAAGCATGATCTCTTGGGAGGCTTCACCCACTCGACTCTTCTTCAATTGCCCAAAAGAATTGTAAAGAAATGATTTATAAAGTTGAAATTTTGGCCAAAAAATTGAAGTGAAATTTAAAGGAAATGAATATGAAGGGAGCTTTTTCAGAGTAACAACACGAGACCTAATGTAGATTTAGATGTGTTTACAAGAACCTAAAACCTTTTTGTAGGCTCGATCTAAGTAACTATTAGAGATACCCATAAAGGTCTTAGGCCCTGTTTGGGGGAGCTGTTGGCAGTAGAGCTGTTGGAAGTAGAGCTGTTGGAAGTAGAGCTGTCTGAAGTAGAGCTGTTATAAAAAGCTGTTTGCTGTTTGGTAACTACATTCGTAAAGTGTTGTGGTACTTTGTTTTGTGTTTGGTAAACAAACTGAGAAAGTACTTTTGTATGACAAAAATACCATAAAGGACATTGCATAGTATTATACAACAGAACATAATAAAACATAACATAAATTAATACATAAATATACGATATAGTATAATATTATTGTAATATAAAATAATATTATGTTAATATAGCATTAATATTAAATTATTAGAGTAAATTAATATTTGATAATATAACATAATATTAAATTATTTAACATAACATATTAATGTATTATGATATAATGTAATATATATTATATTTCTAGTATAATACAATAATAAAAGTATAAAATATTATAATTATTAGTATAAATTAATTTCTCATAATATAACATAATATGAAATTATTTAAAATAACATATTAATGTATTATAATGTAATGTAATATAATACCATATTTATAGTATAATACAATAATAAAGGTATAAAATATTATAATTATTATTATAAATTAATTTTTCATAATATAACATAATATTAAATTATTTAAAATAACATATTAATGTATTATAATGTAATGTAATATAATATAATATTTATAGTATAATACAATAATAAATGTATAAAATATTATAATTATTAGTATAAATTAATTTTTCATAATATAACATAATATTAAATTATTTAACATAACATATTAATGTATTATGATATAATATAATATGATATTATATTTATAGTATAATACAAAAATAAAGGTATAAAATATTATAATTATTAGTATAAATTAATTTTTCATAATATAACATAATATTAAATTATTTAACATAACATATTAATGTATTATGATATAATATAATATGATGTTATATTTATAGTATAATACAAAAGTAAAGGTATAAAATATTATAATTATTAGTATAAAATAATTTTCCATAATAATTTCCCATAATTTTTCATAAAATAATTTTCTGCGGTCCAGGGGCTCTTCTTCGTGGTCCACGCTCGAGGAGGACCTCAGCGTGGGCCGCGAGATTGATAATAAAAAATAATAATAGATTGATTTTGGAAGGTATGGAAAAAGATTAAAATTTTTTTCTTCTAAAATGTGGTTCAAGAGATGCATACAAAAATTGAAAAGAAAAATACATTTTCTTACGAAAGGGAGTCTGACGGTTAGGGTTCTTGGCTCCAACAGATTTTTATGTTTATAAAGGGACAAACTGTGTAATTATGTTATTTTAATATAGGCATTTTTGTCAAAAATATAGCTTTCCGAAAAAGCTGAAACAGCTTCCTCCCAAAAGCTCCAAATTGGAGCTTCCTCCCAAAAGCTGTTTTCAGCTTCCCGCAAAAGCTGAAACAGCTTTTTGAAAAATTTACCAAACACAGTTTTTCATCTAAAAGTACTTTTGGAGGGCCAGAAAGTGCTTTCTGTCCCTCCAAAAGCTCCCCCAAACAGGGCCTTAAAGGCTCTCACAATAAAGACCTTAAGAGGCTCATAAAGGTCTTAACAACTCTCACAATAAAGACCTTAATGGCCTACTAGCATTGATGTCTCATAAAGACCTGCCAGCACATATGCGATAATATCCATAATGCATGCATTATGGTGAGTGCAAGTTAGCCGAGAGTAAGCAATTAAAGTCAAATTTGACATTAAACTTGATATGTAATGCTTACGTTACAAATCAAATCAAATTCAAGTTGTAAATTTAAATTTGGGGCGTGGCAAAATGTGTTAATCATGCGTGCATAAACTCATGGTGCATACCACATCACACCTCACCCCACCATGCCATGCCATGCCATGCCATGCGTACCACACCTCACCTCACCATGCCATGCGTACATGCATGACATGGCAAGCCGAGCCGAGCACAAGCATGCGTGTGGGTCACCAGTCCACCATCATTCAACTTGGGCTTTAATGAACAACATATGTATAATACAAGAGTACTTGCATTTAATCATCCAATATGGGACTATTAAGAATCCAATTTTAAAATTTTGAATCATTTAAAAAGGGAAAGAATTAAAATTCTATTTAAAAATTTATTTCTTTTAAAAAATAAAAATTTCCAACATATTGAAGATCCAGGAAGGCTCTAATAAAAAGAGGTTTTTTTGGTGCCTGGCGATAAAAAAAAAAGAGTGATAAAAAAAAGAGTGAAAGATCTAAAATGATATGGACGAAGGTTGTGACTAAGGATATGATGAAACTTGAAATAATATCAGAGATGACTTTAAAAAAAATAATTTAGGGATGAGAATCCATATGACCAACCTAAAATAGTTGAGAAAATGCTAGATTCTTATAATTATGATATGTTTGGTTTTTATGCACCCAACTTGATTAAAATATAGAACTGATAATTTATCAGCAAATAATGTATGATTTACCTATATTTTTGTGCATATAAGTTTGAAATCTTAAATCAAGGTTGGTTCATACATTATTCAACTTAGATCTGATATCATACTTGAATCTGAACTTAGCTCGATTCTTGATTTGGCAAGGTTTGTGTAAATATTCATCTGAAACCTATAATACACCTAGTCTAGGTTATGAAGCATTTAGACATGATTGGCCTCGACATCAATCTTGAAAAGGCTAGATTTTTATGCGAGTTAACCCGAGCTCCGTTTACTTGAAGTCATGATAGTTTTGTAAGCATATATGGTGGTTCTTTGGTTTCATGTTAGAATCAAGTTAACAATACTCATAATGGTAGCCAGATTGAGTCGGTTTGGAGTTTTGCGGTGTGAAATATAGAAGACCATGGATTAATTAGATCAGTAATAAGGATTATGTGATTAGAAAATTTTTCTTTAAATGGATTTTTTTTGATAACGGGAAGTAATTGCTTGAGATAATAAATGGTAAAGAATGTCTCCAAGCCACTTTATCAACTAAATCAATTCACATCCACTATGTAGATGAAACCTTAGCCATCTATCTTTCTCTCATGCATGTCGCATTTGCTGAGATAATGCACCCTCGCACGTTTCCGTCCATCAAATGCTAGCCATCTTGGCCACTCCACTATACATTGCGAGTGTCCATAAGAAGAGAGGATACAAAGCCAAGCCTCACTCTGATTTCTATACCTTACCCCAAAAAGAGAGAGAGAGAGAGAGAGAGAGAGAGAGAGAGAGAGAGAGAGAGAGAGAGAGAGAGAGAGAGAGAAGAAAAGAAAAGAATCCACTTTGATATGGCCGTTCGTTGCACCCAAAAAAAAATCAATTACTGTAAGTCTGTAACGGATTGCACTGAAACCTTCCTCCGTTGCTGATGTTGCTTCAAAACAAGTATAATGGTCTTTTTGAGCATTTATTCACCTACCAAAAAAGAGAAACTTAAGGGATATCCGTTCATTGAATAGTCACTCCCATTCATCCCACCATGAGAGTTGGGGACACTATCCTTTGTAGAAGGGCATAAAATTTTGATCACAAGATGACCCAAACAAAAGGTTTTTTTGCCTGTCTCCAAAAGTTACAGCAAGTTTCTCCTACCCCTGCTTCTCTCCGGTATGAGGTCTCTCTACATTTTTATCATAGGCTTCATCATGTTTATGGCTATCATCTACGACATCGAGCAGCGATCAAGCAAGATAAACCAGCAAATCAAATCCTCTTCACAGCTTCATAGCCGCTCTATACCAAGGTATGTGAGCCGTTCACCAGACTCCAGCCTAATCTCTATCTTTATTGGACATTGCTTTTTATCAGTTTAAGCAGTGACCAATGGCAGATTTAAACCTAGATATTGGCTAAGATGATATTAATACTTTATCTTCTTCTCTTTTTTTTTTTTCAAAAATCTATATTTTTAGTCTGCCCATTTGAAAATACTTTCTTCCCCTATTGTTTTTGGGTTCTCTCTCCCCCTTTTCCATTAAAACTATGGGAAAAGAAAAATGTTATGAAAAACTCTCCTACCTCAATTAGGTGATCATCATATATATCTATAGTTGAGAATATATAAGAGGCTACAACTAGATTGATACAAAGATGAAAAGAAATAATAAATTGATCCCTAGGATCAATCCTAAAATTTACATGCAAAATTGAAAATTTCTCAAATCATAAATCCTTGACATGCATACGAGAAGAAGCCAAAAAATAAAAGACATGCTCTAGAAGGAGATAGGCATCAAGGCACAAATCTGCGGCTTGGAAACTTTTAAATAGGGACCCTAAAGTTCACAAGTGGAGACCAAACAGTAAGAAAGTAGGATTAAGGCTTTGCATACAAGATAGGAACAAAGAGGAAATTGAACCAATTTCGGTAATTAGGATGGATTACATTATTTCTTGAACGTGGCCGTCTTAATTCCTTTCTTTAATTCATGGATGAAAACAACCTCGGCATAAATTCCTTCCAAGGGTTCCATCAAAACAATAGGAGTTTTGTTGGCATAGGATGCCTAAAGAGTGACAAATGCGGTAATGGAAGGAAAGAAATGCTTTCCGGCACCACTTCATTCCCTCTCCAATACGGCTTTCATCCATGATGGCTTAGTTCTCAGGTGACACTCATCTACACCTCATATATATACTATCAATTGCAGTTGATATGTAAGAATCATTACATAGATCACCAGTGGAATCACCAATTACTTCCACTGGGTCAGGTCGTTTTGCATTCCCATATAAGACACTACGTGGACCCAAGAAATTCCCCAGCAATGTAAGAAGCCGGCATTTTTTGTGAATAAGGTACCGCACTAAAGTCGCACTAGAAATGGGTTTAGTATGCTGGGTAAATTCTGGGGTACGAGTAGTTTGAGTTGGAATCCTCGCAGAGTGAGAGAGAGAGAGAGAGTTCGGACCCATCTCCTATAAATTTGCTTCTCCTTTCCTTCTTCACTCTTGCCGTCTCTCTCTCTCTCTCTCTCCTCCGGGCGCCACTCGCCATCTTACGCTTATATCAGAAGAAAAGAGCACGGCGGATTTGAGTTTATCGATTTTGACGAGAAGATGTCGGATTTGACAAATTCCCACGCCGCGGAGAGGTATTTTGCTTCGAATTTTGTTCTTTTACTCTTGGGAGTTGGACGAAATCTCCTCCTTTTTTTTGCTTCGAATTTTGATTGATCGTACCCTCGTTGTTGATTTTGGGAACAGGAAGACTCCAAATCCACTTGGTTTTTGGGAGAATAATTGCCTGTTTTGGGCTTTCGTCTGGAATATTTATAAATAGATCTTAAGACGCTATAAATATATGTAATTTATAGGAGCAACTTTATAGATGAAGCTTTTTGAGGACTTAGAATAAGATGTTGAAGGGGACCAAATTCTCGGCGACAAGAATTTGGGATGTAATAGCTTAGGCTGTATTGGTGTTATCGCATGGATTTAAAAGGACTTCGTTGGAAAAAAAAACTCTTAACCCCCTAAAGTCGAATATGATACTAACTCCAATGAAACTTTTTAGCTTTTTGTTTCATGGATGGGAAAAATCAGCACCATAATAATTAGGTTAATTCGAAAACCTTAAAAGGTATGTAGAGAGATGTTCTCAAGCGTCCTTAGCATCTCGATGAAATGGACAAATTGGAAGGTCTCCTTCAGAAGCAAAAGCTTTATTGGAGACACATTATTACAAGGAAAGGGATTTTGAAATGGAAATTAGTGATTTTTTTTTTTTTTTTTTTTTGTGCTGAAACGGATGTTTTATACAGTTCTAGTAGGGATGATTCATATATTTGCCAGTTAGAGGGGGAAAAAAATTCATGATTGACCTGAGGAGAATGCAAAACTTACAGTCAAGACTTGAGACTTTTCTTGTTGTCAACTAGTGTGTATGCTAACATTCTCTAGTCTAACCTAGGAATATGTATTGGACTTCTACGGCTACCCTTTAAGCAAATAGAAGGTATCCGAGGTAGCCATCGGCGGATAGTATATTGTAAGCAAACGTGCCACTTCCTTGATTTTGTATTAACTCTAGAAGATGGAATAATGAATCTATTTTATACATGATGTGATTGCAGAGGTTGAAATCCTGGTAACTATGGCCATTAAAAATTAATCTGCTATGCATTTGGATAGTCCCAGTTTGAATAAACTTGGTTAAAATGAGTTCATAGACCATGAAACTTTATAGTATAGGCTCTATAAAGCATCCTTCCTTACGCTTCCTTTTCACCATTTGATGTGCTTTAGGTGTTCTAGGCTTTTTAAATTAAGACATGTCTTCAACAACATTGTGTACCTATTTCATATAATGAAATAAAATTTCATGCTCCTTCATGAATTCAATAAAAGTCATTTAGTTTTTCTAAATGCTTCGACAGGTTATAATTTTGGTATCATGGTGACTAATTATTTTAAGGCTTAAAAAATGGCATAATAAATTTAAATTAGAGAAGTGGGTTTACTGACCAACTGGTTTATCGAACTACACTTCTAAAGATCATCCTATAAATAAAAAGCAACAAAGACATACACAGTGCTTCACTAGCAACGCTATATTCCACCACTAATCATGTCTAAGTTGTTGTAAATAATTAGGTACTTCAGCTCCCTGAAAAAGTATTATCCTGCAAGAAAAATGCTCTGCTAGGCCATACTATTTTCCAGTTGCAATATTGAGGATTATTTCTTTAAGGCAATGCTTCTGGAATGTTTCAGCATTTGTTATCTAGAGAATACTACCTGTTGCTTCCTCTATTAATGAACCAACAAGCTTATTTCAATCATATGGAAATTATTTACGATAAAATTTTAATCCTGTCTTGTTGAATAGCTTCATACTTTTGGAGGATTCAGTTGATCTGCCAGCAGATACTGGAAGGTAAACTAACAGTTACTAAACAAATTGAGTCCTCCTACTTATTTATGTATCATTCTCTTTTTAGTGAGAATTGATTTTAGTTGAATTCTAAAGATAAACATAGCATGACATTCGTGTACAAGACTAGGAGTATTCTTATTGCAATTATATAAGTTTAATAAAACTTGCATCAGGTCCACTTCTTCTAGCTGAGTTGGTTTGGCACGTGACTCCTAGAACGGATGATGTGCTTTAATTCCCTAGGAGGGGGTTTGTGGTATTTTCAAGTCATAAAGCAGATACTGCAGTGAGTGCAGTTTGTAGTGTGCTTGATGCACATCTCTAAAATGTTGTTTGGTGCATAAATCTAGTGCAGTTTGGCAGTGTTTAAGTGCTGCAGTTGTGTTCAGCGTGTATGTAGGTTAAGTGTTTTGGATGCTCACCCATATTAACTGCTTGAGTGCAGTCTGTAGGCAGGTTGAAGATTCTGGATGGTCACACGTATGGATGCAAATGGGCCAGGCATGGGCTGTAAATTTGCAAAATCTTCAACAAGACTTGGCTGATGATCTGTACATATTGCACAGGCTGGCCAATTTACATCCTTAGCCGTACACAAACCGAGACTGAGAGATGCTCACAAGCACACACGCACAGCTGTATTTTAAACACAGCTGCAATACTACTTTGAAAAGTTCATCCATAGAATAAGTGAGACATAACCAGTGTCAATAAACCATCAATTAAAACAATCTTGACTTTCATGATATTATTTCTCTGGTCTGTTTGTTATGGCAGCTAACTATGCCAAGGGCCAAGATATAGTTTTATGTTTCAATTGTGTTTTTTGCTTGATAGGAGATCAGCTTTTCATATATTCCACTGGGAGATATCAATAGAAACATGGGGGGACGGGTAGGATTGATGATAACCTGCTTTTATGCTGGATATTAGGATGTTTGAAGTATAGTCTGTGTGTACTTTCATGTTTCTATTGCATATGTTTGTTGATATGATCTGAATGTGCTCCGTCAGTTTAGTACCATCTGGAATCTAGATAATAGCAATAACAGACCATGTTCACAATATAGACAACTTCATGAAATTCAAAATTGTGATCCAGGGATGATTTCCATTAAGATTCCTCCACTCCTTCGTACCTTTGGCCGAAATCTATTGTCAGGCCATGTAACTCAGATGGATAAATAAGAAAGGAAAAACTTAGAAATGGGAACATTACTGGAAGTCTATGAGTTAAATTAGTAGAGAATAGAATGCTAAAGACTCAATTAAAATATTTTTATGAAAAAAGGCATGTGAACAAAGCTGTCGAAGATCGTAGTATAGAGTGGGGCTTGGATAATTGTAAGAATCAAGAAAGTGGAGCTTTCTTGTCTGTCCGACTACTGGCTGTGGGAAAGAAGCCAAAGTTCAATGTTAAATCCTAATTTTATTTCTTTTAATTAACACTTTTCTAAGAGCATATTAATTAGTTTTATTGAGGTTAATCTCTGTCAATCTAGTGTTTTCACAATATCCTTCTTATTGCTTGTTGTAGTTTCAAATTCTAGTGGCATTAGCAAACATTTACATTACAGACGGCTATGCTATTAGCAAACATTCTTTTCTTTATCTTCAGAAGCCGCCACCCCCCCCCCCCCCCCCCCCCCCACTTCCTTCTTTGCCGCAAAAACACACGCACAACAAAGCAAGAAAACACAAAAGGAACAGTCCTCTTTTTGGATAGCACTGACTTGGAGCTGGACTTTGTTGCAGTTCTATCTCTAGACTTGCTCCCCTTGAAGCAATTCTGTTTGATGTTGATGGAACACTGTGTGATTCAGATCCAATGCATTACTATGCTTTCCGCGAAATGCTGCTAGAGGTATGGGTTCTTTCACATGGATCATGGCAGTCCTTTGCTTGTGCTTTTCCTGACCATTATTAGGCCAGTTATGTGAAACTAGTTGCTGGCATGAATTATTGTTCACAGATTGGTTACAATAATAGTGTCCCCATAACTGAGGAGGACTTTATTGAGAAAGTTGCTGGCAAGAACAGTGAGGACATCGCCAACACTTTATTTCCTGACTGGGATCGCGAAAAGGCTATGAAATTCATTGATGATAAGGAAGCTAGGTTTCGGAAGTATATTTTCTAGCTGTCCCTTTAAAATTACTCCATTCCTCTTTCTGCAGTACATAACATCATTTTGAGGGAGAAGCATTGCAACATTGAATTTACAGGTTGGCATCTAAACAGTTGGAGGCAATAGATGGTCTCTACAAGCTACGAAAATGGACCGAGGATCGAGGCTTAAAGCGTGCAGCCGTGACTAATGCTCCAAGGCCTAATGCTGAGCTTATGATTTCGATTCTTGGCCTGTCTGACTTCTTCCAGCATATGGTAATTGGGAGCGAATGCGAGAGGGCTAAACCATTTCCTGATCCTTACCTGAAGGCTCTCAACCTGCTCAATGCATCTCCTGAGCACTCATTGGTGTTTGATGTTGGTTTTCTTATCTAAACCATATCATTCAAGACATCTTTTTCTATGTTTTTCTCAGTAAGGTCACCTAATTTTTCACATTTTCGCTCCTTGTTTCTTAAGGATTCTGCATCAGGAATAAAAGCTGGTGTGGCAGCAGGCATGCCTGTAGTTGGAGTCATGACAAGAAATCCTGAAAAATCACTTAAGGATGCAGGAGCCAGTTTGCTTATAAAGGATTACAATGATCCGAAGCTTTGGAAGGCATTGGAAGATCTAGAGAAAGCTGAAGCCACATTGAAGAAGGCTGATGTCTGAGGTGGATTCGTTCTTCATTAGATGCTGGGAATGATGTGAAATAAGGGGGAAATAATAGCAATCCAACAGGAGATTTTTATTTGTTTGCGGCAACTTTATACAAACATATGCATATTCCTTTTGGAATTCTAAGGTCATTTCGTACTGATGAGGTCCTCTTGCACCACAAATGATCAAGAAACCTGCAGTCATCCACTTGATTTTACTTAAACAGATCGTAGTGGATGTAATATCCGAAATGTTGTTCCATTACTTACCAATCTTTTGAGAACAGTGATCAATAAAAAACAGTGAAATGGGGTTATAATCATCATTTGAGTTAATGTTACAATTCTCTTTGGTATGTATTCCTTATTTGGATATCATGCAGTACTGAATCGGGATCTCGGGAAAACAGTCTTAGTGGAAAGCAATTAACAAGGGACGTGAATTGATTGTTTGAGAATATAAAGG
Organism: Phoenix dactylifera; assembly: GCF_009389715.1. Lineage (NCBI taxonomy): Eukaryota > Viridiplantae > Streptophyta > Magnoliopsida > Arecales > Arecaceae > Phoenix > Phoenix dactylifera. The sequence goes on along the minus strand of NC_052408.1, from coordinate 8,755,573 downwards.
GTGGCATTCATTTATATTTGTTCTGGTCCCCAAATATGACACCAGAATAGGCAGACATTTGTACATGGTGCACTTAATGAGTTGGTTGAACTCTGAAGCTCATGTCTCTTTGGCTGATATTGCCAGTAGTCAATTTATGATTTTGGGAAACAAAGATGGTTAAAGCATATGCAAACAAATGTGGTGGAAATAACTTGGATTATTGAATCTATCAAGGATGAAATTCTGCCAACTAAATTGTGACAGCCATGTGCAAGAGAAGAGAGGGGTAAGACTTAAACATGAGTCCATACGGGATCAAAAATGGAACACTAAGTTCATTGGCCAAGGATTATTAAAGCACTCGAACAATTAGACGATGCTGGTTGAGGTATCTAACAGTCTTGTTCTCTGGAGTCTCTTACGCTATTTTTTCAGAGTCAGCTTCTCTCTGACTTGATTTCAATGTACTGAGAATGGTTGCCAACTACTATTGGTGTAGCATGAAACAATAGTGAAGACATGCTCGTGATGGAGGAATCTATGTGTACGACCGGGAGTTTGAGCTAATTGCAGCTTCCAGATCCTGTAATTAGTTCAGATGTTTGAGCTGATTGCAGACTTACATATCAAGAAATATTCTAGTAGAGGGACTGAGAGAAACCAGATGAAACGATGGCAACTTCGAAGGTCGGGAATGAAGAAATACTCCAATGCTGTTGCTGCAACTCCACACAATTACAATCGGCCTTGCCGATGAATTTGTTAGGAGGACACAAATGGAAGCACATGCTCAGAATAAAAGTCCAGCCTGCTGAAGTATTGACACTTCGGTCAACTCACTCCAACCTCTCCTTTTCCATTGGACTGCCTCAGTGAGACCCCAACCTTAAGATTCAAAACTGCAGGAGTTGGTTTCTTGCTTAAAGTCAGGATGGCAGGATTAGAAAAGATGGAGATATTCCTTCACTGTCATGCTCTGTTCCAACAGCTGAGTCCAATGGGAAGGACTGAAGTGGTTACTGATTGAATAGAAAATAATAGCTAATTTTTAAAATTCTGAAAACAAGCCGAATCTTTTGGAATTTTAAATTACTTCTTAATTATTACTATTTTAGTTTAATATTTTAAGATAATAATTAATCTGAGTTTACCTAATAGATGAGATTTAAATATCTTACTTCCTTTATTATCAACTAGATCTCAAAATATCTCTAAATTTTCCTAAGATTTTGTCGACATCCCACCTTGGCTGAGATAAACGAAGATCTCAGTTCATCTAGTTATTGGCATCCGGCTTAAACAGGGTGGTAGGCCCCTCTTGCTGGAACTAACAGTCGATGGCCGGAGAAGGCGTGATCGTGACCAAAGAGCCACTTAAAGGATAAGGTTTGCATGGGGCCTCCGAGATGGGGGAACAAGTGTGCTTCGAGATTCCAATATAGGCTGTCTATGTGAGATGATACGTGGTCGTCTAGGCACACTTAAGCTTCAACGGCAATTTCTTGAGCCACCTAACATATCAAATGCAGAACCAAGTGGGAAAAGAAAAAAAGAGCCTTGCACAACATGTACAGATAATAAAAACCCAAAACTATGTATTATGATAGAATATCAAATAATACAAATTCCAGTCATAGAGACAGATGGATATAGCTACTCCAAAACTATGATCGATTATCGAGTGTGACTGAATATGCACAATAAAATTAGGGAAAGGTGATGAACGAAATATGCTAGTAAAATGATAAATAAGCACTCAATAGATACATGAATCAACAATGAAACTGTGTCAATATAATACGTGGTGCCATGGTTGTGTATTAGCCTAACCTCATCTGCTCCATGAAACTGAGTCGATTTCTTCCCTTGCAGCTCGGTACAGTTCAAGCTTCTTAGCACATTGTTGTCTATGCTCCATCAACGATGGATCCTCATCCAAAAGCTTAGCAAGCTCCTTTCCCTGCATAGCAGGGAGAAAAATCATTAAAATCCCAAACTTAATTAGGAAAAAAAAGAAATAAAATACACAGCATAATTAGGTTGCCAAGGGGTGGTAGACCTCTTTTTTTCCAACTTGGGTATAGAAATGGTCAAGCAAAGATCGCTTAGCTTCTCGAACTTGGCAGTAAACTGCCGACTTTGGGATGGAGTTTTTGAGTGTTTCCGACACCATGCCTATATACGAGGATACATTCGATCCTATCCTCCTAAAATGCCCCTCGCTATATCGGTCAATAGTGGAGGCTGCAGGATTCCCTCCCTTTTCCACCTCCTGTGGAAGCTTCCGGAAGAATTCCACTGTCAAGTATGATGCCTCCATGTCAACCAGCCGCAAAGCAGTCTTTCGACTATCTTCACGAAATCTCTCCAAAGCTTCATATGCAGCAGCAGCTAATTCAGCTTGGAGAGTAGGAAATCTTCTCAACTCCTGTTAATTAAACATGTATCAGCATGACTTTGGTCATTCAGAGAAATAGATAGTACTTCAGAAGATCTTTAACTGCTTGACCTCTTACCTCTGTCTCTCCTACAGACTTTCTCACCAATTCCTTCAAAACATGGTGCACCTACAATATTTATAATTCTAGATTACCAATGCAAAAACAAAAGAAAGAAAGAAAGCTCACGCCCCTTATGGCCTTAAAAAACCACACCAAAGCAGAAAAGTTGAGAGGCAAATAAAAAAATGCTTTAGAGAATACATGGGAAAAGATAGCTTACCGCATCTGTTGTTGCCTCAGTCGGGCCTCTAAAATAATTGAGAGCACCCTCGATAAGACGACGGTAACCTTGCTCTGGAGCAATCAAGTGCGGCTGATAACCATCTGCTTCGGAGACGACTTTCTTCACATTTTGCAAAGAGAGATGCCGGTCAAAGGGAAGTTTCCTCAAAGCAGCAGGGAGTTGATTGTCGAAAATTCTATATATTCGATCACCACCAGGCCGCCTGTTATTAAATAGCAAAATATTCCATAATATCATATGCTTAGAATGAAAATTTAAAATAAGAACAATGAAAGTTACCATTTATTAGAGGTGAAGGCATATAGAAACGAAGCAAGGGGGCAATTCAACAAGCAAAAAGCTACATGCAATTGGTCATCAGTGCATGTTTAACTTCAAAATTTATAACAACTAACGGCCAACAACATATTAATAAAAGAAATGATGCACTTGATGTAATGTTACAACAATAGTTGATTCCTCACAGGTGAGGCATCAAAGATTAATCAATCATATCAATAGCAATAAAAACATTTAGAAGTGTCATAATTATGTAGTATCATGAAGCTTCCAAGTGTGCCAGATGCCTAATGTTTGAATATTTCTAGTCTTTGACATAAAGATACCCACAACTGGAAGTAACCAAGTTAGCCTGAAAATGCATATTATCTACATACATGCAATGGACTAAGAGGGGAAGGGAAGTCAGAACATTGTTGATCATCATAGCGAAGATAAAAGCTACTTACCCTCCATCTAGATGTTCTTTGAATATCCGGTCAAACGCACGGCAGAGTTCCAATATAGTGTACAGCTGTGCCTGAAAAAACAATAATAAAAAAAGCACATTACTGTTTTCCTTTCCAATTCTTACAAGAGAATGAGATGCAAGTAACTTACCCCTGAATCAACAGCAACAGGTCTCCCCAGATGCTCCATCTCTGATTCAAGTTCATCAATTGTTTTATTGATCAAAGATGTGATACCTGGAATGCGAGCCCTAATAACAGACTCCAGATGCTGAATGCAGTCACCATCATTTTTCAGTGAGTGTATTTCTACAGTACTTAAGTGAATGCTATCTTAAATTGTGAACAAGAATTATATTTTACCCTTGAAAGAAGCTTAGCTAGATACTCAGATCCCATCTTATCGGCTAAGTGGGCATAGTCGGGACTAGTTGCAAAGTACTCCCTCTCCTTTCGCCTGGCAGCAATCATGTCAACATTCCTGTTTATATCTGCTTGTGAACGGTTAACAATGCCAACCCAAGGTTGTTGCAACCGAAAAGATCTTCCTTCAAGAACCTTATATAAACACCATGAATGTATTAGCAATTAGCTTTAGATTCAAATAAAATTATGCATAGATATATGATGATGAAAAAGAAACCACTACAGACAAAAATACAAAAACTGTATATACTTATGTCTTCATAATTCACCACAATCATATAGGGGGAATTTTTCCTTTCCAAAAAAAAAGAAGAAAAAAAAAACAGAAACTTACATCCAGAGCATTTGTTCCCTGATCCATTAGATCTAGCTTTGTCAACACCCCAAATGTCCTTTCACCTAATCACAGTTCAAAGAACAGACACTCATACAGGGGTAGAAAATGAAAATATACACAGCTTCAACACTCATAAAACCATCATTGCAACAAGGAAAAATGGGTGCAATAAATGCTTTCTAAGATATTTTTATAATTGCAACAGCTACTAATATTAACTTTACCATTTCAAAAGCTATTGCTAACTCATACCTGTTGGATCAACTTCTCTAGCAAGCTTCATTGCATCAGAAGTCGCAATATCTTGATTGGCTGGAGATATGGCCAGTATAATGCAGTTAGGCTGAAAAAAATAGTATACTTTGAGAATGAATTTAATTAAAGACAGACATAATAATAGATAGCATGTATAAATGCTGAGTCAGAATAGAGAGAAGGTTCTCTTAATCAGTACAAAAACAATGATATCAGCCAAAGCATAAAGCATATAGACAGGAAAATCTCTCGGAAGCCCTAACCATGCTCCCCCTTAAAGTTAAAAACTTTACTTCTAAATCAAAATTCAGAACAACAATATGGCTTCTGGTACTTAGTACATAAAGTTCTGGAAAAAATAGATCATACAACATCTACAAGAAAAAAAAGGGATCATATAAGCATCACCATATTTCATAAAAGAGTATAAGGCCAATGGCTAGAGGTAGAAAAAAAATGATGCCACTGGATGGTTAATTTGGAGAGAATATGAAACCAAGTAGATCGTGCAAAATTGGCTTCTATTATCTGACCTAAGCAATTTATTCACAATCATAATCCATCGATAGAAGCAGAATATTTCTCTATGAACAACCTAGATAAACTTTTAAAAAGACCAAGGATTTCGTTTCAAAATAACAATAGATGTTTAAACAACAGTATTACAAACCTCATTGCTGAGATGAACTGACAAGTTCCTAAAAGAAAAGAGATATCACTAAATAACAAATGTCAGAAACAGAAAAAGCTTTATAACTTAAACTATTAATAGAGAAGATATTGAGACAGGACATGTACTGAAATGGCAAGATAATTGGCATCCATTTCACCAGATTATAGAATCAAACAATCAAAATAATACTTAAAGATCCACTTTCCTGCCAACTTGAATACCTTCTCTACATATGATCGGACCATATTGTCAATATCTTCAACAATAGTATCGGGCTGCCCCTCTGTAAAAACAGGCATCATTATATTAAATAACAAACAAAATGAAGCTATATACTACAATAAACCAAAGGGTATATGCGCAAAGCTTGAGTGAAATATCTACCTACAGCAACCTTTGTCAGACCAGGTAGATCAATCAATGTTAAGTTCACAACTGCCAAAAGGAACACAGCAATGAATGGTGTCACTAATAAATGTAAAACTTCTAAATAAAGCATTATATGAGAAGAGGGCGTGCGCGAAAACTGGAGAATTAGTTGCAACTATTAAAGAAGATAGCAAGTTTTGGAGGAATCCCTTGCAACAAAATTATTAGTTGAGACTCGTTTTCTTATTTTTTTTGTTCCTTTGTAGCAGTTTAGATTTAAAATTTTAGGATTTATAGGGGGGTTATGTGTCAAAGTTTATAAGCTTAAAAGATGGAGGATTAGTATCAGATGGTTAGACAATCTCCGAATGTAGGATTGCACCAAATTTAAAGTTTTTCTGTTGTTTGACCATGTCTCATGCAGCCAAAACCTTAGTGATTGGGGCCCATAAATAACTGTCCAAAACAAAGAGATTGTGAGAATAGAGAATGCAGAAAGCATCCAAGTCTGGATCCTCTCTACTACATGTCTGAACTCTGAACTGGATACAGTCCCAAATCACCACCATCCATGAATTGTGGAACATCAGGAGATTGACAGGGCAAGAATGTAACATTTCTGCCGTATTCATTCACCCACCATCCAGCAATAAATGAACAATTGTTGAAGTAGATTGTACCTTTCAGAGAGGATCCGAACTCAAGGCATACAATATGACCTCACCTGTTTTTTCTTCCCTTATACATCAAGTAGCTAGCCTTTATTATGGGCATTTTTAAGAAAAGATAAAAATGATTTTTTCAGGGAATTTTTAATTTTGAGACACTTTAAATGCAGGAAATAAAACTATGATTTTACTTTTCTCACTTTTTTCATCTCAAGCTTCTGCTGGGTTAAAGAAATCACCATGCTGGATCAAGAACCCATTATTATACAGTTTCATAATTATTCAAGGTCACATTTCTCAGTCATGATCTACTGCTATTTCTTATCGCAGGGTTGACAAGAAATTTGTTTCCAAATAAGAGACAGAAATGAAAAATTGGCAAAAATAGATTTACTTTTTTCTGTGGAGCCTTATCTAAGAAACATGGTCCATTTCAATGGAAAGGACTCACTAATGACAAAATTATATGAAATAAAGCAATCCAACACGGGATAATAGTGCAATTGAGGCTACAGTTCTCGTTCAATTTCAGGCGTTAAGCTGCATATGGTTTGGGTATAATGAAAGATGGCTCAATCAATTAGCAAACAGGTTGTGGTAACTGATGGAAAATGAGAGAGTGAAGAACAATTACTCAAGTTCTTGTTATTTACTAACATTTTAAAGGTTGTTATAATACTTGCTGGAAACACACACCGACATACAGACATGCATGATGCAAACAGAAAAAAAAAAAAAAATCATACAAAAATGCAGGGAATCTAAAATCATACAATATAACAAACAGTTTCAACATAACTGTACAGGAGAAATAAGTTGAATAATTTGTACCCTTTGGATGCCCCTTATTGGTGTCTTCTCATATTTGCTTATCATGAGGTTGAACAATTTTTTTAAATGTAAAACATCATAAGTTAAAAAGAGGTCTAAAATTGGGAATAAATTGACAAAATCTTCCATGCATTTTTAAAATATTATAATATTTTCTTTGATATATCTGATGTATTAGCAAACTTTCCATTACAACTGGTTTCCCAAACACTAACATTAAGTCAGGAGGATTGATTCATATAGAATTTAGTAGCTTTGACAGGGAATATTAACTCAATTTTTGGTGTTGGCATCGTTCGAAAAACGTGTGTTGTTCTATTTAGGTAATCATATGTTACGACAAAAGATATTGAGTGATTGAAAAAAAATGGAACACCTGTAATACAAAATTAAAACAATATCCGTCTCATAGCATCTATGATAACATAAGATAAAGGAAGATGGTGATAGTAGTAAATACCATTAGGTGAGTAGATGCTAAGATGAATGGGAACGGGGGAAATTTGTTTTGTTTTTCCAGTCATTCTATCAGTTTCATCCTGGATTTCTTTCCGTACAAGAGCTGCATAGAATTAATCATAGCATAAAATCATTAAAAGACAATGTACAACTGTATTTAAAAAATTGCAAATAAAACTACCAACAATAGATATGCACAATCTATCAGAACCGGGGCCTAGACCGGTTGCCCAGCAGCACGGGTCGATACGACCCCCATGTCGTTCTATGCCAAGCCTGTTCCAACATAGTAAAGGAGGCAAGAGAAGAAGGAGAACGGGAGAGAGGAAGAGAGAGAGAAGGGGGAGAGAGGGAAGGAGAGAGAAGGAGGGTGGCGAAGGCCGGCGAGCCATGCGGAAGGCTAGAGGAGGGGATCCGCCTCCGGTCCTCCTGTTTCAAACGAAACAGGAGCACCAGAGGGAGGCCTTCTTATTTTTGCTATTTTTAAGCGAAGTCGACAACCGGCCTCCACCTCCCTCTCTCTTTCTTCCTCTCCCTCTCCCTTCCTCCCCCGCTCTCTCTTTCTTCCTCTCTCTCCTTCTCCTTCTCTCCCTCCATCGTCGTTTTCTCGTTTTGGTCGTCGGAATCGTCCCGGTCGGCCATCGATATGGCTCGGTACGCCTCAAACCAAGTGGTCCGGATGGTTCCGCTGACCATACCCGTACGCTTGCATATAATCCCATATGTTAGGATCTTGGATTATAGAGTATTGGCTAATGGCTATAATCTCATAGGATCTTACCTTTTTGGCCGCTTACCGTGATTTTAGGAAAGGATGCAGAGAGAGAGAGAGAGAGAGAGAGAGAGAGAGAGAGCATTTCCACATAAACCATTTCAGACATCTATTTCATTCAGTGGGAGAGAACAACATCATGATATTCATGTTCCTATATATTCTTGAATATAAAAACAACTAATGTAATGACATATGATAGAGTTGGGTTCAAAACTTACATGATTCTCCCCTACATATTAGTCTTAGCTATGAAAAAAGAAAATCACAACCATAAAAAGGTTTATATACACAGTCTTTGCTGCTTCGTATTAAATAAAATTCCGAACAACTGTTGTCAATTCCCTATTTTGACCCCACTCACAACCCACACGATTCAAATTACTTTTAACAAAGCAATCAAATGCATCAGCATGGCAATACAATCAAAAAGAAAGTTGTCCTACAAAGCCCTAGATTCTCTAAAATAATGATTTAAATAAAAATTTAGAACGAAATAATTAAAAAAACGAGAGATAAAAAAAAAAGAAACTTCTTGATGAGGAGAATAACACACCAAAGTCGGTAAATCTCCTCCTTGGCAAGTGCAGGAATTCAGCGTACTCTTGCCGTCCTTCCTCCGTCTTGTGCAGCTGTAGCACGAGCGGCCTCCTCGTCACAATCCCTTCAAAATAAAAAAAAGGAAATAAAGAAAGCATCAAAACATAAATCAAAAATCGCCAAAAAGAAAAAAACCAAAAAACAGGGAAACAAACAAGGACCAAAAGCTCAAGAACCAAACCAGATCCACGGGGGAGGAAATCCCTCCCAACGATGCTCTCCAAGACCGAAGATTTTCCCGAGCTCTGCTCTCCAACCGCAACAAGAACAGAGTCAGCAGACCAAAGGAGACCAACAGACGCCTAAACGTATAAAGAAAGGGAGAGGAAAAGAAGAAGGGAGGGAGACCTGTCCTCCAACGACGGCGACGGAGGGGAGCTCCTCCCAGAGGGTCGGCAGGGTGGGGCCGCCGTCGGCCCCGCCGAAGTCACCGAGCACCGTGCATGCCCTCTGGATCCGGTTCACGAGCCCGATCAAGCTCTCCATCGTCGTCATCTCCCAAGCCCAAACCACAAACCCAGTCTCTCTCGAAGGAACGTACAAAGGAGGAGAGGAAGAAGAGGAAGAAAAGCGAGAGCTGCGAAGACTTCGTCGCTTCCAGAAGGCTTCGGGGACAAGAAAACAGCGGCGGTTTGGAGTTTTCCCGTAGAAATTTCTATGCGGAAGATGGATCCGCCGTCAGTGGTTTCAGTTCCATACATCTCGTCCATCCATAGTGTATCGCTTTAGAAATTTGTATGCACGCAATCTGATGGTATCGCTTTAGACTGTAGTGGCGGGTTTATTTCTCTTAACCGGCAGCGTGGGAATAGGTTCGGGAGATGCCGGTCGGCTAAAATTCGTCTCCTTATCACTACAGTCTCATAGAATGTTCTATGCGAACACCCTCCACATGATTTGCCTAACAAGGGGACGGTGGATCAGTGATTACGTATAGATATTTTTATGCGGTGATGGGAAATGGCGGCCCATGATGCGCCTTTATTTTGAATTACGGGTCCACCACGGCGGTTTATTTCAAATCCTATCACATCCTCCCGCGGCCCGTTTTCCCTCCTGCTCTGAGACTTGTGTAGTTGTGCTCTTTCATGAACCGGAATGACCCGGTCTGGTCCTCCCTTGTTTAGATCGGATCGGATCAGATCGATTTGGGTTGACTTTGGTTGGTCATAATTTTATTTTTATGACTTTGATCGAGTTGGGTTTCCAAACTCCATGTCCGAGCATGAAGCATTTGGTCTCCACAATTTAATCGACACCCGCGTGTTTCGAACTCGGAACCACTTGTTTGGAAGTAAGGCCGAGTTCCAATTTTGCATTAAGTGATAACAATAAAAGAAGAATGTTATGTCTATTGAACAGTTGAATGGAAATGTTTGTAATAATTAGGTGATATTTTCTCCACCTATTATTCTCAAACATCACAATTTAGATTTACCATAAGAGGCAACTTAATTTATTTTAACTATTATCAGTTCATTTTCTACAAATCATGTTTGGCTGTAGATTGTGTCACAAAAATAAGTTATAATGCTCCATGCAGCTATGTGTACTAGACTTTGCTGCTCTATATATTACTCTCTTTTTTTGGAGGATTGAAAACAAAGGTATTCCTCCATCATTATTTATTACACCATATTTCATATACAGGATGGAAATATAGAATTCTTGGAATATTATTTACTAATGCTTCGAGCTCTTTATTTATGAGAACTATGAGGATCTACCTCAACATGATGGTCAAGTGCATAAGACTCCTATGGAGCTGCTTCGTAGTACTATCCAGACTTCTATTAAGAATTTTAAATCTAGATATTGAAGAGGAAGAGGGCTTGTTTCACGATCTCTATATGGGTTCGTTTGGTTCGCGGAAAGTATTTTTTCCTCTGGGAATATGATTCCTGAGAATTAGATTCTTAGGAAGAGGATGCCTATGAAAGTACTTTTGGCATGTTTGGTTGATCATAGGAAAGTGACAGATTTCCAAAGTGCTTATGTTTGGTTGACCATCTACTTTTCTGGAAAAGTTATGTATAATTCCTATTATACTCTAAATAAAAACTAGATCTTTAATGCTTTTTTAATGCTGAAGGGCCTTTTTGGAAACAAATAAAAATGGAGTGATTCACGGCTCATGAAAAAATAACTTTTCCATGTTTCACATGGGAAAGACTTTCCCATGTTTCACATGGGAAGGATTTTTCCATGAAATGTGAGAGTCATATTCCCATAAGAATACAATTTTTCCATCTCTCTTTTTTAAAAACTCCAACCAAATAAGATGCTTCTCATTACTTTTTTATTGGCCACACTTTCTTCTCTACTTTTTCCGCGAACGAAACGAGCCCTATATTATACTTGTCCATCTGCAATGAATTAACTATATATCCTTCCCAAATTAGATTTACTCAACTATTGCAATACATCACTTTCTAATGCAAGCATCTAAGGTAATGGCACATGTAACCATGCATGAATGGCGATGTTGGGATCTGTGCATGTGATGCATATATTTTTTTCGGTGCATGAGCATTGCCATCTAACTCAAAGGCCAAAATGCTACATAAAGATAGAGAAACAGATATAAAGCTAGTCCATAAATTATCTCCCGAATGATGAATAGCAAAGGAGGTAGCTCAATCAGCAGTTCTGTTCGTCTTCCGGAATACGTGCATAACCTGAAAGGCATCACACTCCCTCAATAGCTGGTGAATGTCCTCTAGAAGTGGATGGTCAAGCATCTCCGGCCTCCCTTGTAAAATCCACCCAATCACTTCTGCATAATTCTCCTCCAAAATAACGCTCCGGGCCTCTAGTATTCACCTCGCATAGGAAACTTTCTTCCAAGCGGCCCCCAGCCCTACCCAAAAAAATTGAGGACTCAAAAGTGCGGCGGCCTCCTGTCTCAACTCAAAAGTGATGCATATTTGCAACGTCCATGCCATGGATGTAAGATGCACAGCATCCCATCTGCAGCCCTGACATCATCATTCATGCATGGTTTGTGTTCGCCGCAGTTGGCAGGTCAAGCCGTTCCATTTCCTGCATCATAGTTGTCAAAGGATTGACTGCATTTTAGAAATATGGTGGTTGAACTGGGAAAAAAAAATCAAAAAGCATGACGCTTAAAATGTATCCATTACTTATTTCGATATTATTAAAAACAATAGAAGTGGTAAGAAGGATAAACTTAGAGATCCAATCACTCTCACTAATCAAAAGATTACAATTGTTGGGTTCAGGTATGGTATAAAGTAAACAAATCAGCATTTTCTGAGTCGCGTTCAAATTTAAAATTTTGACATGTTTAATTAATTTTTTGACCTATTCATAGTTGGATTGGCTTAACATAATTGTTGCCAACCAATTTAAAATTCATCTAACTTACTACAACTATTTAAGATCTGTTTAATCATTTTAAGACCTATTTAACCTTATTTAACTTGTCTATTAAATAGTTATGTAGACGGCTTGGGTCATCTATTTAATAAAGATGTTAGATTAAATTTTAAATTTTTGATATGTTTAATAAATAGATCGAGCTCAAGTTAAAATCTTTTTGGTACAATATGTATTTAAGCATTCTTGGGTTGGCTCACTTGCTACCTCTAACCATAAGCAATTATTGTTGATGCCTCAAATCAAGAGCCAATCTAGTACTTTAACGGAGTCTAAAAGGATTTTTTTTGTCAAGGTTAATCGAGAAGGAGAAGCAAAGAATAGTTGCATCGCTCGTAGAGTTTAGAGATATCTTGGCATGTTATGGGATTCTCCAACAAATTTTTCTGCTCGTGTTTCTATGGAATGGTTTAATTTATTAGATTACCAAAGAAAGGTATATTTTAGTAACAGATGAAAAAGGTAATTCACATGGGCCATGTTCCGCTCGACGCCAAAGCTTGTCGAGCGTGGCAAGCGAGACCTCGCCGGCAATTGCGAGGCCCAAGCCCAATTTTAGAATGGGTTATATTTGAGCCGGACGGCCCAAGCCGGGCCCTGTTTACTGCGTTTGCGAGATAAATATGCCCAGATTCACATTTTTGAGGCCTCAGAGCCTAGAAGTCAAGGCCAGGTCCATTGACAGTCCAAGACAATGAGTAGTACACCAAGCAGCTCCAACTAAGTGCTCTCATCCAAGCTGCAATGGACAAGGGTTCATCTCCCTTGTTAGATGGAATTGAGAGGAAATGGTAGAGAGGAGAGAGTGTATAAGAGAGTATAGGGACAGATCGGGGAGGGAGAAGGTGAGGGGGGCGGAGGCGAGGTTGGACAGAAAAGGATGGAGGGGTAGACACCTTGGACTTGTCGGCGTCGTCGATGATATGTTGTAAGAAAATTAACATGTCCTTGAATTGATAAGATAAGTCCTCATCTCCGAGGAAAATACTTGCCAATAGGTCTAGATCACTCTTACCAAGATGCAGTCCAAATGAGTGAAAACCAATTACGCTTGTAGTGTTCACACACTATTTAGATCCAATATTTTACCTTCGCTAGCATGCATACAACTTGCTGCTGAGTAATATAAATCTTTATGGTTCATGGGGAACAAGAGACAATAGTAGAGGGTCTTCATTTGCCCCTCAAGACATACAAAACTCTGCTTTTGAAAAGAGACACTATAGCTTGAAAGATAATTATTTTTTACCAAATAAACTGCCATTTGAAAAATAAGACTATTTCTTGCACTATTATTGTTGATTGCTTTTGCTATAATGTCATCATGATGGCCATTAACAATCATTATTTACATATTAAAGACTTTGAAATTTCAAAAAATAGTGATTACAATCGTTGCAACGGTTCATAATGGTTTTGGCAGGAGTCTGTTATAATGGAATAACATCGCTACCAAAACCTTGCACCAAATGGAGCATTACAAAAATTCCCATGAACCATACTAACATTTGATTAAATATCGAGAAGCAAATTGCTATATTTTCTAACAAAAGTGTCGATCATAAAGCGCCATTTTTTTTTCTAAATCGAAAACTAGTGTTTATGTATGGGTCCAAGCTAATTTATGAGGTTCTTAGGTATTTAGATGAGTAAATGAAATGACTGTTGGTGCTCCTGCAGTTATTTTCAATAGAGAACAAAAAAGAACTCAAGGCTTTATACATATATCATCATCATAGACGAAGCCAACGGGCCCTGGGAAGTTGCAGCACCCCTTTGGAGGAAATTTCCTGTTGCCTTGAAGTCCACCACCTATGTCCAATAAACGTGGAAGGCCTCTCACCATTTGAGAAACTTTCCACAGTCTCCATTGCCGCCAATTTATAGTCTCCAACACCATTTATTAGCTTAGATTTGGGACTACCTGTCACCATGAAACCGTTATCCCAGTCCACAATTTATAGAACTTGGGTTTGAATGGAATTCTTTTTGGTGAGCAGCAGTCCTTAGTGGAAGGAATTTGAACATAAATTATCTTTTTTCTAAAACAATAGGATGGAAAAAAATGCACACATTATCAGCTTCTTCGATTTCTTTGTTTCCATTTTCTCCGTATGAGAACTCTTGCGGGCGTGTATTTAGTCCCACATTAGTTATTTGCTGAGTAGATCTTGGGTATTTATATAGGATCAAAATATCCAAATAATATATTTTGGTTAGCCATTTATTGTTACACTATAATTAATAAATCCTTACAGGTCGGTCTCCATTTTGCTATTGACCATCTTTGCTCATCAATTAGTTGTTAGTTGAAGACATAATTATTCGATTAAGAAGGATGGAAGTTTTATTGACAAAATGTAATCCAACATACCAATTGACCAGATCAAAAGAGTATGTGGCTCTCCAGCACTCTGAAATTTCAGCTCTTTCTTCTTCAAAGAAATAGAGTGACAAATAGTTAATGCTCTTGCTATGGCTGGCTGGCTGGATGGCATGGGACCATGAGATGCAATAATGTTGACAAAAGTAGACAAGTGTGATGATGATGATGATGAGAGTGCACAAATTAATGGCATTAGTTTTCATTATCCTAAGAACATGTTTTGACTCTCTAAATATTTCTACTTAATTATAAAAATCAAGGTCCCACATTTGAAGGCATGATAAGATACTTCCCTTAGCGGCCACTACAACTCTAACAGCCCATCTCTTTGGAAGGCGTTCCCTTTCTTTCTTGAGTGCGGCACGAGACTTCACCACCATAAAAAAAAAAACGGGCCGTGTACGGGAGATCAGGAACCTCCGGCGGTTGTGACATCCCCATTCAAGCATCCGGCAAAACCAAGCCACAACCAAAGCTACCAAACCCTAATTATTCTCATCTTATGCCATAAATCCATTTGTTTATGGACAAGTTAAGCCTTTAGTCGGCGGTAATCAATAGCTAATCTTGTTACTTTCTGTTTTTTTTCGATTTCTTGAGGGTGATGGGAGGTGTCGGGTTAGCTGGACGGTCTTGATTGGACTTAGCTGGCTGTATCCGACGATTTTGGCATGCTTGTGATACGAGACAAGAAAGAAAAAAAATTAGGAATGGGTTTAGTGGGTTAATTATTGTTTAGCAATCGGTTGTTGTTCTTGTAGTTGCTAATGATTTGACTTTGGTGTCATGCCCGTTTTGTCATGCACTCAAGGATTCAAGCATAGAAGCATTGGACCTATGTATCCATTGATTATTAAAGAAATCAAGCACTATGCTTCATGGTGTGATTAGAAAAGTACAACTGTTGTGACGAAACTCAAGTTGAATACTTCCATTGTCAAGCTTGACACCTTCAAACATGTTCAGCTTGTGGGAGGCTCACCAACCATGGCACTTGGCTCTTTGTCTCTATTGTATATTATTTAAGATCCAATGGAGTTTGCTGATGAAGAGGATTTCACCTTCTATTTTGTCTTTTCATTGCTGGTAGAAGATAGATAAAGATAAAAGCTAAGATAAGTGATGTTGCAATTTTATGTTCGTCCAAACCATGATGCTTTTCCTACTTATGAATTGACCTCTTCGAAACTTAAACTTTTGCCGACATCGAAGGATCAATGTTTTCAAGGTGGTGGCCATCTTACGCACCTAAAACAGCCAACTACATAGGATGGTGATTTATGTTGAGGGACCTTTCCTGGCGAACTTCATGGAAGCAATATTCTTTTCACAAAAGCTAATGGAAATTTGTATGGAAATATAGTCTTCTTGAATTGGCTAGAATATGTATGTGTAAATGTTTGAAACAAATGAAGACTGTGACAAATAAATTGAAGTAGTTTTCATTGATATTCTAGTAATTCTTCATACATTTTCTATCACTCTTTTATATAATATTCTCTTTTTATATTGTTGTAAGAGATGCTTCTAGCTATCCATCCTTTCTCCCATGCTTCGTGAAGCAGCAAGCACAACAAATACAATACACTGTTTGTGCCATCCACATCATAAATGACATGTATGTTGGAACCTATTATGGTTTTTTTTTTGGCTAGAAAAGGAAAGAGGGGGGAGAGGAAGACCTCACCCGCGTAGCAACCCCCACTGGCCCCTTCCTACTGAAAAATATTCGATGCGGGTAGACAAATTTTACTTATACCCTCCCCACCCATAGGTTGCCCTACGTATGAGTATTGTTAGCAATATATCACCTAACTAAGCAAATAAATCTAATAATTGCAATTAATAGAAATTCTTAAAAGAAATAATATATATATATATATATTATTCAGTATCAAAATAAATCTATTTTATCACAAAAAAATTTATTCTACCACAAAATAAATCTATTCATTTAATAAATTCAAATCATAAAATTACAAATCCTCAGCTTCGATCTTAAAAATCTTAAATTTACTAGGCATCTCATCCTTGGTTTTAATTAGGTAGATATAACAGAACTTGGATAGATTATTTATGAAGGTCACAAAATATTTGTTACCTTCCCTAGAAGTTTCACTAGAGTCACAAATATCACTATGAATCAACTCTAATAGATCCGAATCCCTATTAACAAATTTAAAAGGCTTTCTAGGGAGTTTGGCTTCTACATAGATTTCACATTTCTCATGGTTCTTAAGATCACTTTTTGGTATTAAATTTAGATTCATTAATTGCTTAATTGTATTATAATTTACATGACCTAATCTACCATGCCAAATAGAAGAAGGTTCTATATTCATGATCAAAGAATTTTCATTTATTGAAGGAACTATTACATTCAACTCAAACAATTCTTCACGTAGGAATCCTTTTCCAATAAGCATTACACCATGAGAAATTACAACTTTATTGGACTCAAAAACAAGACGATAGCCTTGCTAGACAAGTAAGGAACCACTAATTAGGTTTCTCCTAACAACCGAAACATGTTGGATGCCGTGCAGGGACAGAACTTTTTCAGAAGTAGGCTTTAAGTCTACACGTCCCACTCCAAGCATACGCACCTCCGAGCTATTTGCCATGATCACAGCTCCTCCACTTAAGACCTGGTAAGAAGAAAACCAGGAGCGATCCGAACAAATGTGAATACCAGCTCCGATATCAATCCACCAATCAAGTGCTTGTAAAGGCATGTTAACTTCAGGAGTGAAGGAAACAAACCTGAAAGCAGTATTAGAGGAGCCAGTGCCGGAAGTTACCATGTTGACTTGAGCACTGGTTGTGCGTGGACCTTTCGTCTTGGATTGAAGAGGTCCAGTCTTTTTATAGAAGCACTGGGGAGCCAAATGGTTGGTCTGACTACACACATAACAGAAACGAACACCACCTTCCTCTTTCTTCTTCTTCTGCTCTTGGGATTGGATAGGTTTTCCATTGTGGTAGTTAGGGTTTATAGGGTTGTAGGGATTCTTTTGTAATGCTTATTTTTGAAGGGTTGGTTCTAATTTTTTCTAGGTGGAGCCTCTACATTATAAGCATTGTTTTTGTGTCCAGTAGAGGTTTTACTCTTGAGCCTATGTTGCTCTTCAATTCTAATCGAGTTCAAAACTTGGGTTAGGGTGAGACCTCCTTTGGTATGGCTCGGAGTCTTAGCAAAATCAGACCATAAATTGGATAGTTTGTCTATCAAATAGGCTACCTGGAATGATTCATCCAAATTGGTTCCATTAGCCCTAAGCTAGTGGATCAGGATTTCAAAATCATGGATTTGGTCATTCATAGGCTTTGAGTCCACCATCCTAAAGTTATTGAAGTCGGAGGCCTTGAATATTTTTACCTCAGCATCATCAAGATCATATTTACTATCTAGGGTGTCCTAGAGTTCTTTGGCACTCTTGGCTATGTAATAAATGTTATACAACCTTTCAGAGAGGGCACCTAGGATTCTATGGATGCAATGATAGTCTATCTCATCAAAAGTCCTAGAGGGTGTACCGGTGGAGGCAGAAGGTTCAGTGTGGGAGGAGGATGAACTCCGATTTGGGTTTGGATTTTGGCAAGTAGCAGGTCGTGAAGTAGTTGGGTTGGACCCGTTATCAACTTTAATAGTGCTCTCACCTATGGCTGAGATCAACCCTAATGTGGTGAGCCAGAACCGCATTTGGCTCTGCCACCTCCTAAAGTTATAGCCATCAAATTTTTCAGGTTTGGCACTAAGGTGGTCACTAGTGTTAGAGGTCATAGGTTCAAGATCATAGAAAAGAGACAGAAACCTGAATGAAGGCAAAAAGTTTATGTCAATAGATTGCACTATAATTTGTATTAAATTTTGAATGTTTAGTTGATATATCTAAAAAAATAATAGCCAAATCAGCTCCAGATCGGTGGTGGAGCACTAGGCTCACTTAAGTACCAGCCTTTCTTAGACACGTATACTTTTTTGACAAGCTTTTCTTTGACACTATTAGTTAGTGGATATAATCACTAGAAATCACACAAATTCAATTTTTACAAATGCCTAAGTGCAAACTTAAATTTGTTATTATGGATTAATCAATTTCCAAATTTTTTGTTTGAATTTTTCAAGTTAGTAATAATTAATTATTAATTTAGTGCTAGCCAGACAATTATTGTATTTAAAATCTAATATGTCAATTCAATGAATTATATATTAATTTTAATTTATTGCCTTATTAGAATAATTGATTACTAATTTTGTGCTAACAAATCAATTATTGTAATTGAAATCTAAAATGTCAATTCAATGAATTATAAGATTTACTACCTTATTAGAATAATTGATTACTAATTTTATGCTAGCAAATCAATTATTATAATTGAGATCTAAAATGTCAATTCAATGAATTATAAGATTTATTACCTTATTAGAATAATTGATTACCAATTTTGTGCTAACAAATCAATTATTATAATTGAGATCTAATTTATCAATTCAATGAATTATATATTACAATGATTTATTACTTTATTAGAATAATTGATTGAGATCTAATAAGTCAATTCAATGAATTAATTATTATGTATTAACCAATTTCTGAATTTTCTGTTTGAATGGGATCTAAAAATTACTTCATGAGGAGTCCAAATGGAGGTATGATAAACTTCTTGGAGGTTAAATAAATTATTACCTTTTTAGAATGATTTACTGAATTAAATATTACTAACAAAAAAATAAACAAAGCACTTCTTTGGATTGTTAGCAATATATCACCTAACTAAGCAAATAAATCTAATAATCGCAATTAAAAGAAATTCTTTAAAAAATAATATATATATATATATATTATTTGGTATCAAAATAAATCTATTTTATCACAAAAGAAATCTATTCTAGCATAAAATAAATTTATTCATTTAATAAATTTAAATCATAAAATTGCAAATCTTACGGATCCACTAATATTAAATTTAAAATAAAAGTAAGAGGAAATAGCCTGACTGAAGGCAGGTCGAATCACGTAGACGCTGTCCCAAAGAAGTGTTTGCCCCCACGTATGGGTCTCCCGGCAATCCTCCTTAAAGATACGATGACCCAAAATTTCTTCTTCGGTACGTCTCGGAAGAAGCTAAATCGAATCCGATCGAACTTGCAGATCCAACGAAGAACGAAATAAAAAGAATAAAATAAACCGAATAGAATTGCAAAAATAAAAATCAGAAGTGGCCAAGAGAAAGAATTTTTCTCCAGAATTTTTCTGGTATTTTTTTTAATTTTTCGTGCCTAGAATAGAATGAAATAGGGGATATTTATAGGGATATTTGAGCAGAAATTTTTTGGTTTTTTTGCGGATGCACCCGCGGTGATTTTATGAATGCCGGGCATTTCACGAAATTCAAACGCGCACGTGGCCGAGTCGACGCCCGCGCATTTCGAACCTAGGCCACTCTAATGGAATCTTAGCCCCGTTCCATCCGTGCTACCACCACAGTGTAACCAATTAGGGTCTTTGATATATACGTAACACTCACAATGTTTGCATGCCATGTAGATGTAATATTTAAAATTAATGTTTAAAATTAAAATTTAAAATATTTACATGTAACTAAGCCTCCCTTTGCTTCACAAAATAAAATAAAAAATTTAGAGTAAATGCTGAAGCCTATATGCATTTGCAGGCAAACGATGGTATGTATAGGCAGAACACACACACATATGTGCTTATAAATGCAACTCTTACATACACAATTCCTGCAAGAGTTGTCAGCTACATATAATCCACCATTTTAAAACTTGGTGTAAATTAACAAATGCATACACAACATTTTCTACTAAAATTCCTGAATCACATATTGCCATTAGGAGTGGTTCGTGTATGAACAAGTATTTGATGATGTGGTTTATTTGAAAGGTGATGTATCACATAGGTATAAGTAGTTACCAGATATTTGACTTAAGTGCTTAATTAGCACTTAGCTAACCAAATGAAGTGCAGAACCATCCATGAGCAGGCTATGGAATTTTGTGACTACCGTTTTAGGTCTATTTTTTATTATTTTGGCAGAATTATTTATAACGTGGTAATCAATTGAACCTTTGATTAGCATACTGGCAAATGATTTTGTAAGATTCGAAAACATCACCTTCAAAGTATAGCTTTCAAACTATGCACAGACATGGGTCTTCATTATAGCCCTTGAACTATATGCCAAAAGTCCATAGTCTCTAAGCTTCCACTTGCACCAACATTATTGGATAGCTTCATTTCGTCTAGTGTCTCATAATTACACTATTTAAATGTCTATGAGTTATAATTACAACTATAATCCAACCATGATTATAGCTCTGAAAATATGTCATTTTTTTATAGTCAACTAAATATACCAAAAATAATTTTTTAGATATTTTTTTTCAAAAATTATATTTCTAAAAATAAATGCTTTTCGCGGACCAAAAGAGCCTATAGACTATAGTGTAGCCAAAGTCATTCCAATATGTTCATCAAATGCCTTGCGTTTCCAAATTCAATATATAATGCTATATTTTTAATTTAATATAACCACGCGTGGATGACGTACCAAGATGTTTGCAATATTTTTTTATCGCCGATATGCGCGACATGAAGTCGTCAGCAACAGGCGCTGCCACCCAGAAATTAAATTGGCGGCATTTAATTAGATTGCCGCTGCGGCCCATCGTGCGCGTCCCCGCCTACCGTACGTACCTAGAGTATAACCCACCGGAGGCCACAGATCCAACGGCCCAAATTCCACCATCACCCAAATCACCGCCATCCCATCACCCAATTTTCCATTGTACCTCGACTACACTCTAAGAATTTTTATAAATTATAAGGGTGTTATAGTAAATTAATATTTCTGGTGGAGCAGATTAAATACTAGTCAGTGTTGACTGCTGAGAACATCACATGCTCCTGCAGACTATTTAAACCACTCGAAAGCAACTTACTAAGCCAGTAACATTAGCTTTCAAATCCCTAACTTTTCTGTCTCGTTATGCGGAATTTATATGGTAAAAATGGTCCAGAGGAACAATTTAATTGAATTTCTAAATATAATCCCTGTTCTCAGCTCGAGGTGTCGAAGGTGAGGAGGGGAGAAAAGGAGAGAAAAAGTCGGGATTTTTCTCTCTCTCTCTCGCTCTCTGTTTTTCGATCTTGATTTTTTTTTTTTTTTCGAATCGAAGAGTGGAACCCTTGTTGTTGGATTCTAGAGGTTTCGGCATCTTCGGCGGGGTCTCCGATGGCGGAAGGGAGGAGGGGCGGAAGGCGGCTGCGGAGTGACGGCGGAGCGACGGTGTTGGCGGGGCGATGAAGTGCAGGAATCACCCCTACGAGCTGGGCGTCGGCGTCTGCGCCTCCTGCCTCCGGGAGCGCCTCCTTGCCCTCATCGCCGCCCAGAACGAGCTCCCGGCTGAGAACCACTGCCAGCAGCCGGACCTCCCTTCCCAGCCACCGCTGCCGCTGGTTTTCCCCCGATCTGGCTCCCCCTACGTCTCTCACCGCCGATCCGTCGGATCCGACGCTTGCCCGGCTTACGGCCGCCACTTCAACCACCGGTTCTTCAGTACTCCCCAGGTAGGCCCCACCTTCGACGCCGCCTGCGGCGGCTACTCGGGCGATGCGGACGAGGGCCGGCGCCGGATCTCCGGGCGTTTCTCCGTCTTCTCGATCCTGTTCCGCCACCAGAGATCGGAGGAAGCGGAGAGCGATCTGGGGAACTCGAGGAGTTCCGGATCGGGCTCCTGGTTCTCGGCGCTGATCCCCCGCCGCCGGAAGAAGAAACCGCGGAGCTTCTCGGTACCGGAGGCGGCGACGGGAAGGTCCCGGCCGTCGTGCCGGGCGTCCGATCGCGGAATGTCGCCGGAGATAGACGACGACGAGGCGGACGGATGCTCTAGTGGGTACTCGACGGAATCTTCGAGCGGGTGGCGGCGGCCGACTCCGACGCCGATGCGGCGGTTCCCGGCCAGCTCCTACCACTACCACGGCGGTCGCTCCGGCGTCTCGAGCTTCGCGG
The DNA here is from genome assembly GCF_009389715.1 of Phoenix dactylifera. Classification (NCBI taxonomy): domain Eukaryota; kingdom Viridiplantae; phylum Streptophyta; class Magnoliopsida; order Arecales; family Arecaceae; genus Phoenix; species Phoenix dactylifera. The sequence goes on along the minus strand of NC_052408.1, from coordinate 8,732,903 downwards.
TCTGCCTGAGCCCGCTTATAAGGGTGGGCCACAACGGCCGTCGGGGGACGCCTGCGGAGTCAGGGATGATCTCCGGCGAGCTCCGGAGCACGGGGAGCCGCCCCCGCTGCCGCCCCTGGTCGGCACGCGGCGCCTCTCTCGGACCGAGCCGGTCGAGGAAGCTGGCGGACCTCGGCCGGTTCGATTGACAGGTTTGCCCTCGTCCCTCTTCTCTTTTACGCGGTCGACGACTTCAAATTTCCATATTTTTTATGCAATTTGAAAAAATATGTATATACAAATCAGAAACAAAGTTGGACGGAGGAATTAAATGAGTTCTAATGGGTTTTTTTTTCTTTCATTCCGAATCTGTTAATTATTTCAATTAAGATTTTTATTTAGACATTTAATTCTCTTGCATTCATTGGGTTTATTTGGTGAAAGTGTAGCGGCCGTTATTACAGTTTGATAGAGTTTGGCACGGGACATGCTTATGGTTGTGTGTATGATGAGAAAGGAGTCTATTTAATGGATGGCCGAGATTTACATGTAACTTGCGGTGACATGGTGACATGTCGTCGAGAGTATTTAATGGATGGCTGTGATTCTATGTAAAGTTGTAGTAAAGGCTCTGGAATCAAGAGGCAACAACGAGGTTAGGAAACATGGGGGCTCATGAACTTTTTAAGGTCTAATAAGATGAAGATGTTTCACTTGGGAGATGGTTTTCCTTCTCTCTATTTCATCGAGATCTCATGATTCACAGATTAATTATATCATATCGATATCCAAACAATTCCTTAATATTTATAAAATTATATGTATGTATGTATGTATGTATGTATATATATTTTTGCATCATTAATTTGCTGTTAAAATGCTGCTATGATGGCTATGGACACACAACTTCCGAGAAAAAACAACGTTGTCATGATGGAATTTGCTGAAAAAGAAAATGGATAACTATCATACAGAAAACATGATGATTGCTAAAATCTTTTCCACTAGACTCGTGGTCTCCACGTGCCTCACCCTGTGCTCTCACTTTTGGATAAAAGGGAGAAAAAAAAAATCATACCAAAGAATATTTAATAAAAATATACTAACAAAAATAAACGACAAACAATTTCTAAGAACTAAGCTAATAATCTGCCTATACCTAAGTTTTTGAAACATTTACTCTATTTTCGCAGAATTGTTATCTATTTTAATTTGGCTTATACCAGCAATGTAATTTGGCTTGGTCATTCTTCATTTAGTTTAATTATTCATAAATAATTGAATAATTTGTGTTACTTTGAGTAGTAAACATTATTCAAAGGATTGAATGGCCGGATAAAATTTCAATATTTCAGAAGATATTGTAGCATGAGCAGTTTTGCTGAAAACAAAGTATTTGTAAGTTTAATGTAGTGAGCAATGCTGCTGTAACTTTAAAAGATTATTCATAAAAAAATTACTCAAGTATCTTGCACCAACCAATTTGCTTCATGATGGCATATTTCATGATGCCAATTCTAAGGCACCAATGAGAGTACGCTACATTAGCTGAGTAACTTTTAGGCTGATATTTCTCAGTTACTTGAGCATTTTTTTCATGTAATTAGTTTTGTAATTCCCTTTCTCCTTCCTATGTAACGAGCCGGTGCCGTGGGCCTTAATTGAGAAGGGTGAGTTGGTGCGAACGTTAAAAGGTGTAGTGGGCGCGTGGCACTCTGACACGTAACCACATGGAGGTGGGACCCGCGCATTTTCTGCTCACTGAATCCACTGAGGGCGCCTCGCTTCCGGGACTGATGCGTCTCCATTCGACTTCATGGAGGCTTACGTGAGATGTGGCGGAAGATGGTTTTTTATGATCATAGAGTGCCTTTGCTTGATGATGCATCCTTAGAACGTAGCAGATGTCAATGCAGGCTTGTATTACCTATGTACCGGTCCATTTTGATAAAAAAGAAGAAAAAAAATCTCATTATCTAGGACGGAGCTAAGGGTGGCATCAGCTGGTATCATGTATACAGGATGGATCTTGAGGGTAGACTTTATTGCTGTCAAAAATGACTCAGCCATAGTTGTTGGATGGATCCAGAATCAAGCAGGGACAGCAATCGTCCACCTGCTTTTGTATGACATCTTGAGGAGCTTGAGGGACTACGTGTCTCTGCTGGCTAGATACACATCTATAGAGAAGCTAATGGAGCGACGAACTTGATTAACTCTTATGTCGCACAGTCTTAGTGAGGTTTTGTGGATCAATATATCATCCATCCTGCTATTGTTCTATGATATTTGATTTTCTGATTTTGCTGGATGTAATTATACTAGATATGTATAATCGTCCGTCTCATAAGAAAAAATTATAACTTCAATGCATTTGGATGTTAATTTAAAAGATCCAATAGCTCAGACATTCAATTCAGCAGAATTGCTAACATTTTCTTTTGACAAATAAATTAATGACTTCTGGTAAACCTGGTTTTTCACTAATACGATGTTTACTGACAATAAAATAACATCGTGAGATAAAATTTCTTGAAAAAAATATACATGCGCATATGCATGCGTATGTGCGTATGTGTCTATATATATAGAAAAATAGGATTATTCATTTCTTTCTACTTGCGCCAAATACGGTTTTTGTTAACCATTTGTGCCATCTAAAGTGTAGTAAATTAGGGTTGCAGTGCATAATTAACTAATTCATTAAAAGTGTTTCACCTAATAATATTGCTAAAATAATATATCATTCCTCGTGCTGCCAAGAAACACCGAATTGACTGCTTATATTATTCAAAGCAACGACTGCTAAGAGCTTTGGATCAAAGAGAGAGTATCTTTTGCTCTCAAGGTCATAAAGATTACACGCGGACCAAGCTTAGCCGGAGACTTGGTCACAACATGTCCATGTTTAGAGGCAGCTCGTCACCATCTCGCTGGACTGGGGGCGTGGAACAACATAAATACTTGCCAATAACTTCGACACTTCACTAGTGGTTGTGAGTTTGAGAGTCTTCTCTCACAACAGATGAGGAGATTGATTAGTAGTTGAGAATTTGGGGAAGTGATCATTTTTCTTGGGTCTTTGCAGCCTTTGCCTGCAAACAAGAGGAAGCGGAGACGGAGCTCCTTTTGTTCGAGAGGTATTTTAGAGAGTGCAAAAGAGTTATAGATAGATATTTAAAGTAAGGCCACCGGCATCATGCAAGATAGGGATGGCAATAAATCGGATAGTCCATTATCTGATATTTATTTTGTACTTACCTCGGGGCGGGGCAAAGTAGAATAGATGGAGTCTCATAGTGGGATGGGGTGTGTAGAGTTAGATCGGCTAAAGTTATAGTAAACATTTTTAATATAATTTTTTTTTCTACCTCGAGAAAAAATTTTGCAAATATATATATATATATATATACACTTCAGGATGGATATATCCACTTTCAAAAAACAAAATTCCATAGGAGTTATAGGAATGGTACAATATGTATTTTCTTTGCTTTCTCGTCTTCAATGGAATGCTGCACTGAAAGAGAGTTAGCTTAGCTTTTATTCCCAATTTCCTATTCGGGAAAGCAGACTCATTCGTTGTCTTAACAAGTTTGAGGCCATTATCTCTACTTGAGCAATCATTAAAAGGAACGCCGAGTGGGATCAAAGAAACTAGCGGACTGATCACTAAATAGATACAAATAGGTGAAAATTCATTCATCAAAAAAAGCCCACTCCGTTCTCTCGCTCTGCTCGCGGCGCTCCTTGCTCTTCGGATCCATTTGTGAAAGAGTAGAGTGAATGAGAAACCTCTCTTCATCTCGTTCCTATTTATCCAAGACGAAAGCATTTATAGAATAGAGCGAAAAAGGGCTTTCGAGTGTAGGTGACGCGGCGTTCAGAACCAGCCGTCGAAGTGAATGAATTCGAAAGAACGAAGAAGTAAGGAAATGAGACGACTCTTTCTTGAAAAATTGCATAAGCAGATCTGGAAGAACCGCCATAAAAATCTTCCTCGTGTATCGTCTGTAGCAGAACTATGAACGGGAGCATATATATATATATATATATATATATATATATATATATATATATATATATATATATATATATATATATATATATATATATATTCAGATTGGGTTTAGAACAAATTTTACTATTATCTATATTTGCTTTGGATCCATTGCGAGTTGGATCAAGTCGGGTATCTAATAGGGCAGAGCAAATTGCCATCTCTAAATAGAGATGTTTATTTTTTATTTAAGGATAGGATTCCTTGATAGAGTAAATTGTGAGTAAAATTGAGTATTGTTGTTGATGACATGGTTTAAATTTTCTGCAACAACTAATTGAAGAGTTGAATTTGTGAGGGCTTCTCAGCAAATCGTTGTCATTCACCTATAAATACTTACCAATATATTATTTTTAAGGATACTACTTTTTTCACCAGTCGAGAGGAAATGTCTCTTGTTTCAGGAGTTGGCCACCAGAACAAGGCCATTCCCTTTCTAGAACTACACGTACGAGGCAATAGAATAAGGGTTGCACACACTGGAACTTTAAAAAAGAAAAAGAAAAAGAAGATCATGCCACCTAATCCCTTTATATTGGTCTCATCTTTTTAAACAAAGATAGATATGCATCTGTTACGGGGGAACTTAGCCACCATGCCCCACGTGACCGGCACGCGCGCCCAGGAAGACTACGGCAGCCCCTTGATCCAGCAATCCGACCCCGAGTCGGACATCTTCGTCTCCGCAGCCCGACCCCGAGTCGGCTGCCCCTTGATCCAGCAATCCGACTTCGAGTCGGACATCTTCGGCTCCGCAGCCCGACCCCGAGTCGGCTGCCCCTTGATCCAGCAATCCGACCTCGAGTCGGACATCTTCGTCTCCGCAGCCCGACCCCGAGTCGGCTGCCCCTTGATCCAGCAATCCGACCCCGAGTCGGACATCTTCGGCTCCGCAGCCCGACCCCGAGTCGGCTGCCCCTTGATCCAGCAATCCGACCCCGAGTCGGACATCTTCGTCTCCGCAGCCCGACCCCGAGTCGGACATCTCTCGACAACGACAGGCTATTCCCCAGAGGCACGCCGCAGCCTCCTGCTCCACTACTCCCTGCAACGGTTGTATCTGGCGCTGCTCCACGATCCCCTGTAACAGCCGTACAAGGCGGAGCTCCACTACGTCCTGTCATGGCCGTACCCAGCGCTGCCCCACAACGCCCTGTAACGGCTGTACCCAGCGCTGCCCCACGACGCCCTGTAACGGCCGTGTCAGTGGCAGCTCCATCGTGCCCCACGATGACGAACCCCCCTGAAAGACCCCCCAGCCTGGTATATATACAGCTGGGAAGAGGAGGGGGGGGGTAAGCGAGAACTTCCAGTGCATTCTCTTACTTGCTACTATTATCTCTCCTTCTCCTCCAATCTCCTCTGACTTGATCGTCGGAGGGCCCCCACTACCCCAGTGGTGGTGCGAGGCTTGCTTGCAGGTTTTCCGGTGGAAGGTGGAGCGCAATCAACACCAACCAAGGCAACTCAAACGGAACCCCGTTCACACCGCTGTGCCAATCGTTCTCGGTTTGGACCACCAGCAACAGTTGGCGCTAGAGGAAGGGCCCGAATCTCAGAGCGATCGTAATGGCACGGCGAGGTGGTCGTGGAGCTTCCAATGCCTCCGGTCGCGGGGCCTCTCGCGCCTCCGGCCGGGAGGCCGCTGCGTCTCCAACACATTCTCAGCAACACTCCACCGTTCCACCCCCCATTCAGATGGTCGAAGCAGCTCAGTTCGACCAGTTAGCCCAGCAGGTTCGCACCCTCGCGGAGGCAGTGCAGAACCTGCAGGGTGTGATGTCTCGGGCGCCGCAGCGGGCCCAGGAGCCGCTGCTCCCTGAGCGCTCACCTGTCCTCCTCAACCCGCGCTCCTTCCTCTCCCAGGGGGAGGAGCGCCGGCGCGAGGAAGATTCTCGAGCACGGTCCATTCTGCCGGGACCTTTCCATCGGAGCTGCGCGGGGTACGAGAGGCGGGCCCGGGCGCGTTCCCAGACCCCCCAGTCCTCAAGGAACCCGCGCTCCAGTCGGTCCCCCTCTCGGTGCTCCTTGTCTCCCACCCATCGGTCGCGCTCCCTGGACCGGCGGGTGGACGATCTCCACCGACAACTCCAGGTCCTGAAGGGCCACTCCAAAGATCTCTTCGCCGACTTGGAGATCTCCTCCCAGCCGGCGCTTGCCTCGAGGATCCTGCGGACCCCGAATCCGCCGGGGTTTAAAATGCCGGCGATCGAGCCCTATGACGGGGCGGCGGACCCGCGGGATCACGTCGAGAGTTTCAGGACCCTTATGCTCCTCCACGGAGCATCAGATCCTCTCCTCTGCAAGGCTTTCCCGGCGACCCTCCGTGGCCCGGCAAGGGCGTGGTTCGCCGGCTTGGAGGCTAACTCAATCCAGTCCTTTGACCAGTTTACTCGCCTCTTCATCACCCATTTCGCCGTCAGTAGCCGGCGGCGACTGGTCTCCGACTCCCTCTTTGATGTCCGGCAAAACGAGGGAGAAAGCTTGCGGGATTATCTTACCCGCTTCAACAAGGCTACGCTGGAAGTCCGGAACCTGAGCCAGGAGGTGGCTCTTTCAGCCCTGAAGCGTGGCTTCCGAAAGGGCAGACTCACCTTCTCCCTGGACAAACGCCTGCCGCGGAGCTTCCCGGAGCTGTTATCCCGGGCGAACCAGTATGCGGACGCCGAGGAGGCGGCCGCCCACCGGAGCAAGGAGGCCGCCGAGATCCCTCCAAAGCTCGGGAAGAAAAGGCGAAAAGAGGCACGCCAGAGGAGGAGCCCGACGCCTCAACGTCGGCGCAGAAGCCTGTCGCCGGCGAGGAACCACGGCGCCCTACGCCCTCGTTCTCCGCCCCGACGTTTCAACCGGTACACTCCTCTCCTGACTCCCCGGGCCCAGATCCTCATGGAAATCAAGGGGCGGTAGGACCTCCCGGTCCCGAGACAGATGAAGAAGATTCCTGGGAGGAGGCCCTCTCGGGCGTACTGTGAGTACCACCGGAACCACGGCCACGACACCGAAGACTGCTTCCAGCTTCGGGACGAGATCGAGGCTCTCATCCGCCGAGGGCGTCTCGGTCGATATGTGAACGACCGACGTCCCCCCGCAGACTCGCGTCCGGCCGACTCGGCCCCTCAAGAGCCTCGGGAGCAGAATCGACCCGTCGTGGGCGTGATCCACACTATCACTGGGGGATGCCCTCGGCCCGAGAGGAACGCAGGGGGCTCGACTGAAGCGTCAGGGGCAGCCGTCGCGAAGAGGCAGAGGGTCGGTAATGTAATCACTTTTTGTGATGAAGATGTAAAGGGGGTTCAGACCCCCCACGATGACGCCATGGTGATCTCCCTCACTATGGCAAACTATGATGTAAGGCGTGTTCTTGTGGATAGTGGAAGCTCAGCTGATATTTTGTTTTACGAGGCCTTCCAAAAGATGAGCTTGTCCAGACAATTGTTGCACAAAACATCCACCCCCCTCATAGGATTCACTGGTGACGCTATCTCGGCCGAAGGTGTCGTTGAGCTGCCTGTGACTGCGGGCGTTGCACCCGCAGAAGCCACGGTGCGGCTCGGGTTCTTGGTCGTCCGTGTTCCCTCGGCCTACAACGCTATCCTCGGACGACCCGGACTGAACGCCCTTCGCGCGGTGGTCTCTACGTACCACTTGCTCATGCGGTTCCCCACGGCGGCCGGGATTGGAGAGGTCCGAGGTGACCAACCGACCGCAAGGCAATGTTTCCTAGCAACTCTCAAAGGAAAGAAGCCCGTAGAAGCCTTAAGCGTCGAGTCCCTCGACGCCAGAGACGAGGTGGCCTTGCGGCACGGGGAGCCGGCCGAGGGTGTGATCGAAGTTCCCTTCGAGGAAGGTCGCCCGGACAGGACGATCCGGGTCGGCGCCAATCTCGACCTAGGAGCTCGGGCCCGGTTGGTAGAATTCCTCCGAGCCAATGTCGATGTGTTTGCCTGGTCGGCGGCCGATGTACCTGGGATCGACCCGGAGGTCATTTCTCACGCCCTCAACGTCGACTCGACCCACCGACCGGTAAAACAGAAGAAGAGACACTGTGCCCCGGATCGGATCCGAGTGGTCGACCAGGAGGTAGACAAGCTCTTGGAGGCAGGATTCATAAGGGAGGTCAGCTACCCCGAATGGCTGGCAAATGTCGTACTTGTCCGGAAGGCGAGCGGAAAGTGGAGGATGTGCGTCGACTACACCGACCTGAACAAGGCATGCCCCAAGGATAGCTTTCCGCTTCCGCGGATAGACCAACTGGTCGACGCGACTTCCGGATATCAGCTGCTGTCTTTCATGGACGCCTTCTCCGGCTACAACCAGATAATGATGGCTCCACAGGACGAGGAGAAAACTGCCTTTATAACAGACCGGGGGCTGTATTGTTACAAGGTAATGCCCTTCGGTCTGAAGAATGCTGGCGCCACTTACCAGCGCCTCGTCAACAAAATCTTCAAAGAGCAAATCGGCCGGAACATGGAGGTGTACGTGGACGATATGCTGGTGAAGAGCCGCCATGCAGACCAGCACATCACGGATCTGGAGGAGACTTTCGCCACCCTGCGGAAGTTTCGCATGAAGCTGAACCCAGCGAAGTGCGCCTTTGGCGCTTCGGCCGGGAGGTTCCTCGGTTTCATTGTCAACCAGCGGGGGATCGAAGCCAACCCGGACAAAATCAAGGCCATCCAAGATATGTCCCCTCCGACCAAAGTGAAGGAGGTTCAGGAGCTCGCTGGAAGGGTCGCCGCGCTCGGACGATTTGTGGCAAAATCGGCCGAACGCTGCCAACCTTTCTTCAAGGTGTTGAAACGCCCGAAAGACTTTCTCTGGACGGCCGAATGTCAAGCAGCATTCGACCAGCTCAAGGAATACTTGGCGTCTCCTCCCCTGCTGTCCAAGCCGCAAGAAGGGGAGATGCTCTACCTCTATCTGGCGGTCTCCCCAACCGCAGTCAGTGCGGTACTGGTTCGGGAAGAGGCAAAGCTCCAGAAGCCTGTGTACTACATCAGCCGGGTCCTACGGGATGCCGAGACGTGGTATACGAAGGCTGAAAAGATCGCCTTCGCGCTGCTGACCGCGACCAGGAGGCTTCGCCCCTATTTCTAGGCCCATTCTGTCACCCTCTTGACCGATCAACCGCTGCGGCAGATCCTCAGCAATCCTGAGAATGCGGGACGGCTGGTGAAGTGGGCAGTAGAACTTGGTGAGTTCGACATCCGCTACCAGCCCCGACCCGCCATCAAGGCCCAGGCGCTCGCGGATTTCCTCGCTGAGTGCACGGTGCAGGAGGCGGAACCTAGGTCGCCGGCAACACCCAGCCTCGACCTCCCGATTTGGACGCTTCACATCGATGGGTCGTCGAACCCCGAAGGTGGAGGGGCCGGGCTGGTCCTTACCAGTCCAGATGGAGTGATAGCCGAGTATGCCTTGAGGTTCGGATTTTCAGTGACCAACAACGAGGCGGAGTACGAGGCCCTAGTCACGGGACTCAAACTCACCAAGGAGCTCGGCATCCGGCGCCTGAAGGTCTTCACCGACTCCCAGCTGGTGGTCGGGCAGGTCCGTGGGGAGTTCGAGGCCCGGAACCCGACCATGCAGAATTACGTCCGGAAGGTGCAAGCACTCATTCCCGACCTCGGCAGTGTCGACATCCAGCAGGTCCCAAGAAGTGAAAATGCCAGGGCCGACAGGTTGTCCCGCTTAGTGGGCGCAGACGCGCACAACTTGTCGAGGGCGATCTACCTGGAGACCCTGGATGCCCCGAGCATCGGCGAGGCTGGAGCGGTGATGGCGATTGATCCGGAGCCGTCTTGGATGGACCCGCTTGTCGCCTACCTCGCCGAAGGGATCCTCCCTGAAGACGAAGATCAAGCTCGGCGACTTGTTATGAAGTCCGCCCACTACGTATTCTATGAAGGGAGGCTGTATCGGACCTCGTTCACCGCCCCCCTCTTAAAGTGTCTCCGCCCCTCGGAAGCGGCCTACGTCCTCGGCGAAGTCCACGAAGGCGTTTGCGGATCACACTTGGGGGCTAGGTCCTTGGCGCACAAGATCATGAGGCAAGGCTATTATTGGCCTACCTTGTTGGAGGACAAAAAGGATCATGTACGGAAATGCGACGCCTGCCAGCGCCACGCCAACGTCCAGAGAGTCCCTTCTGTCCCCTTGGCACCAATCACTGCACCCTGGCCCTTCGCCCAGTGGGGAATGGATATCCTCGGACCATTCCCCGTCGCTTCAGCTCAGCGGAAATTTTTGATTGTTGCAATCGACTACTTCACCAAGTGGGTGGAGGCAGAGCCGCTGGCCACTATCACGGAGGCGCAAGTCCGGAAGTTCGTGAAGAAGAACATCATTGTCCGATTTGGAGTACCTCGGGTCCTCATCTCGGATAATGGCCGACAGTTCGACAACAAGCATTTCCGTGACTTCTGCGAGGAGTTCGGGATCGAGCATCGGTTCACATCTGTGTCGCATCCCCAAACCAACGGCGAGGCCGAGGTCACAAATCGGACAATCCTCCAAGGAATCAAAGCGCGAATCGGTCGGACGGGGCAAGCTTGGGTCGAAGAACTCGAGAATGTCCTTTGGGCGTATTGGACCACGCATCGGACCCCTACCGGGGAGACGCCTTTCAGCCTAACCTATGGCACGGAAGCCGTTGTCCCCGTGGAGCTCGGACTCCCCTCACCTCGGGTGGCCGCGCACCGACCCGAGGCCAATTCGGAGCAACTCCGAGGGAACCTGGATCTCTTGGAAGAAGCGAGGAAAATGGCGCAGGTTCGGATGGCGATGTATCAGCGGAGGGTGGCCCGATATTACAACTCCAAGGTCCGACCGAAGCTTTTCAGAATCGGAGATCTGGTGCTAAGGCGAGCTAAAGCATCTCAACCTGCGGAAGGTGGGAAGCTAGCGCCAAATTGGGAAGGCCCGTATAGGGTTCGCTGGGTAAACCGACCTGGCTCCTACCAGTTGGAGGCCCTAGATGGTCGAGAAATTCCAAGGAGCTGGAATTCCGCTAACCTGCGGATGTATTACCAGTAGAACGACAATGCCAGAAAGACAGTTCAAAAATGTATAACACTTTTCATTTCAATAATTTCTGGTTACAACGGCGTGCTCGTGTGATTACAAGGAATTCCCAGAGGGGAATTAGGGTGTAAAGAAAGTAAAGAAGAGGTGGAGACTCCGAGGAGCTGGAGATCTGGGATCCCGAAACCTCCATCCGAAGCGGCTGCAATCCCACCGGAAGTGGGTGCCTCCAACCGGAGGCGCCATCCACGCCTCACGAAAAAGACGAGGAGCCGCCGCAGACGAAGCTCCCGCTGCCTCCAGGGGAACGCCACCTCCAAGGGATATTCCGGTCCTCCCCAGTGTTAGGGGAGAGAAGGAATACAAGGGAGAAGAGCATATGGAGGCGCGGTCCCGGATCAAGCGCCTGGTGCGGAGCTCAATCGGGAGGCCGAACTTCAAGGAGGGGAGACGTGATCCCGGATGAAACGCCTAGAGCGGAGTTCCGCCGGAGAGAACCTCCTTGTTGATCCCAGATGAAACGGCTAGTTGGCGGAAGTCGCGAAGGGCGCGCCTCCCGTTCCTTCGGTAGGGGTCTCTCAACCATGCGCCGGAGAGGAGGCCCACGATCCATGGCAACCTGAACAGCTCCGGCTTGGCAGGCTCCATCGCACCTGCACCTATATTTATAGCCAAACTGCGGCCCCCCGGTCGTTCCGATGCGGGTGGCTCCAATAAATGCGGGCGCATTGAATCCGGAGCCGATCCGGCTCTCGAGGCGTATCTTCCCGCGATTTCCTAAGCGTTATTCTCCTTAATCGCATTCTTTGTGCAGGACACTCCGGGTGGCCTGTACCCCTAGGTCCACATATCTCCGCTCGCGCCCCAGGCCGCATCCGCCTCGAAGAACGCGCGTATCGCGGCCGCTTAACTGACACTCCTCGCAAGCAGCAACTGGCGATCCGATTTCCCAGGTAACCCCTTAATTAGCATTTAATGCCCATCTGGTGTTCCCCAGGCGACGCTTGGAGAGGAGGAGAAACACGATCGCAGCTAGCCACGGAGAAATCCCGTCGGGCGGCAAGCGACAGGCGCACGACCAGCGAGCGAAATTTCCCGAGGCTCGGCCCTCGGATGCCAGGCTAACCCGATGATCATCCCGGGAGCAGACTAGCCTGAAGCCCCGACCGGTCGCCTCGGCTTGCGCCAGTCTTGGCCGACCAACGAGCGGAATTTCCCGAGGCTCGGCCCTCGGATGCCAGGCTAACCCGATGATCATCCCGGGAGCAGACTAGCCTGAAGCCCCGACCGGTCGCCTCGGCTTGCGCCAGCCTTGGCCGACCAACGAGCGGAATTTTCCGAGGCTCGGCCCTCGGATGCCAGGCTACCCGATGATCATCCCGGGAGCAGACTAGCCTGAAGCCCCGACCGGTCGCCTCGGCTTGCGCCAGCCTTGGCCGACCAACGAGCGGAATTTCCTGAGGCCTGACAACCCTCGGATGCCAGGCTAACCCGATGATCATCCCGGGAGCAGACTAGCCTGAAGCCCCGACCGGTCGCCTCGGCTTGCGCCAGCCTTGGCCGACCAACGAGCGGAATTTCCCGAGGCTCGGCCCTCGGATGCCAGGCTACCCGATGATCATCCCGGGAGCAGACTAGCCTGAAGCCCCGACCGGTCGCCTCGGCTTGCGCCAGCCTTGGCCGACCAACGAGCGGAATTTTCCGAGGCTCGGCCCTCGGATGCCAGGCTAACCCGATGATCATCCCGGGAGCAGACTAGCCTGAAGCCCCGACCGGTCGCCTCGGCTTGCGCCAGCCTTGGCCGACCAACGAGCGGAATTTCCTGAGGCCTAACCCTCGGATGCCTGGCTTAGCGCCGGAAGAAGTTCCTGAGGCCTAACCCTCGGATGCCTGGCTTAGCGCCGGAAGAATTTCCTGAGGCCTAACCCTCGGATGCCTGGCTTAGTGCCAGAAGAAGTTCCTGAGGCCTAACCCTCGGATGCCTGGCCTAGCGCCGGAAGAATTTTCTGAGGCCTAACCCTCGGATGCCTGGCTTAGTGCCGGAAGAATTTCCTGAGGCCTAACCCTCGGATGCCTGGCTTAGTGCCGAAAGAATTTCTTGAGGCCTAACCCTCGGATGCCTGGCCTAGTGCCGGAAGAATTTCCTGAGGCCTAACCCTCGGATGCCCGGCTTAGCGCCGGAAGAAGTTCCTGAGGCCTAACCCTCAGATACCTGGCCTAGCACCAGAAGAATTTCAAGAGTCGGGAGTCAGCGAGATGCTACCAAGAGTTAAAAAGAGGAAGGACGAAAGTGAAATGAAGAAACTCTATTTGCATTAACTTTTATTGTTTCAGGGCCGAGACCCATACAACTTGGCAAAACGCCAACACACAAAGAAAAGAACAAAAATACAGAAGGTCAGCTTGGAGGAACCCTCGGGTCGGGAACGCCGGGCACGTCCGCAGGGGGTAGGGAGACGGTTGGAGAATCAGCAGGCAATAGCGCCGGAGGGGAGTCGAGAAGGGAGATCCCACTCAGGTCAATTTCGGGGTACTTAGCCGACACCCTTGCCAGGCCTTCCTCGAAGCCTAAGACAAAGGAGTCGGACCCCGCGTCCGACATGTCACGGACGAACTCGTCAGACTGACGATAGGCCTGTACCGCCTCCGACATATCACGGGTGAACTCGGCGGACTGACGATAAGCCTGTACCGCCTGACGCCCGATCTCCGCACTCTTCTCGGCCAGCGCCGCCTCTGCCCGCTCCATAATCTGAGCCTTCGCCTCCAAGACCTTCGCCACAATCCGGTCATCCGCCTCGGAGGAGACCCTCAGCAGATCAGCCTGAGCCTCCTTGTGCTTCGCCTCGGCAGCAATGCGAGCAGCCTCAGCCTCCTCCAGGCGCGAATGAAGCTCCTGGTCGCTCGCGCGGAACTTCTCCAAGGCCGACTCCAATTCGCCCAGCTTGGCTTCAAGAGACCGGGTTCGGTTGCGGGCGTTGTCGGCTGACCGCTGGGCCTTCTCCCACCTCTCCCGGTAGTCGGCAGCCTTCCGGGACTGCTTCTCGGCCCGCTCCTCCGCCTTCTTGATCTCGCCCTCGAGACCCGAGGCAACCTTGAGTTGCTCCTGAGCCTCCAACAGTTGCTTCTCGAGGGTGACGAAGCCGAGTGCCCGCTCTTCGGCCACCTGGAGCCTCATCTCGAGGTCCCTGGTCGTCCTCCCCGCCGCAGCCTGACCTCCCTCCTCTACTGCCTTCAGTTGGCTCTCGGCCCTCGCCAGAAGCCTCGCCTGTTCCTCGTAGCACTCCTCCAGGCGGATCATGTACTGGGCGAGCTAAGAGATAGAAAAAACGAGGGCGTCAGGCGGGGATCAACAGAGCCTATGAATGATGAAAGCGACCAAAAGAACACTCACCGACATGAGACAGACGCAGCTGGCAGCCCCAACGTCAGGGACCCTCATCTCCCGGACCCGCCTGCGGTCCTTCTCCAGCAGCACCGTCTCGATGAGGTTTCGGGCGCCGGCGAAAGTGAAGGCCGACCCCGACTTCTCCCCGGAGTCAGACGGTGGTTCTGCAGCCTTACCCTTACCCATCGCTTGGGGAAGAGTCATGCTGACCATGCTCGGGGCGGGGACCGCCCCTGGAATTGACAGGGTCCCGCTCGGCCGGGGCCTCGGCGCGTCCCTCCTCGTATCATCCGGAGCCGACCGAGTCGAAGGCTGGGCTGGTGACCGATCACGTCCGACCCGTCCATCTCGGGCGCGCCCGGGTGATGCCTCCGGAGAAACGGTAGTCTCGGCATCGGAGGGCTGATACAGCGTCAACTGCCGGTCCGCGCCCGCGGCGTCCCCCTGATCGGTGGGTCCGGACCCGTCTGTCGGCGTCGGAGTCGCCTGCCGGCGGGACTTCTTCGCCGGTGGGGCCCCGCTCGGAGGAGCTCGTTTCTTCCTCCGGACTGCTTCCAGTAGGGACGTCCTACCAATAGCCGTTGCCTTGTCCGACCGCATGACGTCGTCGATCTCTGCAAAAAGGACGAGGTTGTCGGAGGTTGAGAAACTGAAGGAAAGAACGAGACGAAAGAGGAGAAAAGAGCTAAAAAAGAAATGGTGGCGGGCTCACGGTCAGTGGGGACCGAGCTCAGACCGACGTTCACCAAGGTATCCTCGGAAATAAGGCGAGCCACCGGGGGGAGCCGGCCCTCGGCAACCAACCCCTTCAAGACGGCGACGCCATCGGATTCCTCCCTCGACAACCTCGATAGGCCAATCGGGGACTTCATCGGCGTCTCCCAGGTTGCCCTGATTCCCCAAGAGGGATCTACGTCAATGAAAAAGAAACGCTCCTTCCAGCCGTGAATGGAGGAAGGAGCCTCCTTGACGAGGCCGCACCCTCGCCGCGCCGCAAAGCACCACCACCCTCTGTCCTGGGGGTGGCCGTTCAGGCCGTAGCATTCCCAAAAGACATTCAGGGTGGCGGGAACCTCGTACATGCGGCAGAGAACCTGGAAGGCCGTCAGGGCGCGCCATGAGTTCGGCACCAGTTGCGTCGGCGCCACTCTTAAACCCCGAAGCACCTGCACAACTAAGTCCGAGGGGGGAAAGCGGAACCCGGCCTGAAGAATGCCCTCATTGATGGCAACCTTCCCTGGAGGAGGATGGGACATCCTCTCCTCAGGCCCCGGGAGCGTAACATTGCAGGCCTCGGGAAGGTGGTATCGAGCCACGAACCTATCTAGGTCTTCGGCGACTAGCTCCGACTTAATGCGGTCTGCTCTCACTTCGCCCATCCCTAATGGCCAGTGAATCTACGGTCAGGACGGGGTCAAGAAGGAGGAAAGGACCGGAACGACTGGAGTACACTAATACAAAAGGAGAAAGTGTGGAGAGCCTTAAATTGAAGAATGGGGCAACTCACCGGAAAAGAAGGAAGAACGGCTCCAAAAGCGTCAAAGGAGGAGCAAGCGAACAGTCCGACGGCAATGACGGCAGCGCAAAGGAGAAACTCGAAGATGTCTGTAAAGAGAAAGGCGGACGGAGGAGGGCCCCCGGTTAAATAGGCGGAATGGTGGGTGACGCCTCGGTGACGCCAGAGGACGCCTGGCTGCCGAAGGGTCGCTCGCGCCCCAAAGGCGAATCGACGCCATTAAGAAAGGATGTCCGCCGAAATCCTCAGACTGCCAGGTCAGCAACAACCGCCGTACGCCATAAAGAAGGCGGGGAGCTCGAAGCGCGCGCGCCTCTCCGAGGGATGGCGGCAATCTCGAAGCATCACTCCCTTCACCCGTTCCCCTTCTGGTTCCGGGCTCGGAAGTGGGGGGCTACTGTTACGGGGGAACTTAGCCACCATGCCCCACGTGACCGGCACGCGCGCCCAGAAAGACTACGGCAGCCCCTTGATCCAGCAATCCGACCCCGAGTCGGACATCTTCGTCTCCGCAGCTCGACCCCGAGTCGGCTGCCCCTTGATCCAGCAATCCGACCCCGAGTCGGACATCTTCGGCTCCGCAGCCCGACCCCGAGTCGGCTGCCCCTTGATCCAGCAATCCGACCCCGAGTCGGACATCTTCGGCTCCGCAGCCCGACCCCGAGTCGGCTGCCCCTTGATCCAGCAATCCGACCCCGAGTCGGACATCTTCGGCTCCGCAGCCCGACCCCGAGTCGGCTGCCCCTTGATCCAGCAATCCGACCCCGAGTCGGACATCTTCGTCTCCGCAGCCCGACCCCGAGTCGGACATCTCTCGACAACGACAGGCTATTCCCCAGAGGCACGCCGCAGCCTCCTGCTCCACTACTCTCTGCAACGGTTGTATCTGGCGCTGCTCCACGATCCCCTGTAACAGCCGTACAAGGCGGAGCTCCACTACGCCCTGTCATGGCCGTACCCAGCGCTGCCCCACAACGCCCTGTAACGGCCGTACCCAGCGCTGCCCCACGACGCCCTGTAACGGCCGTGTCAGTGGCAGCTCCATCGTGCCCCACGATGACGAACCCCCCTGAAAGACCCCCCAGCCTGGTATATATGCAGCTGGGAGGAGGAGGGGGGGGGGTAAGCGAGAACTTCCAGTGCATTCTCTTACTTGCTACTATTATCTCTCCTTCTCCTCCAATCTCCTCTGACTTGATCGTCGGAGGGCCCCCACTACCCCAGTGGTGGTGCGAGGCTTGCTTGCAGGTTTTCCGGTGGAAGGTGGAGCGCAATCAACACCAACCAAGGCAACTCAAACGGAACCCCGTTCACACCGCTGTGCCAATCATTCTCGGTTTGGACCACCAGCAACAGTGCATCCATCTCTAAATTGTTAATTTTATATGTACTAAATAGAATTTATTTTTATCTGAAACAAAGTGCAAGCTGGTTTGATTTTGATGCCCTCCATAAGCGGCAGCCTTTATATTGTAATAAAAAATTAATAAGAAAGTTAATTTTTATGATGTCGAGAAATACATTTCAAAAGTATGCAAATAATTTTTTTTAGTGCAAGATTTTAACAAGTATCATATACAATAGAAGTTCCTAAATAAGCTGCCTGACCATGACACCTCCATTTGATTTCTATCGAGCAAGCTCTATAGTTGGATTTTATCGATCCATC